>NC_138556.1:13469895-13935307 GCF_964273705.1 Natrix helvetica | reverse complement strand
GGACTGCCAACTGAAGACAAAAACAAAAACAAAAAGCATGCAATGGCTGAATGGATGCCGCTGGGCATTTCCCCAGTGGTTTATTCTCCTCCCTCCTCCTCCCTTCTCATTAAAATGCCTTTTTTCCTTCACTGGAATTAAAAAACCAGATTACAACAGCAAGGAAATTATGCAATGAGATGCTGCTGCTGGGAGATTATCTCTTGTTCCAAGAAAGCAATTATGGAGAAAGAATAGAAACACGCTGAACACCAGGTTTATAAAGAAAAGTAATTATCTTTATTATGTCAATTCCTTTTGATAACTTCTAAAAACAAAACAAAAAACCCTCACCAAGTGTCCTACAACACCATCATTAGTTTGGTCCACACCACGGGATTTTGGCCTACAAATCAAAATATCTGGGGTTGCACAGTACACAGAATTCTCCCTTGGTGCGATGCATGAACTCAAGCCACAATTGCATCCCAAGGCGCAAAGAAACATTTTGCGTGGAGAATAGTCACTGTTTATCCATGGCGAAGGGATTTGGGCTACAGGGGGGTGTCACACTGTACTTCTAAAGCAGGGATGTCAAACTCAAGGCCCGTGGGGGTGGATCCGGCTTAGACCTGGCCCGCGGGGTCGCCCTGGAAACAGCGGAGTGGCCCGCAGTGCCTCGGCCAGTGAAAATGGAGTTTGGGAAAGCCGCGTGTGGTTCTCCCAAACTCCGCTTTTGCAGGAGGCCGCCGCTGCCGAAAACAGAGCTCGGGAGCCAGGACAGACGCCCCCCCGACACGAGTGACGTCAAGGTGGCCACACTCCCCCAGCCCCTCCCTCCCGAGGTTAAACACAACCCTGATACGGCCCTCAGTGAAATCGAGTTTTGACACCCGTTTGAAAGGATTCCGGACCAAAAGGAGACGATGCATGTATTACGCCAGTGCTCTCCCTGACGGAAGAGATGCTGGAGAATTGCGCGGCTACGCGGAGCGGCAGAGTGAGACACACCCACCTGTGTAGGAGAGGGGCCTGGTGTTTGTGATCTGACGGGCCTTCATCGCCTGCTGCTGTTTTTCAAGCGCTGCCAGCATGTCCCCCAAGTCTAACTGCACGGGAGTTTTACTCTTCTTTCCGGCTGCTTTTGAAACGGCTTCCTAGACGCGGGAAGACAAGGTGAGATGTCACTTCTGGTGGCCAAAGGGGCATCGTTTCAATCAGGCTGCCCTGGTTTCTCTAGTATTGGTGGCAGTTCTATTCTTCTGAGCGTAAAACGGGGTGGGGGGTGGGGGGGGAGGCTAGCAGTGAATTTTACCGTAGGAACAAGCTCACTAAGGAATCTAGGCAGGTAGTCCTTGACTTACGACCACAATTGAGCCCAACATTTCTGTTGTTAAGCGAGACATTTGTTGAGTGAGTTTTGCCCCATTTTATTACCACTTTTCTTGCCCCCGTTTGTTAAGTGGATCACTGCAGTTGTCAAGTTAGCAACACAGTGGTGAAGTGAACCTGGCTTCCCCATTCACTTTGGAGTGTCAGAAGGTCATAAAAGGAGTCGCATGGCCCTGGGGACACTGCAACCATCATAAATACGAGCCAGTTGCCAAGTGTCTGAATTTTGATCATGTGATCAGAGGAACGCTGCAGTGATCATGTGAAAAAAACGGTCATAAATAACTTTTCCCCCCAGTTCCGTCATAACTTTGATCAGTTCTAAGTGAACGTCACTGAACGAATTGCTGTAAGTCGAGGACTACCTGAGATATGACGAAACAGAAAACAAGATTACGAATTCCCAAAAGGTAGCATAGCATTTCATTTACTGCAGGAAACTTTCTTGCAGGATTAGTAGGCACCTGAATTTAGGGACCTCAGATTAACAGAGTTGGAAGGGGACCTTGTAGGTCATCTAGTCCAACCCCCCTGCTCAAGCAGGAGACCCTACACCATTTCTGACAACTGGCAGTTCAATCTTTCTTGAAAGCCTCCAGTGATGAAGCTTCCACAACTTCCGAAGGCAACTTCTGTTCCGTTGGTTGATTGTTCTCACTGTCAGAAAGTTTCCTCCTTGTTTCTAGGTTGAATCTCTCCTTGTTCAGTTTCCATCCATTATTCCTTGTCTGGCCTTCGGGTGCCTTGAAGAATAGCTTGACCCCCTCGTCTCTGTGGCAGCCCTTCAAATATTGGAAGACTTCTCTCATGTCTCCCCTGGTCCTTCTCTTCACCCCATCCAACCCTTTCCAACATCAAACACTGCAATCTGCCCACCTAGATTGAAAGCCAGAATGCATTTCCATTACACCATTAAAACAGACCTGAAGCTTTCTCTGCTCCATGCTAATTTCTGAATACTCTTGGGCAGTAGCCAGTGCTGCTGCGAGAGCTTTCTTCTTTTGACTTTTTGCTCTTTTGGGAACAGAGGTGGTGATGGGGATCGGAGTCTGTACTATGTTGATTGGAGAATTTTCAGGTAGATCATCCAACTAAGGAAAGAGGATATGGTGAGAAGTAGAAAGGGAATGTAGTGTTAAAAAAAAAAAAGACATAGCATAATCAGCAGCTAATCATACATCTGTTTTCCTAGAGCTGATCTTTCTTCTTTAACTAGTATTTTTCCCAAGCGGATGGTTTGTTTTGTGTTCACAACTTCATCAGTCATGGTGGCATAGTGGTTAGAATGCCGTACAGCAGGCTAATTTGGATTTATTTATTTATTTATTTATTTATTTATTTATTTATTTATTTATTTATTCTTAGCGCTTATAGACCGCCCCCTCTCCCGAAAGGGACTCGGGGCGATGTACAGTCCATATAAGAAATACATCGTGAATAACTATAAAATTTAGACAATTAAAATTATTAAATAGATAGATGAATAAATAAGAGGAGGATAAAAAGATATACAGAACTGTACTGCTAAGTAAATAATTTAAAATTTAAAAATTTAAAACCCCAAACAAATATCCTAAAAAATTAAATTTAAAAGAACAATCCCCCTAAAAACCAGTAAGAAATATGTATGCCAGGAGGTAGACGTTATAATTATGCCACGCCAGCCAGTCGGAACAGGTGTGTCTTCAATTTTTGTCGGAAGGAGCGGAAGTCAGTGGTGGTTCTAATGTTGGGGTGGGGAGGTCATTCCAGAGGGTTGGGCCCATCACAGAGAAGGCCCTACTCCTTGGTGTCGCCCGTTGGCATTGCCTAGTGGACGGCACCAGGAGAAGCCCCTCCCTGTGAGAGCGAATTGGCCGCAGGGATGTGTGTGGGAGGATGCGATCCCACAGATAGCTAGGCCCTGTGCCATGGAGCGCTTTAAAGATGGTGGTCAAAACCTTGAAACGCACCCGAAAAACCACAGGCAGCCAGTGCAGCTCGCGCAGGAGCAGGAGGATGACTGCCAGGGGTTCGATTCTCACTGGCTCAAGGTTGACTCAGCCTTCCATCCTTCCAAGGTCGGCAAAATGAGGACCCAGATTGTTGGGGGCAATAGGCTGACTCTGTAAACCGCTTAGCGAGGGCTGTAAAAGCCCTGTGAAGCGGTATATATTGTATTTTTCAGAGTATAAGACGCTCTGAAGTATAAGGCATACCTAGAGTTTGAGGAGGAAAACAAGGGAAAAATATAAACTCGCTGCCTGGTTGCTATCTTAGCATGCCTGTGGGATCTGGGGTTGCTGCAGAATCTTCACTCCTGATATTGCCTATAGTCTCCCAGCCAAGTAATAATCTTGCTTTAAACTGAAAATCCAGATCTTAAGAAATCAAATGTTACACTCTTCACAATGCCAGTCTATTGCTTTTGTGTTTGTGTGTGTTCCCAAGGAACAGTTCTGCTCACTTTTGTTGCTCATTAAAAACCAGCCAGAATGTATTGAAAAGAAAAATAACCTCATCACAGTTCTATCCTCTAAATACAATCGCGTAATTTACCATTTTGGGTGTGTGCTTCAGCTGCATGTTTTTAGCTTTAGAATGGCCGCTATCGCAAGTTAGCTCCGGGAACTCTTCTTCATCCTGAACAGAAAAAAAATGGGAAATTCATTAACTGAAATTCACAGGACAAAATATTTGTATTTTGCAAGGAAGGCGTTACTCAGTTAAAGATGGGTAGAAACTGGCAAATGCACATGAATGGTACCAAAAGGGGTATAAGCATGAAACTAGATTGGAATTTGCAGGAAAGATATTGTTATCACATGCCAGGATATATTGGAAACGACTTGAAAAATGTTACTGGTAATTCAAAAAAATAAGTTTTTAATGTTTTAAAATCAGCAAGCAGGACACATTAAGATGTAGCTGTCAACCAATTCAAAATCTCCGCTTGTCTTAAGTGAATGAAAGCTGTCATAAACAAGATTAATGAAAGAGTTACCCCAAAATATAGCAGTTCAGGGCTCTGCTCTACTCTGTTTGACTGGCTTGTGATTACTGGTGTCTCAATTTTCTTCTGCAAACTCTGTTTCCTTTCTGAAGATGTGCTGTGACCTCTACATTTAAAACCAGGCTATACAAGCAGATAAAAACAAACATATTAGGACTGTCCCTTTTAAATTGAAGTATGAAAGCACCCATGTAAATCACAAAGTATGCGCTAGCTATCTTGTCTGCCAGGTGAAAATATGTGACTGTAGAAATGTGACTAACAGTGACAAATAAACACTTGAACAGTCTTCACAGAGTGGAGCAGACTAAATGGACTGGAATTACAAGAAATTAAAACAGATTCATGCAGTCAATATTTCATCAGCTTATTTGGATTCCATGCGACTAAACCCAGTTTAATAGGAAAATAATTCAATAACGTTGACGTGTTTCACAGTGTACCCAGATTGCCAATTAATTCTGTAATCATCTTTCAGCCAAGAGGCACAAATGAAAGAATGTAGCAATAAGGTGGAGAATTTCATTTCTCCAATAAGTGTATAAGCTTACTGATTAAGGGATTCTGCAACAATCTATTTTTCAGCCCTATACAGTTTGTTGCGATCTTTCAATTATATAGAATGTGAAGGATGTGTGTTTGTGTTTTTCATTTTTATAGTTATAATGTACACTGAAGATCACATTTAATTTCATTGTAGGAGGTACAGTGACAATAAAGTAAACTAAACTAAACTAGAGCTGAACGTTCCTAAAACCTTGGAAAGGGTAAGAATGTACCAAGTACTTTCAGACTGAAAATCAGGGCAACAGAGCATCTTGTTATATATTGAACTGAAAGTTGCTCCCAGTATTTTTCTACCTGAAAAGAAAGTTTGAAGTAGTGGAAACTATACCTCTGAATCCTGCTGATGTTCCGGTTGCCTTCCACCTCTGGAGAAAGAGTTTCTCTCTATCCAAGGCTTCTTCTGAGTAGCCTGAGAGCTGACACTTGCCCAGCTGGCACCAACTGGGACAAACATCACATAAGTTTAAGGGAAGAGAACATGTGAAAAGAGGGGGGGAAAAGAGGCAAAGAATGCATGTTACTTTTTTTTACACGGAAAAAAAACTAAAAGTCCACACCTAAAAGAAAGCCAAATAGATGTTGGCTCTAAACCAGCATGTGTATTCAAGTAATTAGCTTTTTTTCCCAGTTTACATGGTTAAGTCACAAAAAATAATAGAGAGAACAGTCTGTCTGCAACTTCTCTTTCTTTAAAGACACCGAGCAATCTTGAAATACCGTATTTTTCAGAGTATAAGACGCACTGGAGTATAAGACGCACCAAGATTTTGAAGAGGTAAATTTTTTTAAAAAAAAGGGTTTTCCACTCTGCAGGCCTTCCAAACCCTCTGTACGCCTCATTTTTGTGAAAAATGGGGCATGCAGAGAGTTTAAGAAACCTGCAAAGTGCTCCTAGGGCTGAGGGGGTGGGGGTGGGGCAAAAACAAGCAGAAAAAGCCAGTTTTTTCACCAAAAATGGCCCATTTTTTTTTGCAAAAAACAGAGCCTGCATAGGCTTTGGGAGGCTTGTAGAGTGTTCCTAGGGGCTGGGGGGGGGGCAAAAATGAGCAAAGGATGGAGCATTTTTGCCCTCCCCAGCACCCAGGAGCACTTTGCAGACTTCCCAAACCCTCTGCACATCCATTTTTGCAAAGGGGGTAGGGTTTCAGGCAGCCAAAAATGCTGTGCAGAAGGGCACAAGGAAGCTCTCAACGTATATGCAATCTTTAAGAACTAATCAATGCAGTCATGGAAAATGTGGCCAAAGTGGGGATTGGGGGGGGGGGGGAATGGAAAAGGAGACAGATTACCAGCAATTACTAAATTGTTAATTACTAAATGTTTTATAAAAAGTTCTATCCTGACTACTCACAAAATATTTTAAGGAGAAAATCGGAACACGTTCAGAAACAAACCCGCAGTATTTAAGCATTACAATGAGGAAAAGATTACGGGTGGAGAATTTAATCAGTTAAAGGCGTCAAGGGGTAATCGGTTAAAGTGACAAAATGTATCCATCACCCGTAGACACAGACCCCACAAACACACAAACACACACCCAAATGCTGCAAACTTGCAAAGCCAGGAAACTTTACCTGGATGTATGGATGGTTCTTTGATCTGAAAATAAATGTTAAAAAAAAGTTGTAGAGGTTACTTGAATATGGGCTTACTTAATGTCGCTTTCTGCTCTTGAACTTTTCAGATGTCTACCTACATTCGTTCCAGCCGATTCGGTACTTCTGGAGATGGCTGCCCCTGCTTGGTTGCTGTGCTTCGGACTGCAATAGCCGCTGTCGCTATCGATATCGGCTTCGCTGGCCCCCTGCTCGCTTGACGACTCGGCAGGGTGGGAGGTTCGCCGTCGCCTGCCCCTCGGCTTCCAGTGCAGGCCAGTCACGCTCTCCGATAGGGACTTGCTGGCAATCTCGGAAGGGAAGTCTGCAAGGCAACGAAGAGTCTCAAGAATTGACAAGGGTTTAATGCAGGGGTGTCCAACCTTGGGAACTTCCAAGACTTGTGGGACTTCAACTTCCAGAATTCCCCAGCCGTTTAAATTCTCAAGGTTGGACAACCCTGGTTGTGGGGAATTCTGGGAGTTGAAGTCCACAAGTCTCAAAGTTCCCAAGGTTAGACACTCCTGGTTTTAATGGGTAACTTCCTTGAGAAAGCATGTGTTGATGGCCACTAGGACACAGCTTCTACATTAGAGAAAGGCCACTGAATTGGAGAAGAATGAAATCTACTTATTGTTAGGAGTCACAGACATTCTTCCGTCTTCATTATTGATCAGTTTCATTTTCCTACCACATTTCATGGCTATTCTTAATGATTTCTAATGATTTCTCCTCTTACTTGGAGAATCAAGTGACTTCTACAGAGCCGAGGTGGCGCAGTGGTTAGAGTGCAGTACTGCAGGCTACTTCAGCTGACTGCTGACTGCTAGCTGCAGTTCAGCAGTTCAAATCTCACCGGCTCAAGGTTGACTCATCCTTCCATCCTTCCGAGGTGGGTCAAATGAGGACCCAGATTGTTGGGGGCAAGAGGCTGACTCTATAAACCGCTTAGAGAGGGCTGTAAAAGCACTTTGAAGCAGTATTTAAGTCTAAGTGCTATTGCTATACGATGGTCAGCATACCGACGGTCGTTTCTAAACATGATATAATATATGTAAAAAATTATGCCTTTCTTTTGTGTATGTGTTGCTATGTAAGGATCAGTAAGACTGAATGAAGAGTAAAGCCGTCCCTTTGATAAGCAGCTTAATAACAATAAATCACTAAGTTGCTTTGGATGGAGAGTTGGACAGCGTATACATTTTACAAAATTAAAATGTAAGTAAAAATTACGGTTTTGAAGTATCATGATTTGACTGAAACCGCTGTCCACCGTACCGGTGTAGAAGGGTGATCTAGTCATTAAATCAAGCTTTTTCTTCCTTAAGAAATAACATTTCTAATAGAAGAAGAAGAAGAAGAAGAAGAAGAAGAAGAAGAAGAAGAAGAGGAAGAGGAAGAGGAAGAGGAAGAGGAAGAGGAAGAGGAAGAAGAAGATCTGCTATATTATTAAAAAAAAATGAAACACATCATCCCCATACCTGTTTGCTGACAAGCATCCACCAACAGGACAATTTTGGGTCTGTTCTCTGGGCCCGAAGAGTTCGTCTCCTTCTGGATAGCAACGTTTTTCACTGGAGGCCTTTTGCTTTTTATGTGGGGTTGCGACGGCGGCTGCTGATTGAAAGATTAGGCAAACAAACAGATGAAGCTAGGTGACGTGTGTGTGTGAGAGAGAGTGGGAGGGGGAGCGGGAATCATAAAAATATATGAAGAGCAGCGATCAGATCTGTGGTCATTTACCTTGTTACTACTGAACTAATTTTATGGAATGTTAATCTATCTGCTCCCATTCTTTAGGTCTTCCAAAAGGTCTTCAAGACTTGGGCTGTGCCAACTCGCCTGGGGTCCCAATGAAAATGTAGCACTTGGCTAATGGCGTACTGTGTTTCCCTGAAAATAAGACAGGGTCTTATTTTCTTTTGACCCCCTGAAATGAGCCCTTGGCCTTATTTTCGAGGAGGTCTTATTATTTTTGAGGTGCAGGAAGCGGCGAGCGTGGTCACCTCACGGCTGTTGCTGCGTTGCAATATTTTTGGGAGAGGGCTTATTTTAGCGCACGCGCTCAAAATCCCAATTGTGCTTATTATCCAGGGAGGCCTTATTTTCAGGGAAACAGGGTAGATAGCCCCCACCCACCTGCCTTTGTGTACTTGGCTCCCTACCTCTCCATCCTGCTTAGTTTTAATTGAATTTTAAATCGAAGTTCCTTATTTATTGTTCTAACGTCTTACGGCACATTCTACTCAACTCTGTAAGCCACCTAGAACACTTCAGGCAAGGTGGGCGGTATGCAAATTTGGCAAACAAAACAAACAAGAACTCTTTTAAGTTTTAGACTCCCACGAGCATTGGTAATTTAATATGTAGCCGATTACTGCATTAAGACACAATGGCACTGCTCATGTTTAGCCACGGCAGCTCGCTGCTGAAATCCAAGGGCAGAACATTTAGCAAATGACACCTAGTTGACAAGGGTTTACTAAGTGACCTGTAAATCACGTTAATCCCTTGTGATCTCTGCCTTGAGGGATGGAGATTAACAAGTGGAAAACAATCTGGAATGCCTGAGAAAAATATGAGGGCGGCAGAAACACTTAAACTGACTTTAATACATTCTGGATATAGGTTAGACATCACTGAGAGCTTATGGACGTTGTAAGCTCCATTCAGGTCCTTGCGGAATCAATGTGCAAAGTTAATCAGGGTTGTGTTTGACCTCAGGGGGGGAAGCTTGTCACTCGTGTCGGGGGCACCTGTGGGGGTGGATCCTCCTGTAGCCTTCTGAAGCAACAACGGAACCCGGGAGAGCTGAGCGCGGCCCTCCCGAGCTCCATTTTCGCTGGCAGAGGCACCGCGGGGGGGGGGGGGGCAGTCCTTCATTATTTCCAGGGTGGCCCTGTGGGTCAGATCTAAACACCCTGTGGGTCAGATCCGGCCCATGGGCCTTGAGTTTGACACCCCCCAAGTCTAAGCTGTCAGGTTTTCCAGCGTAAACCAGGCAGGAAATTAGGAGTCAATGAATTTGACTTGACTGTAAGGCTACGTGAATAAAATCGTGCAAATCTGAAGACACAAACTTCCTGCCGCCACTTTTTTTTTCTGAAATGCAGAAAACGAGCTTACTTTTTGCACCATCGATCCTCTGCTGGTACTTCTGCTCCTGGGGCTGCATAACGGAAAGGCCTGGCTTGGTTGGGCCGGACGATCGGCGCATTGTGCTGCCCCTGTGTTTATGGCACTTGCAGGCTGAAAGGGGGCAGAGTAAGCTGTTGGGAAGGGATGGTAGAATCCCATGACTTGCGTACAAGGCGCTGGCATCAGTTGATAGTAGGTATACTCGGTGGAAACCGGTGGCTGAGTAGATATAATGGGGTAAGCCAGATACGGCCCGGGAGGGTTTGTGTTAGGCTGCTGCCATCTGATGTCATTATTGTACAGTGGAAGTTGTCTGAAATAAATAAGGGGAGGGGGAATCCAATTAGGTCTACAGTTACTTCTCTAAAATCAGTTTAAAGAAAGGGTGTCCAACCTTGGCAACCTTAAGACTTATGGATTTCCATAATTCCCTATATTTTCTCATGTTCTCTATGTATTTGTTTCTAAACCTTCTTTTAATTTTTACTTTCAATGTACTAAACATTTGTACAAAAACTGTTTTATTGCACTAATAAAACACAAAAAATAAAGGCAGGGCACATATTATAACTTTGACTGTTAAGAGTATAGCCTCAGTATCATAAAAGCCTGCCAGGGTTTCCCCCTCAGTTCCCTTTTATGCTATTAATAATCAAAACAAAAGGGGTTTTAAGACTCTCTCAAAATAATGTGTTCCCTAACTGCGTGGTTTAACTGTCATGCTACTCAATGCTCTGTAAGTTCACTCAGCAGAAAGCTACAGTGAGTTCAAGGCACATCCAAGCAAGAAAAATACACCCTTCGTTTTTAGATTTCTTTCCCAACATTTCAGAAAGCAAGGCAAATTAGATTACCCTGGTCCAAAGAGAGATATACTCTTAAAGCAGCAGAGTAAAACAAACCAACAAAAAAAATGAGACTCGTACTGGTTTTCTGACATATACCATATTTTTCAGAGTATAAGACGCATCCCCCACCCAAAAAAGAGGCTGAAACTTTGGGTGCGTCTTATACTCTGAATGTAGCTTTTTTCAGCCCTAATGAGGCGCTAAGGAGTGAAGCGATCTTGTGCTTTGCCTGCTTTTCTCATTGCTGCTACCTCCAACGATCAGCTGTGCTTTAAAAGCTGTTTTTGATCCCCAACCAGGAGATAAAAAGCATGCATGTGCTCAAAACCAACAAACCTATGTGCTGAAGCCGACCAGACTAAGGATGCTTATTAGCCAGATGAATACCTGGTAGGCAGATTGTTTTTTCCTATTTTCCTCCCCAAGAACTAAAGCGCGTCTTATTCCCCGGTTCGTCTTATACTCCGCAAAATACGGTAGATTTAATTACCTGTTGGATTGGTTTTCTTGAACGAACGGGTAACACGTAATCAGATAGCTGGGAATCGGAGTTGGCTCAACACCGCCGATGTTTCCACCATCATTTGGCAGGGCCATGGGCATCGCCAGTGAATCGGGGGCCTTTTTCTGAGGAATGAACGGTTCCACTTCAGCAGACAATTTCACGTTCTTCACGGGAAAAGCAAAATGAAAAGGATTCTTGGTACATAAACGGGTCGTAGCGATTCATCGGCATTTTAGGTTTTTAAGTTCGCCGGGTGTTAAATCAAAGCAAGTCATTTAAGCAAAATGGAGCCTACTCTGAATGGAACGCTTGAGATCTCTGATCATCACAGGACACTGGCTTTGCGATTTAGCAAAATCTGGCTTTGGTTTTGACAGAGGATTTAGTACTTCACTCTTAATATTTATACATATATGCATATTACGGCATTTATATGCCACTCAAATTATAAGATTTGGTTTCACCATGGCAGAAAGCAAGAACTCTTGGCTAATGCAGCAAACACTTCAAAAGCATGTTTGTTACTTAAGTTCCCAGCGATACACAGGAGGTCTTCAACTTACCACAATTGAGCCCAACATTTTTGTTGCTAAGTGAGACATGTGTTAAGTGAGTCTTGTGACCTTTCTTGCGGCATTTGCTAAGTGAACCACTGAAGTTGTCAATTTAATAACAGGGTTGTTAAGTCAATTTGACTTCCCCATTGACTCTGCTTGACAGAAGGTCGCAAAAGGACAATGCAACCGTCATAAATATGAGTCAGTTTCTAAGTGCCTGAGTTTTGATCATGTGACCATGGGAATGTCGCAACCGTCGTGTGAAAAACGGTCGTAAGTGACTTCCAGAGGATGGAATTCAGAGCAGCCTTTTATGGGTCTTAAAAATCTCTGTAATAAATGTACCTGTAATTTGTCAGAAAGAAGTGAATGTTGTACACCGCAAATAAATATTGTTTGGTTTACTGAAACACTCAGCAAATCAGATTGCCCAGCAAACCTCCTTTCTCATCAAAAGAATGGCAAGTTACATGACAGCAGCCTCTACCAAAGTTTAAGACCAAAGATTTTTAGCTAGGAAACCATTCAAATTGCATTTCCTTCTGTTCATTTGTACATGTTTACCCATGGTTAACAGACTGCATCTTCAACTAACTACATGGAGTGAGTTCATGCAGCACTCTTAAGATTAATATTTGGTCAGCTAGATTGCATTGCAGGGTATTCTGCAAACCTAATCATTATGTTTATTAAGCCAACCAGGGACAATTTATTTTCTTATTTCAGAAAAAAATAATGATTAAAGTTGGAGATTTTCATTATTAACTATAATAATTTATAAGTAATTAAACATTATCCATAGAAACGTAATTTTCTTAAAGCTACCGTAGTATTATAAGCTTTTTTTACAATAAAAGTAATAATTACTGTAAAAATACTGGCTTTTCTTCCCATCTAGACTTATACCGCAAATAATACTGTTTGCGAAGAGCTTAAAAACATTTTATCCCAGTTGCTGCCTCTAATTATGATTGTTCCCAAACTAAATCTGAATAACATAACTTTGTGTTCCATTTGGTTAGCATTTAGGAACTGTGGTGGCGCTGTGGTTAGAATGCAGTATTGCAGGCTAGCTCACTGCGCACTGCCAGGAGTTTGATCCTGACCAGCTCAAGGTGGACTCAGACTTCCATCCTTCTGAGGTGGGTAAAATGAGGACCCATGTTGTTGGGGGGCAAGAGGCTGACTCTGTAAACCGCTTAGAGAGGGTGGAAAGTACTGCGAAGCGGTATATAAGTCTAAGTGCAATTAATATTACTATTTCATTTCAGGATATGTATAACACTGAAAAATATAATTACTGAACTGCTAACTTGATATATAATTTTAGAATCTACTTCAGCAGAAAACATACACATTTTAAAGTACTGGATTAGCAACCAGGAAGCTGTCAAGTATGTCGCTTAGGATAACATGCTCAGCACACCTAAATTTGGTCTTACTGAAAATATAAAAATACTGATGAGATTTAAACATTTATTTTATATGATGAACCCAAATACATTTAATGCAGCATCGAAAACTATTTCCTGCATGAAACATACATTCTAGAACAGTGTTTCTCAAACTTGGCGACTTTAAGTCCTGTGGACTTCAACTCCCAGAATCCCCCAGCCAGCTGGCTGGGGAATTCTGGGAGTTGAAGTCCACAGGACTTAAAGTCGCCAAGTTTGAGAAACACTGTTCTAGAAGATTCTCTGTGTCATTCATAAACTATATTAGAAAATCGCTATACAAATCTGTTAAACGCATCTATGAAAAACACAAATAATGGGTTTTTTTCAGTTTTGCTATTGAGGTTCTAGAACAGTGTTTCTCAACCTTGGTGACTTTAAGTCCTATGGACTTCAACTCCCAGAATCCCGCAGTCAGCTGGCTGGGGAATTCTGGGAGTTGAAGTCCACAGGACTTAAAGTTGCCAAGGTTGAGAAACACTGTTCTAGAAGTAATTTATGACAGCGGAAGATCAAGGTCTATACTAATGTTTTGTAATTTCACTGCCAATTCAAAATAAAAAGGGACTTGAATTAAACAGTAGAACTAAAGCAATTGTTAACCTCTGTCACCTGTAGAGGTTGTAAGCATAATTACAGGGATTAGGAAACGAAAAGAAGGGAAGGTAACACTGTAGCCAAAATTAAAACCATCAAGTACAAGTTACCAAACAATACTCAGTATTTGTAAACTGTAGCTAATCTAAAACCGAAAACAATCAGATAAGAGGGGAGGATTCAACTAACACCCATATCTAAACTTTATCCTAACATGTGACTACAAGCCTGAAACGTTTAGTTAAGTTTAGTTAAAAGGTTAAGTTATCTTTTGTTTTTATTTCAACATCTGCACACTAAGCGGCTTATAATGCAATTGTGGTTTCTCTGCCTTTGATGTTTCTTCAGAAAGAGAGTTTTCTATAAATACAATTCCTTCTCTTCACAGCAGAGAAATGGGAAAAATAAAATATACAGGTAGTCCTCAATTCACAACCACAATTGGGACTTCCGAATTTCCCCAACGTCGTCATTAAGCAAGTCGCACTCGATTTTATGGCCTTTTTGTTTTGGCATGATTCAGCAAATTGCTGCTGTTGTTAAATGAATCACACCGTTGTTAAAAGAATCCGGCTTCCTTTGCTGACTCTGCCTGTTAGAAGGTGGCCAGGAAAGTCAAAAACCAGTGATCAAATGATCCTGGGATCCAGCAAGCTTCTTAAATACATGCTGTCTGTCAAAACAGCCAAGTTTTGATCACGTGACCGTGGGGATGGCTGTCACCGTTGATAAGGGTGAGTCTCGGTTTCAGTACTGTTGTAATTTCAAACGGACACTGAGTGAATTAAGTCAAGGACTACCTGTACACTGCTGGACCCCCATTAAAATAAAGGAAATGAAATTATTATCCACTCGAATTGTTTGTGCAGAATACTTCCTTTCCAAGCACAGGGTTTCAAGACTGGCCCAGCTTTCATTTTATTTCAATAAATGTAAAACTATTTTATACTGGCAGCATATCGTAAATAAAGGCCTCTTTGTTTTCGATGTAAAAGGCACTGTAGAGTCTTTAGCAGCTGCAGGGAACAGAAGATGACACCAGCAGGAGCAGACTGGTAAAGTTAGCACACTACAAAGCACAAAAAAAAACCCAGTAATGGATATTTATCCTCCTCACCCAATAAAACAGAAGCCATGCTGTGCCTCGGCCAGAACTGCAATAGCTGAAGGGGCCCAGTGTTCAAAAACCATAAGGGCAGAGACACGCAAGTTATGTTTCGAACCCAAAATGAAGCTGCAGTTGCCCTGGCTGGAAAGGAAAAAGATCTGGGCGACGTTTGATCTTTTGAGAATTTTTAAAATACCAGTTTAAAAACAAACAAACAAACAGGAAGCCTTCTAGGAACAGCTCCCACAAGATGTAACACTCTCTGGTTATTTTCAGAGGAGCTTCGAAAACACAAAAGCAGCTGTGGCTATAGTTAGAAAACTCTAAGCAATGCAATCTTAAGGTATGGCAAATATTCAAGCTAATTTGAAGTTAGCAAAGGCAGCGTCATCATTTGGCATGAGATTCTGCCTTAACAAATGGCAGGTTGAGAAAGAATGTTTTTAAGCAAAGTTTGAGGGGTACATTTGGGGGGGGGGAGTCCAGTTTACAAAACACAAGAGCAAACAATACACATTCTGTTGTCCATATTCAAGAGATAGGTTGCCAATAAAGTAATAAAGTAGAAACTTTTTTGACAAGGGGATAATCAGAGGGATAATGGAATAAATAAAACTAATGTCATAGGTGTTAAAAGAGGTTTGTAGAGCAGGATTTCAAAACCTCAACCCTTTGAAGAGGAATGGACTTCAACTCCCAGAATTCCCCAGCCACCATGGCTGGGGAATTCTGGGAGTTGAAGTCCACAAGTCTTAAAGTTCCCAAGTTTGAACACCCCTGCCCTATGGATATGCCTATGGAATTTTCAGCATTTTTCCTGCACTTATGTCCATTAAAAAATGCCTATTGAAGAAAAAAGATTCATTTAACGGCCACTGTGTTCACTTAGCCACCACAAAGAAGACAGTAAAGTCAGTCGTGTCACATGATGACCCACTTAACAACTGCCATGACTTACCACCGTAATTCTGACATCAATTATGGTCGTAAGTAGAGAACTACCTGCACAAGGAGCAATTTTAAGGATGCAATCCTATCCTGGGGATCTGGCACTACAAGACATTGGCGTGTGTGTGTGTGTGTGTGTGTGTGTGTGTGTGTGTGTGTGTGTGAGAAGGATCGAATTTCAGCCCTGTGTTATGCAGTACTGAAAATTCGGTATTTGTGCAAAGTTACCGCCTATAAATTGCCTCCTTCGGCACTGTAGCTTGCTTTCAAGAAAGCGTTAGAAATCAGATTGCAGCTGCACCACAGAACAAGAACCTGCTTCCTGCAACGCTGATTTGTATCTGGCCAGTTTCATAAAAGGATAAGTTATTAAAATATATTACGGTAGAATAGGTTGCCCAAAGGACTTGCGTGCTTCAAGAAGAGATAACAAGCGGTGGAAATTGTGTCCTGGGTACGTATGTTTTGAAACCACCAGCTTAAACATCTCTTGCAATTTGTTCTCACGCGAAACAGGTGTTTCAAAACAAGGGATAATTTAGGGCATATGTTACACATTTTGCAGTAATACTAATTCTATTCCTGGACACTAAAGACCACATTGTGGGTAACGTATGGTTACTTCGTTGTCAGTTTTTCAATAAATGTCATTAGCCTAAACAATCTGTTTTCGGATCAAAGCCTCTTTTTTGAAGGTTATCTATATTCTGACTGAACCTTGTGGGCTTTTTTTTTTTTTTTTTTTGACTTTCCAGTTTAGGACTGAGAGAAAGTGACTGGTCTAAACTCACCCAACTGGCTTCTACCTTAAAACAGGAATTCAGATTATGATGTCCTGGATTTCAGTCTCCACCAAATTGGTTCTCTCTGTATTTAGTATGTTTACTAATCATAAATTATATATTCTCTTTTAAATAAAGAGGCAATAAAAGAAGCGGACTGTTCCCATAATTGTAAGTCTGCCATTCACAGAATGTAACCACAGATCTACCAAGGGAAAACTATAAAATAAAAAGGTAGCTTCCTTCTCGCTTCCTTAAATTATGCAATCTTCATCCCAACTCTGCCAGTCCCCCAGCAGTCACAGAGAGAAAGGGAAAAAAACCTCAGTCATTGTTAATTATAAGCATATAATTATTTAGATAAGTTGTAGAGACCAATGTGATTAGAGCAAATTGCTTGCCAAAAATTGAGAACTTATTTTTCAACATACAGCCAATAAGAAGAGATAAGAGCTAAACTTTGAAGGTTTTTTTTTCCTTCTTTACTCCAAAGCTTTTACACATTACATTAATCCAGTGCTTCTCAATTATTTTCTGTCATGCCCCCCCTAGGAAGAAGAAAACATTTCGCGCCCCCCGCGCAACTGTAAATAGTATCATTTGTCTATAAAATTGTTATAAGTACACCTCTGCATAACACTGTATCCTTATTAAGGTATAAGAGAATAAAAAAATAAAGAAATGTGGATCAATTTACAACAAAGAATAGCTTTAGCAGAAAAGATTTAAAGGAGCACAGGATTTAAAGGAACACAATATTAAAAAAAACTTTAACCTGCAAAACAAAAATATATAAAATAATTTGAGCTGAGCCCCCCTTTACGGAGCCTCGCGCCCCCCCTGGGGGGCCCGCCCCACTATTTGAGAAGCACTGCCCTAATCCTAAGTGGAATTTTCCCCAATGGGATCTTCCCATGTATTTTGCCAGGAAATGTACATAAGGCCGGCTCAAAAGGCGTCTCCCCTCCTAACCATACCGATGGGCTCTGAATCCAATGGCAGTGTCGGTTTTCCTCTACGAATTCATGGGGAGCTAACCCTAACCCTTAGTGGAATTTTCCCCAATGGGATTTTCCCATGTATTTTGCCAGGAAATGTACATAAGGCAGGCTCAAAAGGCGTCCCCCCTCCTAACCATACCAATGGGCTCTGAATCCAATGGCAGTGTCGGTTTTACTCTGTGAATTCATGTTGAGCTAACCCTAACCCTAAGTGGAATTTTCCCCAATGGGATTTTCCAATGTATTTTGCCAGGAAATGTACATAAGGCCGGCTCAAAAGGCGTCCCCCCTCCTAACCATACCGATGGGCTCTGAATCCAATGGCAGTGTCGGTTTTGCTCTGCGAAGTCATGGGGAGCTACCCCTAACCCTAAGTGGAATTTTCCCCAATGGGATCTTCCCATGTATTTTGCCAGGAAATGTACATAAGGCCGGCTCAAAAGGCGTCCCCCCTCCTAACCATACCGATGGGCTCTGAATCCAATGGCAGTGTCGGTTTTGCTCTGCGAAGTCATGGGGAGCTAACCCTAACCCTAAGTGGAATTTTCCCCAATGGGATTTTCCCATGTATTTTGCCAGGAAATGTACATAAGGCAGGCTCAAAAGGCGTCCCCCCTCCAAACCATACCGATGGGCTCTGAATCCAATGGCAGTGTCGGTTTTGCTCTGCGAAGTCATGGGGAGCTACCCCTAACCCTAAGTGGAATTTTCCCCAATGGGATTTTCCCATGTATTTTGCCAGGAAATGTACATAAGGCCGGCTCAAAAGGCGTCCCCCCTCCTAACCATACCGATGGGCTCTGAATCCAATGGCAGTGTCGGTTTTGCTCTGCGAAGTCATGGGGAGCTAACCCTAACCCTAAGTGGAATTTTCCCCAATGGGATTTTCCCATGTATTTTGCCAGGAAATGTACATAAGGCAGGCTCAAAAGGCGTCCCCCCTCCAAACCATACCGATGGGCTCTGAATCCAATGGCAGTGTCGGTTTTGCTCTGCGAAGTCATGGGGAGCTACCCCTAACCCTAAGTGGAATTTTCCCCAATGGGATTTTCCCATGTATTTTGCCAGGAAATGTACATAAGGCAGGCTCAAAAGGCGTCCCCCCTCCAAACCATACCGATGGGCTCTGAATCCAATGGCAGTGTCGGTTTTGCTCTGTGAATTCATGGGGAGCTAACCCTAACCCTAAGTGGAATTTTCCCCAATGGGATTTTCCCATGTATTTTGCCAGGAAATGTACATAAGGCAGGCTCAAAAGGCGTCCCCCCTCCAAACCATACCGATGGGCTCTGAATCCAATGGCAGTGTCGGTTTTGCTCTGCGAAGTCATGGGGAGCTAACCCTAACGGTTAATGATTAATCTGTTAACAGGAATCATTTTTTAAAAAAATATTATGTTGAGGCTGTCACACAGACTTAATCATGTGCAAACTGACCTCAATGCTAATTTTATTTCAACAAAATTTGCTTCCAGGTAAATCAAAAGGCCTGATAATACTTGGCCACTTATCAATTCACAAAACAATATTAGGCCAGGACATTTAAACCAAACCAATTTTGTTCGAGGATGTTAGATTTAAGGTCACTTTGAACTCTGGTGTTTTTCATTTACTACACCACCATTATTTTAAATTTCAGATAAGAAACCCAAACTTTGATCCAATTCGTATGCTTTTAACTACCAGATGTTCCTTACGTTAACTGCTACATAAACGAACATGCTGAGTAAACTAGATCCTCAATGAGTTTGCCCTATGCTTCAGACAAATTCTTTCAGCTGCATAGTAATGGAACAATTCCTCTTCCCTATTCTCTAACTTCGAAATATGCTTCAGGGCAGTGGTTACCACTGGTCACAAACTCAGTGGATCACTGGTGGTTTGTGAGAAAATTTTGGTGGTCCACAGAAAAATTATTTGCATTTTTTTTATATTGCACTAAATACTATTTCCTTTTAAAAAAAATCATACTAGTGGTCCGTGGGATTTAAAATTATGGTCCCTGAGGTCTGAAAGGTTGGTGACCCCTGCTTCAGATTGTTGTGTTCTGCTACCTGGGGATGAGAGTCCTGTAATCCCAGGCAGCAAAAGAATAAAGAACCTGATCTGCACTGACCAGCAATAGCACGCCATGCATTTCAGAGCATTCCCCCTCCCCACCAACTTGGCTTTCACCATTTAATCAAATAAAAACTTGCCTTCAAACGAAATATTTCAGCCCCCACATCTTTCTACTTCTATCACTGTCCATTCAGACATGGGAGCCCTGAAGAGACACTAATAAATGCCACACTCCAAGCAATTGAGGGAATTAGCCTTTGAATTTCATTACAGGGTTTTAAGTTCTTAATTCACAAACTTGCCCAGAGTGCAGCACACACACTACTTTTAATTAGAACTAGTAAACAATTTCCTAAACGTTATAGAATACAAAATAAACACCTTGTTAACGAAGAAGACAAGAATACAGCTCCTTCAAAACTTTAACCCCCTTAAACCAAGCAATCTTAGCCGGTGTTTGGGCTTGGAAACTAAATAGGGACAGTTCTGTGTTGAAGACTAATTTTAAGCCCCAAGGCTGTAGGCTAAACTGAGAAATCAAAAGAAAAAAATCAAGATAGGAATCCAGTCCTATATTACTCCCATTATATCACCCAAAGCGTGTTAACTACATTTGTAAAGCTTCTTCGTAAATCAAACAATGTGACTCTGTAAGTGGCAGCTTACAACAAACAATAAACCAAACTACCTCTCTATTTAACTATTTAACTTTAAAGCTATACAGAATGGTGACGACCAAACTATTACACTATTAACCACCAACAAACATGAACAGAGCTGGGGCCTGTGGTGTGTGTGTGTGTGTGTGGAATAAGGTGGGAGTGTTCTAGAGAACAAGGTCAACAACAGAAAAGGCACAAGCGCAACTTGGCTTTGCTCTTGTGATCTGAATGTGTGTTATTTACAAGCACCTGCAATTATAAAAATTATCTCGTCATTGACCAGGAAGCTTCACGTGTATATGGGTATGTTGGATGATCTCAGTCACTTACTAGGCAGCCACCTTTTATCCTAGCATGTGAGCAGAGTCTAATGTGCTTTGTTTATGGTCCAGAGGATACTGCAAACCCAGTTGGGTGGATTAAACCAAGGTTAACGACAATAAACAATGTATCTGTGACCATTGTAAAAGAATTGCCTAACATCAAAAGCCTGTGAAGATTCATTTAGCCCAGTGTTAACTACTTCAGGGGGGTCCAAACTTGGGAACTTTAAGACTGGTGGACTTCAACTCCCAGAATTCCCCAGCCAGCATGGCTGGCTGGGGAATTCTGGGAGTTGAAGTCCACCAGTCTTAAAGTTCCCAAATTTGGACACCCCTGAACTACTCAGTGTAACAGCCTCTCTAATGTCCCATCTTCGAATTTGGATTTAAACTGATCTCCTGTGGGCCTGTAGAGATGCTTGACCTTAGGGATTCAGTCCCAGAATCCTGCATTTTCCCATTAACTGTTTTCCCTGAATTGCCTACTAACATTTCCAAAGGACAGATCTATGTTATAATGCACAAAAACTTCAAGCATTGGCTTCAATTTAAAACGGAAAATAGCATTAGGCAGGACTATTTTACAATAAAAAGAAAGCCGAAAAACAAGGAACAAAATTAGTTACTGCCAGAGACAAAATATTTAACACCCAGGCAAAGGTTAATTTCCTAGTTTGATACAATTGTTTTGATATGTTTTACTAAGTCTAAGTGGTATTAAAGGATACTCATATATAATTATACACACACACACACACAGTCCCTAGAATGAGACTCATTAAAAACCTGTAGAAGTTAATCACTTTGGAGGAAAACATTCTCCAATGTTCTTGAAAATCATACCTATATTGAAGACCATTGCACAAGGCTTATATATATTTTTTAAATGCACACATTTGTGCTTCTGAAATGGCATGGGGTTTTCCTGTTTGAGCAGAGAGGGTTGGACTAGAAGACCTCCAAGGACCCTCTTCCAACTATGTTGCTTTTCTTCCTCTCACCCCAGCTCTGGAAATCTGCAATTCAGACCTTCCTGTTCGCACAACTACAAGTAGTCCTTAACTTACAACAGTTCATTCAGTGACCATCCAAAGTTACGACATCCCTGAAAAAAGGGGACTTAGGACCATTTTTCAGAGTTACCACCACGATCGTGTGATCAAAATTCAGACGCTTGGCAACCAGTTCATACTTATGACTGGTTCATACTTAAGACCACTGCGAGGTCATGGGAATCCCCTTTTTGCCACCTTTTGGAAAGTAGCGTCAACGGGGAGGGGGGGGGAAACCAGGTTCATTTAACAACCGGTTTACTAAACGTCTATGGAGATTCTCAGTCACACCAGGTCAGGTTGTCCCAACTGAAGAAGCTTCTTGGATGAGAAGCGAAACATCTTCAAGGACAAAGGAAGTCCAGTTGCCTTTTGAAAAAACACCTTTGGGGCAATGCTGTTACTAACTTAAGAACTGCCCTGATTCACTTAACACCGCTGGCAATAAAGGTTGTAAAATGGGCCAAAACTGACTTAACCACTGCCTTGCTTAGTATCAGAAATTTTGGGCTCCCTTGTGGTCATTAGTTAAGGATTACCTGTGTCGGCGGCAGCACTTCACTTAAACCACCATGGCAAGAAAGGTGGCAAAACGGGGAAAACCTCCACTGAGCTGACGTCTCCGCTTAACAACAGAAACACCGGGCCTCCAGGGCAGCCATAAGTCGAGGACCACCCATAATTCTTTCCAGGCGTGGAAGTTGGGAATGCATCCATTTCAAACTTCCAACCTTAACCCCAACAGCTTCAACCTTAAATTATTTACCGTGGACCTCACTCCCATTCCTAAGAGGTCTGTAAGGGGGCGTGCATAAGCACACACCAGCATGCCTACCTTCCCTGTCCTACTGTAATTTATTTGTACTCATTTCCTTGTCCACGTCCATGTTTATACTTGTAACTGTTATCTTGTACAAGTTCCACAAACTAAATAAAAACCAAAATTTCAAAGCTTCAAGCGACCTCTTGCAAAAATCCGGAGCGCTCTTAGAAAACTCACCCAGGAGCAGCCTAAGCAAGACCAGGAAGACTTCAATAGTCACCGGGCAGCAGCCTCTGCTCTTCCTCTTCCTCCACTCCGATTTAAATATCTCCCCCACTCCTACTATGGATTAAGTCGTCCCCCCTTGCATTACGTCCCCCGTTAATTCCTCCAGCGCTAATCACTCGCCGGGCGTTTTAACTCTCTCTCCGTGTTGTTGTTACTAGGGCTGGCAGGCGGCTGGGGAACCTCCCCTCCGGCCCTTCTTCTGCCCCTCGCTTGGCCTCTGCCTCCCAGGCGTCCTCAGGCAAGAAGGACCCCTGACCCAGACCCACCCAGATTAACAAGAGTTGAAAGGGACCTTATAGGTCATCTAGTCCGACCCCACCTCAAGCCTGCCTTCTCCCCCCCCCCCCCCCCGCGCAAAGAGAGGGTAGTAGTACCCACCCACCCCTTTGCACCTTCAACTTGCACCCGAGGCTGCACCTTCCTATCTTCATTTCTTCCTCTTTCCTCCTTCCCTTCCTTCCTCTTTCCTCCTTCCCTTCCTTTCTCTTTCCTTCCTTCATCTTTCCTTCCTTCCCTCCTTCCTTCCTCTTTCCTCCCTCCCTTCCTTTTTCCTTCTTTCCTTCCCCCCTTCCTTCTTTTTCTTTCCTTCCTTCATCTTTCCTTCCTTCCTCTTTCCTCCCCCTCCCTCCCTTTTTCTTTTCTTCCTTCCCTCCTTCCTTCCTCTTTTCTTCCTTTTTCTTTCCATCTTTCCTTCCTTCCCTCCTTTCTTCCTCTTTCCTTTTCTTCCTTCATCTTTCCTTCCTTCCTCCCGATAACAGCGGGCGGAGGGAGGGGGACTCGGCCGCCTCCAGCGCCCCCTCCCCAACTGTCCTCCAAATGGAGCCCACCCCCCTCTTTCCCCGGAGACCTCACCCCCCCCCCCGCCGTTCCCTAGCAAACCCCCCCACCCCCACGGAGGGCTCCCTCAGCTGCCTTTCCTACCTGGCCGCCGACGGCTTTGTCCATGGCTCCAGCAAGCGAGGAAGAAGAGAAGGAAGGAAGGAGGGAGGGAGGTCGTCGTCTTCTTTTTCGGCTTCTCCTCCTTCTGAGGCGGCGGCGGCGAGGAGGAGGCTCCTCTTTAACAAGCGCCGGCGGCGGAACGGCAGGCCGCGTCCCCCATGGCTCCTTTCCCCCTCACGGACAGGCTTCCGCTCCCACCCAGCGCGGCGGCGGCGGCGACTGACGCGGCTCCCCTCTTCCCCGAGCAGGCTACGCCAGTGGCGTCGGCAAAGAGATGGAGGCGAGGCAGCAGCGAAGCGGGAGGAGGAGGGGGCGGGGCTAGGATCATCTGGGACGGAAGCCGGCGGGGACCGCGCCGCCAGGAAAGCGCTCTCGTTTAATGCGCTCTCGCCGGGCGGAGGCCCCCCGCCCCTTCGCCGTTGCTTAGCAGCGCCGGGAATAGGCTTCAGGGGATCTGCTAGGCCCGCGGTGAGGAGGAGGAAGAGGAGGAGAAAGAGGAAGGTTGGGGGGGGGCTCGGGGGCTCTGCACACCTCTCAGGTAGGCCCTGTGGTGGGCGGAGGGGGGGGTTTCTTCCTTCATGACAGCCTTTGCCTGCGAGGCCCCGGCCGACCTACCTACCGTCCCTATCCTAATGTTTCTTTTTATTCGTATCCATTTCATGTATCCAAAATCATGCTAATACTTATCTACGGTATCTAATGCATGCTTGACGAAATAAATAGAATGCAAATAAAAAATCCCCGATGCGGCTCTCCGAGGAGGTCCTAGGAGGGGTTGCTGAGGGGGCAGGTGGGCTTCCCTGGGTAATCCTTTGCAGTCTGGTGGGATTTGAACCCAGGAGGCGGGTCAGTTCAGGGCCTCCCCTTTTTGAGGATCTAAGGATAATCCCATTATTCAGTGGGGCCCGATTATAAAATGAATGAATGGTTTCCTAACTCATTGTCAACTTCGGCACTTTCAGGATCCATCTAAGTCATTTTTTTTGTTTTTGAGGTATATAGAATAGAATAGAATGGAAGAATGGAATGGAACAATAAGCATAGAATAGAATAGAATAGAATAGAATAGAATAGAATAGAATAGTAGAATAGAACAGAACAGGAGAAGAGAATTCTTTATTGGCCAAGTGTAATTGGACACACAAGGAATTTGCCTTTGTTTTCCCTTCAGAAATTTATTTATTTAAGTCCTGTTTTTCAAGAATGTATGTATTAAGTTTTGCTTTCAAAATATTTAAGTGTTGTCTTCGGAAATTTATTTATTTAAGTTGTTTTCAAGAACTGATGCATTAAGTTTTGCTTTCAAGACATTTAAGTTTTGTCTTGAAAAATTCATTCATTCATTCCCTTCAAGTCTGTACTGACTTCCTGCCGATTGCCTGGACTAGTCCCTGCGGTTTTTGTGGCTTCCAATCTTTTAAGAAGTGGCTTGCCCTGGCCTACCCCCTAAGGCTGGGAGAGGAGCCCTGGCTTAAAAGTCACCCAGCTGGCTTTCTGCCTAAGGCAAGACTAGAACTCACGGTCTCCCAGTTAAAGCCTGAGACGCCTTAACCACTAAACCAAACGGGCTAACAAAGATCAGTTGCGTGGAAGGAAATAAAAGGAATGCAGGAAGAGATATAGAAGTAATACATGAGTGAGGTGATGTGAGAAAAGTATAAGGATGGGTGTTGCTCTTAACGGGATGTAGATGCACATTTTATCAAGATGAAAATAAATAAATCACATGTTAAGTCAAACAGTTGCTTGGGTTTTTCTTTGGTTGCGGTTGTTGAGGCCACAATATAATCCCAGGAATGTAATCATAACATCCTAATAGTTAAATACGGTTTTACGAAAATAATTGATTCATAATTTCATAATTCTACTCAATATTTTCAGTTTTCTCTCTGAAAGTGAAAGAACACAATTTCTGCAAAATAACTTCATAAGATTTATTTTAAAAGTGTACCTGCATCTACTGTTGTCAGTGGATTTTCAAAGACTGTAATTATACTGCATGGATCCAACACTAAATATTAGGGCTTAGATCGTAATTGGTTTATTGACACAAGAACATCATCATTTTCTTTTGATAAGAATTGATGTGGTTTGATCTGTATTGAACTTATCCCAGGTAATGGGCCTATTAATTTTTATGTTTAGAAAGCAGTAATAGAATATGCATAACAAATAATGCTCTGTCGCATTTTCCCAGAATGATCAAATAGTTCATAGGAAATGAAAGGTAATTATGAAGCATGTCATCTCCTGTTGATTACTTCTATCAATTAAAAATAATTCTGATTGATACAGATAATGCTAGCTCAGAGAACAGGGACATATTTTGCCTGACCTATTTGTGGAATTGAAAGCAAGTATTCTTTAGATAATGGTTAGTCAAGGCTTTTGCTAACATCAAATTCTCCAAATTTGAACCATTCTCCAAGAGATAATTGGTTTACAGATAGGCACTGTTCACTTTATATGTATAAAAGCGGTTTGTTATGGAAGTATGTTTGAAAATGAGACTGAGTAGAGAAGGAGAATTGGTCAAGAAATTATTTCAGGCTCTTGTCAAACAATTTTTGACAAATCAGTTTTGTTGTTTTTAAACAACTGCTCACATTTCATCTTCAAATAACCATTGAGACGTAAATATTCGAATTAGGAAAATCCTTGTGCTTTAAATCATATGCTTCACCAACCACTGTTGGTTATCTGCTGACATTCACATCCTAGTTGAGATGTAGAATCCTTCAATTCTGCTCCTGGAGGTTTTCCATCCTGCTGACTTCTCACATGGCCTCTCTGGCAATAAACAATGCAGAGAATGAGCAGTAAAATCTGAGTATTTGACTCTGTCATCGTGAACATGGCATTGGTTGAAGCAGAGGAGGAAGGAATGATTAAGTAGTGCAGATGAGATAAGACTCTTCTTCTTGATTGGCATTTTGCTTAAAGGGGCTGTCAAAGATGGACCTGCTGCCACAACATTTGTTGATTCACACAAAATAACAGCTGCCAATATGGAGTCAGGGCATTTAAAGGTCATGTTAGAAAGAGCTAAAAAATGTCCAAAACCTGTTTGACAAGAGCCTGTAACAAGATAGGGGGAAATTATCTTTTTGTTTGTTTGTTTGTTTCTGGAAAACTGCATTCTACAAATAGTTTAGCTGCAATGTGATACATAACCAAAATATATAGTTTAAATTGAATCAGCTCCATACAAAATGGTCAGTAGCATCAGAACACTCTCCTGTGTTATATGCTGTGATGTAAATGCTAAGTGAAACTGCACTAAGCTATTTCTTTCCTTTTAAAGCAACAGAAAGTGTAACTCCATTCCCTATTATTTTGGGAAGTTTTCATACACGGAGACTTACGTAGTTTTAAGTCTCAGGTATTATTTATGTTCATGTGTAGCCATAATTAAGTAGGAAGCACAAGAAATATATGTCTATGGAGATTTTCATTCGGCCAGGTTATGGTTCTCTCAAAGGTGCTTTTTTCCAAAAGAACATTCTTGGGGGTTTTTTCTTTGAAAATGTTTCACTTCTCTTCTCACTTCACCAAAGAAAAAAACCCAAGAAAGTCTTTTGGATAAAAAGTACCTTTGGGATCCAGGAAAGGTATTTGCATTGCAAATTTTTAAATTGTAGTATTTTTACATTCCTGCTGAAGCTCAGGAATATTTCTAAAGGCCACCTGTGAAAAAGACCACATTCTTAACATGTTGACACATAAATCAATTCCTTATTACTTTGTACTCAAGCAGCAGCATAATTGTAACATTATAAAAATCTTCATTATGCTAACCTTTTTGGGATTAGGAAATTACACAAAAGGCACAGTAGGATCCATTCCTACTATTGAGATGATATAGCAATGTTACCATTTCCCCTCCACCCCCATAAGATTTCTTCATATTTTCCAGGGTATGATTAAGAGGTGTATCCAATTCCTTATATAAAGAGATTTTATCAAGAGTCCTTAAAGCCCTGCAATTTAAGAGCAGAGTTTAATGAGTCATCCATAAACACAAGTGTGCAAAATGTAGCAAGACACTAGCCAGCATTCAGATTTCCTAACTTTTCTAAGTAAACAATTTAATCTTTGTTCTTCTGTCCTTCCTAAAATACATTTGCATTATCGTATTTATGCATGCCATGTTCCTGTTCATAAATGCCTCACTTAGAAACCTGGTCACTGTTCTTAGCCTTCAAACTGTGGGAGAACATGTCCACCCAATAGAGAATCTAGTGAAAAATGCCCATTGCAAGCATAATTTCAAACAACTGGGTCCTTTGTCATGGCCATCTGATTTGTTAAGCAAAAAATGTAGCTCAGCTTGTTAGAAATCCTACTCCAAAATACGTTGACTGTTGAATTACAGCCTGTGACATTTTTTAAAAATCGCTTGATTGTATTTAAAAGAAATGTATTGCTGCACTGAAAATATTCATTGTGTTTTGTTTTAACAAATCCAGAAATACATATCCATGTAAAGGTCTTTTTTTAAAAAAGGCTTTTATTCAAGCTTTGCCAACTCCATGGTTCTTCAACACTGATCTGCTTAATATTTATTTAATCTGTTTGTTTCACAGCAGCAAAATTCCTACAATTATGTAGACAGACTTCACGTGCAAAGGAAAATTCGCCCACTATAGAAATGTAGTTTTATTTTCAATGCTCTGGAGACACAGACAAAAATCTATGAAGGATGTTTTAGTTGCAGAAAATAAGATTTTATTCTCAAGTCATTTGGTAATGTCCCTAAAGCAGCACTGTTTCCCATAATTTATATGGGAGAGATTAAAAACACTCTGGAATCTGATCTGGGAGGGCAAACAATGTAAAGGGCTAAATATGAAAACCGTTACTTCCGAAATACTATTGCTCTAAAATAATGGGAAATTGAAAGGGCAGCTCTCTGGTCAGCAACATTGAAGTGTTTCTGCAGCCTGCTTATCACCAAATGCAGGACCTTATTTTCATCCCGTTGAAGCGAAAGGCAGCCCCTGATCACGGGAAAGTTACTCTGCGAAACTTCCAGAGGCCTCACTGGACTAGGTTAACCTTTGGTCTGATGAGTTTTTATATACTTGACAACGGTGCCACACCCCTGGTGACTTTTATCTCCACGACAGCACATTTCTCTACATGAGGTTTGGCTGCTAAACCCAGCTTCCTCCTCAACAAGGTGGAAAATTGTAGTCCTGCCAACTGGGCAAGAGGAGAGGATGTCCAGATCATGTGCTTGGGTTGATCTGTGGAAAGTTAAGAATGGAATTTACCTTCTTGTGAACTTAAAATTCAAAACAAAAAAGCTAGTCAGACCATCCTTAGGATATTCCCAAATGATCTTGAATTGCAGAATGGCCCAAATGATCACGAATTGCAGAAAACTGTAACTTGGCGCTGGTTCTTTGATGTTTCCAGAAACTATGCATTTTCTCTCGGGAAGATCTAAAAGAAAAACATGTTTTCCATTTACGAGGTTATCATACCAGTCTCTTCCAGGGAGTTCAAAATAAATTAAAAACAAGCCCGTATCAATATGTGTTAGGCTTCATTTCGATAGTATAACTTTTGTAGTTGACTCGTGATATTTGCGATATACTTACCTAGCACATTTTAGTGGTGGTAACTCTAACTCCAGTTATATCCCCAGGAGTAGTGGGGTCCTCTTGGAAATCTTCCTCTTCCTCTATCCATTTTAAGTAGATAATTAGGAAAGGAACTACCGTAGTTCCGAGAGAAAACTTCTTTAATTGATAACCAAAATAGGATTAGCATTCAGTGGCAATTCTTCAGAGACTTTCAAATAATTGTTACACTTTTACTGGTTATACATCCCTAAAAATTAGATTTTGTTCGTTGTTTCCTCTTTCATAGTTGTTACAACAAATCATACATACGATGAAAGAAAATGAAAAGGAACGTTGGTCCTACCTGAACGTTCTTCTCAGCGTTGCGCAGGGCGGTCCAGAAGTGGGTTGTTCAATCCTTATTTGCCCAAGAGACTGGGTCAGAATTTAAGCCATGCCTCCAGCTTCCTCTGCTGATGTCCAATTCCGACGAGGCGCAGCTTCAACTAGAGAAATGAAAGAAGAACAGGCCCTGCCCGCAGCATTAGTAGCCCCCGGGGACCCCGACCTAACCAAAAAACAATAACTAGGGTGGGACCTGGACCGTCCTGTTGCTCAGTGGTCCAAAGTCCTCTTTGCTGATGAGAGCAACTTTTGCATCTCATGTGGAAACCAAGGACCCAGAGTATGGAGGAAGAATGGAGAGGCCAATCAAGCACAGTAATCCCACGGTCATTGAACCCGTTTTTGGTGCTTTTGCCAAAAGTTGCTCTCATCAGAAAAGAGGACTTTGGACCAAGGAGCAACAGGACTTTGGACCACTGTGCTTCTTAAGACCAGGGTCAATGCAGCCATCTACCAGATTTTGGAGCACTTCATGCTTCCTTCCGCAGATGAGCTTTATGGGGGTGCTGACTTCATTTTCCAGCTGCCCACACTGCCAAAAGCACCAAAACCTGGTTCAATGACCATGGGATTACTGTGCTTGATTGGCCAGCAAACCCTTCTGACCTGAACCCCCGAGAATCTATGGGGCATTGCCACGAGAAAAATGAGAGACATGAGACCGAACAATGTAGAAGAGCTGAAGGCCGCTATTGAAGCATCCTGGTCTTCCATAACACTTCAGCTGTGCCACAGGCTGATAGCTTCCATGCCACACCGCATTGAGGCAGTAATTGATGCAAAAGGGGCCCAAACCAGGTACTGAGTACATATGCATGCTTATACTTTTCAGAGGTCCGATATTGTTCTATGTACAATCCTTGTTTTATTGATTGCATGTAATATTCTAATTTTCTGAGATGGTGGATTTGCGGGTTTTCATGAGCTGTACGCCATAATCATCACAATTATGACAAATCACTGCTTGAACTACCTTCCTTTGCATGTAATGAGTCTTATCTCTTATATTAGTTTCACCTTTTAAGTTGCATTACTGAAATAAATGAACTTTTCCACGATATTCTAATTTTTCGAGTTTCACCTGTATTTTTCTGAAGCAAAAAAAAAAAAAAACAACCCACAACTCTCAATAGTTTTTGTTTTCTCTTTTCCTATTAAGACAAGTTAGGTGGCCTCTTTTTTATTGCTTTGAATTCACTGTGATATTAGTGAGAATACTGATTGATTTCACAAACAATACACGTTCATACTTTTTTTTTTAATCTTCATGAACTCAACTTTTTACTCTGAACCATGTCTTTTCAATCATTGGTAAAACTTAATTAGTATAACTTTTGTTGTTTTATTATGTCAGTCCCCCAGTTATCAGTAAGAACAGAGGAATTTACCCCAAATAAAACCTGCTAACCGTTCCCCCCCTTACAAATGGCAGCCATATAGAATTGTTGGCAAGGTTAGTCTTTTGTCTTTCTTTGTTTTTAAAGATTAAACTTCAGTTTAGGGCTGCTAGCCCATCAGCTATAATTGAGGTTCTCAAAACGCAACATTTGAAAATCCAAATCTAAAATGAACTAAAACAGCAGGTACAACACATACTTACATACTCTTAAATAAGGCTTAATATACCTATTAAATTAGGATTGTTAAAACAATAGTGTTTACCAAAAAAAACCACCCAGAACCAAAATAAATATACTTTGACAATTTAAGGCAACCTGCACCAGGCACCCCAAATGTCTGCTGCTCAATCCATGTTAATCATCTCAGGTCGTATTTGTCAGATTACATACTCGCCCCCCCCCGCCCCCCAATTCCCATTTGGGAATATCTTTCCATTTTTCCATTTCAGAGCTAACTATGGTTAACATTACCTCATTTGTATTTTCAGAAACTATATTTAACCCAAATTGGTTTGTAAAGCCATTCTAATTCCAGTTGCAAGGTTTAGGTTGGAATTAATTAGAGCTATAAAAATAAAAGCCCAGCTGTGGCTATCATGCGAACCAGTCTTTTCAAACAGAAAAGTCTAGCATTGATGTAGAGAATGCACAAACCATGCTTGATTACCAATTATTACAGTTTTAAGGCCAGCATCACCTCCCCCCCCCCCGCCCCCCAAGAAATGATTTTAAACCCTCTTGCTCTTTCAAGTCCCACAAATGCAACCCACCTGTGTAACAGTTAAAACTTTTCAAGAAATTATATATATACATTTTTCAAGGAATTATATATATACACAATTTCTGAACCGCACTGTTTATTTTTGCTGCTTGAAACCTAAGTGACAGTATGCCACCATAATTGTGGGTTTCCTCTAATCCTTTATTACACTGCAGGTACAGAAATATGCAGACACATTTTTGGAGGGTTGACATTTTGCAAAATGCAGCAAACATTTCAATGTATACATGAGAAAGAGGAAATGTTCAAAAGGGTATGCGTTTCAAGTTATTGCAGGTTATTTTTTGTGAGATTTTTTTTTTCCCTTGCAGGTAAAATATGCTTAAATTTAAACCAACAGGAACGTGTCAGTGTAATTAAAATCATGACAAACATAACCTTCTCTCTGGCCATAAGGTGCCCCTGGGCAGATTATTAGGGTGTCACATGGTGAGGGCAAAAGGTCAACACAGCATCAATCCCGTGGCATTTTGGTTTTCTTCTGAAGATTAAAGCTGTTGTTTTTTTGTTTTTCTTGGGATAAGTGCAGCAGCAAAACACAAACTAGCTGATCAAAAAAGCACTTCTGCCAGTAACTCCAATCATTTCAGGGCACACCAACCGACAGTAGTTTTGCCATTCCCAGTTTTTAAGGTTTACATCACTGCGCTGTTGTCTTAAGTAGATTTTCATCATAGCTTGTTCTTGTTTAAGCCAGTTTACTGACTACTGCCTGGTTGAGTGAGTTTAGTTGGTTGGTCCATTTATCTAACGCAGTATACCGTGCTCCACCCCGCTTCTGATGATCTAACTCAAGAAGTTGATTTACTTGATCGATCCGGCCATGAATAGTGCTGAAAGAAACAAAAACACCAACGTTATTACTAACTAATACGTGTTTGAGGTACCCCAGTGCTCTCACCGTGGATAAATACGCCGCACAATACTTTTGAATGCCCTCCTTGGTTTCTTTTCACGTCTAATTATACAGAAGCATAATCGAGGTGCTTCGATTAATACTAACCAGAATTTGTTACAAGTCAGAGTTTGCTAAATCTGTTTTGAAACTAATCAATGATAAATGCTACTGTCATTTTTAGCTTCAAATGGGATTCGCAAGATGCGTCCAAACCCACACATTATTCCTAATTAATACAACCAGGAGGTTGTGAATATAGTATGCTAGAGTTTAAACCGAAGAAAATAAGAAAGAGCACTTTAGAGCTGAAACTCTACATACGTTCCAAATACCAATTGCATGCAAGTTGATTTAAAAAAACAACAACACACATACGCAAAACCAGCAACAAAAGGGGGAAAAAACTGAACAATGCAGACACAACGTCCCTCATACATAGAAGTTCCTATTACAAAAAAAAAAAAAAAGCTCTTACAAGGAGAGGAATTTTGGCCAATGAGTTCTTAAAGAAATATTAGAAAAAATGTTTACTTATAAATTAAATTTGTTTTAAAAGCAACACTTAGCTCAAAGCCAAAAAGAAATGAAATTGGAACTTTTGAAATTAGGTGCTATGGTGAAATGGAGGTCACGGTGAAATGATGCCTCTTTCCTAATAAAAACAATTGTAATCAGGGAGATAATTTGACATACGCCAACGTTAACCCAGTATCTGTTTTTTATTTTGTTCTACCCCACTAATCTCGAGAGCCTCCTTGGTGTAATGATTAAGGCATCAGGCTAGAAATTGGGAGCCCTGCCTTAGGCACAAAGCCAGCCGAGTGACCTTGGGACTCTCTCTCTCAGCCCTACAAAAAGGAAGTTGCAAGCCATTTTTGAAAGACTTTGCCAAGAAGCTGCAGTGACCTGTCCAACTCGTCTCGGAGAATCAGACACAGAATAAAGTTACCCAATCGAATGACAAGGTCGATGGGAGTTGTGAATGTTTGACCTTTGGTAGGTATTACTTGAAATGGCCTGGAGGGTTATTCAATAAACTACCAGCCTCCTTACCAGTCGATATCTGATTGATGTTTTTAAACTACATCCTTATGAATCAATCCTATTATTACCAAGTTAGCATTAAAATGCTAGGAAGGGGAGAAAAAACACCCTTTGACAGCTACGTTGTCCTGTTTTTGAATATGATCAATGTTTACCGAACGATGCAAAATGATAATGGGAATTACTGCCTATTTGTAAGCTTATCTCCTACATGATACCACTTTTCCCACAACCAAACCATGTTGAATACACTATTCTGCTATTACCATGCAACATAACATCAACTTCATTTTAATTGGAAAAATGATAATACACTGTTTATATGTCCTGCACTATAAATAAGAAAATACTTATTGTTGAAGAAAAGGGAGGGAGGAATACTCACTTATCCAGTATACACTGCACAAGCAAGCTTTCCACGTCAGCTACATCTATGTTTAACTCCTAAGGAGGAAAACAACAGGCAGAAATGATGGCTCAAGCGTTAGAGGTTGAAGGACGTCAATATGAAGACGCGACATTTTTTTTCTAACTTTCTGATAAGTAACAAGGATTGAAAACCTATGAAAACAGTATGTTCAAGTACCTTAGAAATAAATGGAATATGTATCCGTGTGTAAGGCTTAATTAATTTTATAAGCACTTGCGTCCTGATGTTTCGCAAAAGTTCTGGAAGAAAACAAAAGCAAAACGCTCACTGCACGAATAAGGGATAGCGTTAGAAATCAAAGAAACGCCTAGGTTTCTATCCAGTAATCGCTGGATTTCTCTATAGGTGCAAGCACAACCGTAACTGAGCCCAGAATTTCTGTTGCTCAGTCAGACATTAAGTGAGTTTTGCCCCATTTTACCGCCTTGCTTGCCACATTTGTTAAGCGAATCACTGCATTTGTTAAGCTAGTAACACGGTCGTTAAGTGAAACTGGCTTCCCCATTGACTTGGCTTGTCAGGTCACAAAAGGAGATCATATGACCCGAGGATGCTGCAACCGTCATAAATATGAGTCAGTTGCCAAGCTGCGCATGCCCTCACATTTGCGAACCAGTAGGGAAAGTAAGTGAATCCCGCCAACTTCTGCATATGCACAGTGCTCACGCATTACGTCAGGGCAGGTGGGCAGACCCTCCCGCAGCTGCCGCTACCAGTTGGCCTGAACCGGAGAGAACCGGTTGGATACCATCTCTGATGTTACAGCAGTGGTAAGCATGAAAAATGGTCCTATGTCACTTTTTTCAGTGCTGTTGTACCTTTCAACAGTCACTAAACAAACTGCTGTAACTCGAGGACTACCTGTATATCCTGAGATCCAATAACTGATTTCCAAATTGTCTTTTCAATATTTAAAATTAAACTAACAACCTTCAAATCATCCCAAAATACACAAATGAGGCCTTTAATTAACCAACTTGTCAACAAACTGATTAAAGTAAAAATTGCACAGTTCAATCCTCACATTTTCACGGTTAACAGAATTTTAGGTGTACTTTAAATGTTATTTCAGTACAAAAGAAGTTTTGTAAACCAAGAATTCAGGCGGGTGGGAAATGAAGAAGGCAAAACCCAACAGTTCTGTACCTTCGATGTGCTCCCTTATGAAGGGATCGTCCATGATGTTACTGTGATTTGTCTTCAGGATCTTTTCAAATTCAGTGATGTCATTATTCTGATAGGCACTGCAAGAGAAAGAGCACCGAGTTACACTTTGGCAGACTGAAGGCACATATAAATTTATATTTGCAATCCAAAAGGGAACATACGAGCCATAGTGGCACAGTGATTAAGAGTGCAGTCATGCAGGCTGCTTCTGCTGACTGCCTGCAATTTGGCAGTTTAAATCTCACCAGGCTCAAGGTTGACTCAGCCTTCCATCCTTCGGTAAAATGAGGACCCAGATTGCTGGGGGCAAGAGGCTAGCTCTGCAAACTGCTTAAAGAGGGCTGTAAAGCGCTGTAAAGCGGTATATAAGTGCTATTGCAACTGCTATATCTAAAGCAGCCTTCCCAACAGGCAATCCTGCGGAGGGGAGAGGGGGGCTGAGACTGCAGATCAGGAGGTTGGGCGAGGATGTAATCTCTCAATTTGTGAAATAAAATAGTTTCTTTTTTTTTTTTTATGATACAAGGGCTAACACTCAAAGTGCTCATCCAGGTTTACCTCCAGGTCTGGAGGTAAACAGCGGGGCATGGAATTAGTGGTTTTGTTTTTCGACCTATATGATTTTAACAACATGATCCCATTTATCCACATGCCATGTATTGCCTCCAATAATTCAGAAACTACCTGGTAAACTAGAATAGCTTTTTTCGTAATACTGACATAGAAACTAAACATCAGGAGCATAACAGATTGATGGACGGCTGATACATCAAACTATGTGTACCCTACAGTCTTGTGGTCATTAATTAAATAATGTATACAAATTTCAAATTTTCTCTAGCACTTCATACTGTTTCAAATGCATTTGTAGGTTGCGATTCATTTTGCTCATTAAGAAGAAAGAGTCCTTACCTTACTAAATTTGTCATTGCTAGAATCTCTGGATCATTTTTGTATGGTTTTGCCTACATGGGAAATAATATATGTTTACATTTCTACAATAACGAAAATATTTTTGCTAATCTCCTTCAGACAGAGAAAGAAAAGAAAAACCGAAGAAAGGGTCAGCTGTACCTCCTGAGAATCAAACGGGTTTATTCCAGACTTCATCAGCATGTTTGCTAGGACTAAATATTTTAAGCACGTAGTTCTTCTTGGACTCCCTGATTCATCATAATTTTTGAACGCTTCGAAGAAATCAGTATGTGCCTTTTCAAATTCACCTTCTCTTAGGTGCATTTTACCACCACATTCTGTGGGGAGAAAAATTAAGACAGCTGGAATGATTCACTTCTGCCGCACAGAACACAGAATACCTTTTAAAACTGACCTTTTGTTTATGAATACAGTACTGACAAAGGGCTAAGCAGGTTGAATAAGGCCTAAATCACCCCTCTTATTTCAACTGCCCATTATAAACGTTCAGTTATTACAATGAACCTATATACGGGTGGTCCTCTCGTAGCAACTGAGACCGGCAATTCCATCACTGAGCTCCGTGGTCACTTAACAGCAGATCAGGTGACTAGAACAGACTTACATCCCTTCCCAGTTGTTAAGTGAGCCACCATGATCATTAGCTAAAGCATGAGTCTCCAACCTTGGCAACTTTAAGACTTGTGGACTTCAACTCCCAGAATTCCTCAGCCAGTTGAAGCCCACAAGTCTTAAAGGTGCCAAGGTTGAGCATTATATGGGCCCCAACTTGCAATTTTACTTTTGCACTCTTCATTAACTTTCTTTGTTGCAAGCCATGTGGGGGGGCATGCCAACACTGATCACTGCAATAGTTATAAACATGTGCCAGTTCCAAGGGAACCCGAATGGGAATCTTGGAACCGTGGGAGACACTGCAATGGTCATAAATGTGAGGCGTGGCCGCAAAGCTGTTTTTTATTTTATTTTAACACATTCACTGCAAACTGTTGCTAAGCAAGGTAGGCGGCAGGCTACCTGTGTAAATGCACTTGTTGGGAGGGAATTTTCCCAAACGGCAAGTTTGAAATCTCACTATGCCGGAGGAATATTTCAAGCTGTAAATACATATCAACATTAAAAGAGGGGAAGCATGACCGTGTCTGCATGGTAATCTAAGGAAAGGATACCACCTGCCAAAGCAGTTTCCCCCCTCCCCTCCTAGAGTTGTGCAACTCTTGGATTCAGTTCCAAAATGCTGTTTCAGACTATGAGCAGGGCCATGGCCACATGATCCTGAAAAGAAACAAGTTGTTTTAAAGGGCTGCAAATAGAAGCTACGCTTGCCTGCCAAGGACTCCGAAGTACCTTTTTGGAACTGGCGTCACAAGAGCCTAATTAATTTCCCACAGGCACAAACCCAACAACACTAATCAATTCTAAGAAATTCGGCCATGTTCAATATGTTGCCTTGAAGTAATAAATTTATAAATGTAACGCAGAACCTCTGCATTCTCCCTAATACTCTGTTGTTATACTTGCTGATGTCCAGCTTAATGTGATTTCTACAAATAATATCCTGAATAAATTGTAGCTAACAACCCTTCCCCTATTTATTAAAATACTAATTTTCATTATGTTCTCCCTTTGCAGTAATCCAAATCATATTTATTCTCATAGCCACAGGGTTAAACAACATGTTTCTGTACTTAACAATTTAACTTGTTTAAAACACTGCTGTTTACTAGCAGTATGCCTCGTCCAATAGCCTAAGCCGGCTGGGGAATTCTAGGAGTTGAAGTCCATAAGTCTTAAAGTTCCCAAGTTTGGAGACCCCTGGCCTAATCTATTAGCCTTTAAGGTCCCACTGTACTTGCCTCTGATAACTCCCATGATCAGCGGATGAGGAATTGCAGACTTGATGTGCAATGACTGTTCATATAGTGCCTTGAGTTTTTTATTGTTTTTTTGTGCTGTATACATTTGAATTTCCAAAGCGTAAATTTCCAATAGCTGGGTGCCTTTTTTAAGGTCATCTTCTCCATCATCAGTCTAGTTAAAACAACAACAATAAGTGCAGTATAAAATCATGAATACACTTTTTCTTTCTGCTTCCTATGAAATACAATTGCAAATAAAATATATTTGTAGATTTTAATCTATAAAAGGTGACTCATATGCACTGAAAATTCTAAACTATATTGTGACATCCTTATGCCTGCACTGAATTTAAAAAAAAGTGTAGTATACATTTCAAATCAAGAGAGATACCAAAATTCAGTACAAATTCCTAGGAGCCAAACTTGAATTTCTACAGCTTTCCAGAGGGCATAATTTGAATACCGTTCTCTGCACCTGAAGGGAGAACTCCAGGGATGAAGAAGTTAATTATTGGATTCTCCATTCCACAATCAGCTTCAAATATAAATGTATTTCCCACATGGATTGGGAAGCTTAACCGTTGAAAGCTCCCAAATAAGACACAGCAAGAGACTTCTGGAAGTAGCTGAGGATCGACTGAATCCACCAATCCTTTGGCTTCTATAACCCTGATTTATGGGGCTGGATGAAAAAGTTAAGAAATGAAATCATGAAGATGAAAATGGCTCCATTTTTTTCCTCATTTGCTTCTGCCATTCAGATCTGCAGTTAGCAAAACAATGGACTAAAATTTTGTAAAGGAACAGAAAGATAAATCATGATGCATCACTGGCCGTGCTTATAAATGCAAGTTTAGAATAAGCCTGTCTGTCAAAGTAACAATCCAAATTAAAGTAATAAGCTGTCTGATTTCAATAGCTTTTGGATGTAGGATTATCACTTGCAGTTGTAAAATTGTTCAAAGGCAGGGAAAACGCCTCTTTAAAATTCCTTCTAGAACCATGATGGCGAATCAGTGGCACACGTGCCAGAGGTGGCATGCAGAGCCCTCTCTGTGGGCATGCGCTCCGTTGCCAACTGCTCTTCTGGTTTCTGGGCCGGACTGCTGGAAACCCGAAAACCAGCTGGCCAGTGTGCATACACGTGCCGGAAACTTGAAGACGCAGCGTGCATGTGCGCGCCCACCTGGTATCTGGGTTTCTGGCACTCCGGTTTGGGCACTGTGCCGAAAAGTTTCGCCATTACTATTCTAGAAGAACACATCAAAGCAATTTTGCAGAGAACCCCACCATGTAAAAATGTTCTTCCTTTATGCCTATCAATTATCTTCCTAAGATATGCCTGCCAAACCACTTCAGTACTTTCTATCCTGTTGTCAAATAAATGCTTGTGCTATTTAAATATTCTACAAAGGATTGCAGCAGGCAAGAGAGTTACAACCACTTGAGAAACAGACTCAGGGAACAAACTGCACCTTACCTGACATGACTGATGGAGTTGCCGCAAAATCTTCTGTAACTTGCCATACTCTTCTCGTTCTAAATATAATTTCCCAAGCTGTAAAGCAAAATGTGATTTTTTTTTAAAAAAAAGAAAGAATCCTAAATATATTTTAAAAAATTGTAACATTCCCAACAAAACAAAACAAATCAACAACAACCCAGATTGGTCATTTTACCTTTGTGTTTGTCTTAAACCACAATCTATCATTCTTAGCATCTTTCAGTGCTTCAAGTGTTGTCTCATAAAATTCCTGAAGCAAATCCATCTGACATAAAAAATCAGAATTCTATAATTGTAAACAGCAAATTTGTGCCTGTTAATAAAGTCAACATGAACACACCCAAAGTGCAAATTTGAAAACTTAAAACTCTAATATTGATATTAAGATGTGCATATTTTTAACAATGACAAACCATAACAAGATCAGCTTAATGTGGGTTTTCAAACTCTTTTTTCCAGGAATATGTGGGAATCTATTTCATGGTTACAGCGTTTTACTGCTTCCTGGAATAATACTATGATTTGGCTTGAGCTATGGAAGCTGCAAATTCCCAAGTGCCTTTTATTTTGGCATCTACAAAATTATCACCCTATATTGGGCAAATAAAATAAATAAAAAGATTAATGCTTTTTTTCTCCATGAGATACATTGCTGTTCAACTATAATTAAGTTGAGCAAGTAGAAACACTGATTTCATAATTTTTAATGCCATGTTTATTTCTCTATCAAACAGCTATTATTTTTTCAGGTATGAAATAAGAAAGACTTAAGAAAACTCTGCCCATGAAAATAATCAACACAGATGTGTTGAGGGTATTTTAGGAGTTTGAAGATCCAGTACACGTGTTCAGCAATATTTCATTTTTATTTATTCAATTTCTTTTGCTGCCTATCTCATCGTAGGGCTACTCTAGGTGCCTAGCTTATTTCAATATTATTTCAACATTATTATTTTAAAACATTGAGAAAAGAACAATTCATAAGAGGGAGAAAACAGCAAAATCAAAAACACTTGTGCTAAAAATGGTGCTACTTAACAAGAGAAGCAAAACTAAACAGATTCTTAGACCTTTTAAAACAATTAAGGCACTGAACAACAAACCAAGCTAAGGAAATAGCCTAAAATGATCCCAAAGCTCAGTCCAAAGATTTGGCGCAACAGTCACTGAGTTTGGGATGGGAATGCCCTACATAATGGCAGTTGTTAGAACACAGTTGATAGTGTTGAGCAAGATTACAGCTGTCAAATGATTTTCCGTATCTACTTATGTGTCTTGATTACATTTTTGTCTTTGAAATCTTGTATATCATGAAAGAAAAACTGGTATCATACAACTAAAAGTTAGTCTATGATAATACGATTATAAAAATTTCCAAATCAAATTTGCAAAGAATAAAAATTCCTAGATGTCCAGCGATCTGTCAGAGTTAAAGCTGGAGAATATTTTTATAAAGATTTCTGTAAGTTTCAGTATATACCCTTCAAGAAACACTGAAGGGTTTCTTTTATATCTATCTATCTATCTATCTATCTATCTATCTATCTATCTATCTATCTATCTATCTATCATCTATCTATCCATCCATCCATCTCACATGCTATACAGAAAGATGCAATTTATTATATCTTAATGCTATACAGATAATATAATTCTGCTAAATTTCTCAAATTCAGTCTCTCAGGTTCATTATAGTAGTTATTTGATATTTTCTTTTTTTATTTGATATGTTCCTTTTAATCCCAAGGACTTGTAATCTTTTTCTGGCAACCAGTACATGAAAGCATGTTCTCTTCTATGTTTTTGCATGCAAGAAACAGATTATAAAAATAAATGGATTGTATTCCATGTGATTTGCAAGTCCTTGTAATAAATGGTAAATGAATAAATGGTTCTCTATTTTGTGATGAACTGCTCTGTTTAACTTGAACAATTATTTTTATAATAAATGAAATAAATTAGCATTTGTAACATTCACAGAGATGATTTTTCAAGAAGGTGCAACTTCCAGAAATTGAAAGGAGAGATAATCTAACCTGCTTTGAAGTGGAAATATAATCAAGAATAGAATTGATAGATTTTTCTGAGTAATTCCTTGTGACCGCACTCCGTATGTAAGTCAATAGTTGTTTATATCTGTTCATCATTTCAGGAAAGTTAGTCTTTATCAGAAAAAGAAAGATTTATTAATTTTAACAACGCATTTCAAACTGAAGATGAGTCTAGTTAGTAAATTTAAAAATAGGGCAAACCCTGTGTAACTGGATACATGCCTTGAATTTCTGCAAGTGCTCTCCATTCATTTTGAAGAGGTCAAACTAACGACAATTTTGTCCCATTTTGATGTGGCTTAGTTCTTATAGGAAAAACCCAAGTAAAAATGATACACATCTTACCAGTTTGAAATTTATTTTTATCATCTGTTTTAATGCTTTGAATCCCCATTCTCCTTTTTCACCTTCAAGCTCCAAAACCTAAAAAACAGAGAAAGGTAATATTTTTCAATTTTGATACTGGTAGATTCATCAAAAGCTGAAGTTAATCCTAGTCAGGTTTTTTTTTTCTTTCAGGAAAAAGTCTTCCGTTATCCGTCAAAATGGCAATATTTAGGATTTCTGTATTTCATCCTTAAATGTCCGTGTCCCGATTTCAAGTTTTTCTCCTGGATTTATTACAACAGGAAGACATCCAGCAGCTTAATGCAGAAATTATTTTCAAAGGACTTAGTTGTCACTTCAAGCAAGGCATCGGCAACTGAATTTGTCTACAGTGGTTACTAAAACAGTAACAAAAGAAGGCAGATAGGAAGAGAAGAGGTAACGTGTGATCCATCAGCATGAGAACCCAATTGCAGACAGATTTTTTTAAAAATTCAAAAGTAGTAACAATAAAATGCTTTATTCTTAAAATAAATGTCCCCACAAGCGAAAAAGTCTTTAATACTTCTAAGTAGCATTGAGGAGATTTTAAGTAGCTAAACACAGTCCTCCCTGAACACGACATTATGAGGAGCAGTGATATTCCAGATAGGTTTCACAAGTCTACCCCTTAGATCAGGGGTGTCCAAACTTGGGAACTTTAAGACTTGTGGACTTCAACTCCCAGAATTCCCCAGCCAGCAAGTTCCCAAGTTTGGACACCCCTGCCTTAGATAATAAATGATATCATCTATCACAGGGTGTCAAACTCAAGTCGTCACGGCGGCATCACGTGACGTAACGGGACTTTCCCCCCCTTCGCTAAACCAGGTGTGGGCATGGCCAGCGTGTGACATCTGGCCCATGGGCCGGGAATTTGACAGCCCTGATTTACCATAAATGATATTAGAAGTGAAACATGGTGAATATCCCAGGATTATTTGACAACAGGATTTCGCCTGCACCAAGCTATCCCAAATAAAAAGCCTTATAAAACAAAATATTTGACAGACAAATGTATGCCATATATGAAAAATTAAAACTATAAACCTTTTGAAAACTGCTCAGTGCTGCTTTGGGGTCATCCTCTTTCAAGGCTTTGGAGTTGTAATACTGATTCTCCAAATCTACATTTGGTTCAGAGTTGCTGTCTTCAGAATATTCCTGTATTTTAAAAAAAAGGGTAAATATATATTTATATATAAATATATGTGTGTGTGTCAGCTGAGAATATTGAATTTTAATCAATTAAGTGATAAGCGCCAGAGAAGAGTGTGCACATGGGATGGGAATGAAATGGGAAATTGGGGGGAAATCAGTTGTAGTGATTTAGCTAGCACTGGCTTCTGAAGTTGCCACACGTCCTTCGCTGCTTTAACAATTTGCATGCTTTTTGCAGTTTGTCCTATGGAATAAAAGGCAAGTCAAACAATCCATGCAGTTAAAGGCAACTCTCATGAATACATCAAAAACTGGCATGTTTTGTTTTTACATGGTAGAATTCATCAACCCAAGCATTAATCTTTCCTGGATTAGGTTAAAGGTATGAGGAATGGGGTAATTCATAACTTAAGTTTCAGAAAGATTTCTGCTTTGAAATAAAATAGCCTGGAATCAAACTTATCTCCTATATGCTTTCAATGTGATTTTCAAGGACAACTTATTTTGGGCTAAGGAGATTTTGGTTATGTTACTATAGATAAGCTAAATCAGTAGATTCACTGAATTTGTCATAAATCATGGGAGCCATACAACTCAATAGATCATGTTTTACAAATGATCTACACCTGGAGAATCCATACCTTATTTGCTCTCCAAGACCTTAAATAAGACTATCTCCTAGTTATCTTTGATTTTTAAATGAAGATGCTAGGAGCTGAATTTAAAAGGGGACAACATGCAATCTATTTCAAGAAATAGTCACACCATGCCTTTTGAGAAAAAAAAAAAAACTTGTGGAGAGATCTATGTAATCAGTGTTTTCAAAAGTTAGCAAGTACTCCCCTCAAACCTGCAAACAAGGATTTCAATTTAGAAAACATGCCAGCCAACTTGTTTTCCACTTTAATAATGACTGCACTGGTTGTCAATCTGTAGTCCGCAGACCCCTGTGGGCCACAAGGTGGAGGCCCAATAAGGCTTGAAGAAATGCTATGATTTAAAACTTGGGTTAAGTCTTGGGGGTCTGTGGCCACAAAATATATTTAAAGGGGGTCGGTGGTGAAGAAAAGGTTGAGAACCACTGAATTACTGGAAAGATCTATGTATTTGGTTTTATTTATTTATTTGGAAATTTTACATTGCTGCCTACTCGCTCACAGCGACACAAGGCGGCTTGCAGGAAATAAAAAGGTTATATTTGTATATTAAAATAACCACTAAACATCAGAAAGTTGCAAAAAAAATCACAAAACTCAAATATCCACCTAGATAAGCTGAAAAAAATTGAATTAAAACTTTTCTTATAGAACAAAACGATACATATTTGTTCAGCAGATTAGTCACTCATTTTCATGGCTCGCTCCCACAAGACCTGTCAAATTACATCAAAATAGAGGACTTTTAACGGGCAGGAGGAAAAGCTCCCTATAAAGCATGCAACTGCCAACCCCCACAACCTACCCACCCCAATACATACATGAAAAGAAATAATCAAGATAATCAATTAGATAATGAAGTTTGACTCAGGCTCTCATGGAATCCTAATTACAGGCCATCAAGTCGTCTTCCCTTCCCAGGACCACAAAGATAGACAAAATGGACACTTTGAGGCAGGAATGAAACACAGGTAGTCCTCAACCTACGGCCACAACTGGGCCCAACATTTACGCCGTTAAGTGAGACATCTGTTCAGTGAGTTTTGCCCCGTTTTACGACTTCCCTCGCTACAGCAAACCCCTGCCTGCTGTTAAACTAGTAACCTTGTTGTTAAGTGAATCTGGCTCCCTCCCCCCCACCATTGACTATGTCGGTCGTCAAAGGGGAACGTGACTTTGGGATGCTTGCAACCGTCCTACGTATGAGCCAAAAACATAAGTCATGTGACCACGGGGGAGGGGAATGCTGCAACTGGTCGTTAAGTGTGAAAAACAATCACGAGTCACTTTCCCCCCCCCAGGGCCCTTGTTAACTTCGATCACTAAACGAACGGTTGTAAGTCGAGGACTGCCTGAACTGAAAAGCCGGTCAGATTTCAGAAGCCCCCCCCTTCCCCCTTCCTCCTGTAGGAAGTTATCTTTCCAAGCAGCCTCCATGTCTCCAGTGTCTTTTTCCCCACTTGGAGCCGAACCCAGAAGGACATTTCTCCCAACACTCCAAACAAGGAACCATACAACCCCCTCCCCACCCTCCAGGGACCGATCCCCCCACAGCCGGGGCTTCAGGGGGCACGACGGGCGGGTCTTTCTGGGCCAAGCAGCCCAGCTCCCCCTCACCCACCCTAGGGATCCAGCTCTTGGGGGCCGAGGCGGCCCAGCCCCAGCGCCCCTTGGGTGGGCCTGACGCAGGGGGGGGGGGGGGTAGCACGGGGCCTAGGCGGAGGCGGCGCAGTCCTCTCCCAGGGCCGGAGGGAAGGGCCGGGGGGAGAGGGGGGGTCTTGCTGGCGCCCCTCCGCCCGGCGGCGCCTCTCCTGCCGCGCTTCCTTCCCCGGGGCAAGGGGCTGGCGGCGACCCCGGGAGCAGGAGGCGGCTGAGGGGAGGAGGAATGGTCCCCGGCGCAGCGCCCGGCCGGCTCCCCTTACCAGGTCGTAGTCCTCCTCATCGTCGCACATGAAATCATCCTCCATGTCAGACATCTTGGCCGGAGGAGGCGAGGGAAGGGGGGAGGAGGAGGAGGAGGGGCGGGGCGCGGAGGTCGGACCAACAGCCGGGCGGACGGCCCTCTTCTCCCACAATGCCCCGCGCCTACCACCACCACCACCACCACGGCGTGACGACGCGCGGAAAGGGGTCGCACGCAAAAGCGTCCGTCGTGCCGCGCTTCGGCCGTTCCGGCCGCGCGCGCGCCCGGAACCTCATCCGGGGTGCACCAGGCCTTCCCTTTTTGGTGGATGTGTTTGTTCGTTTTTTGTTATTCTTTTTGGCCAACGGTTTCCCCTAGCAACGGCTCGGGTTGCAAAAGCGTAGCGCGGCTGATTTGGATGAGGCTTCGGGCCGGCTGATGCACCGGCATCTAAGCGGGTGCAAAACTTTACCCGGGTGATGGGAAGAGGTGCTGCAGAGAGAAAGAGAGCATTGTGCTCTTCCCTTGGGCGGCTCTGCTGCTTTTTAGCAGCCTGAAAGGAGCTCGTGGCAGAATCAGACTTGGCTTTAGTCCAGTTTGGAAGGGACTATTTGTAGCTCGCGGTTGGAATGAGGGGCTGTCTAAACTTGGTTGTTTTCTTGCCGACGTTTCATGACCCAACTAGGTAACATCATCAGGGCACCTGACATCATTAGTCAACTGTCACTACATCGTCAGCTGATAAAGGAAGAAGAGAAAGGAGCTGAGCTTCCACATCACAGCAGGGCCACTCAAATGCAACAACTGTAACCCTAGATCCGCATTTTTCAACCTGGGCAACTGGAAGATGCGTTCATTTCCACTCCCAGAATCCACCAGCCAAGTTATGGAAGTCTCTTTGCTTCAGTCAATGGCTACAGTGCAGACCAGCAAAAGCCCAACAGATGACTCTTCCTTTTGCAACTTGCTTGGCTTGGCATCTGTTTGGCCAGAGGTTATAAACTGTGTATAGAGCTTGCACAATCTATTAAAACAGCTAGTTGTGCGTCTTTCATACACTGCCAAGCTATAATTTAGCATAATATGTACACACCTGGCATATAGATATGAATATAATACAATAATGAATCCCTGCACTCCATGGATGGAACATAAAATCAGGGCTGCAAGAGACCTCACAAGTTTTCTACTCCAACCCTTGTTCAATTATACCATCCTGGTCAAGTGGTTGTCTGAACTATTTTTGAAAACTTAAGATCAGTGTTTTTCCAACCTGGCAACTTCAAGGTGTGTGAACTTCCAACCCCCAGAATTTCACAGCCACTCTGCCAAGTTTCCAAAGCACTGGACTAGGTGTTGCCTCCATGGTGCTTTCCAACGCGTGCAGAAGTCTGTAACTCTACTACTTTTTCTAATGAACACATTTGATTAAAAAGCATTGCCTTTTTTGAGCTACATCCACCCTTCCTTCAACAGATGCTATAGGGCACTGCACACCAGAACAACTACACACAAGGACAGTTTCCCCCCCCCCCCCAAACACCATCACTCTGCTAAAAAACTAATCCCCAGAACACTGTCGAATTATCTACTAAGACTGTATTACTATTATTCTCTTCCTAGTACCTATCTCTTTCCACTTACAACTATAACCATCTTGCTTGTAGCTTTAAAATTTACATTGTTTTGTTTCCTAGTATAATTTGATGGCTTATTAATAACCTATGACTATCAGTAAGTGTTGTATCTTATGATTCTTGATGAACGTATTCTATGTTATTTTTCTTTATGCACACTGAGAGCATCTGCACCAAAGACAAATTCCCTGTGTGTCCAATCACACTTGGCCAATAAAGAATTCTATTCTATTCTATTCTATTCTATTCTATTAATATAAGATGTGAGTTGAAATAGCGGATGCAGGGTAAAACAACTCAAACTTTCTAACTTCCTCGATCGTGGATGGGGAGGTGCGGGGGGGGGGTGTTAGAGGGACACTTTATTTCCGAAAGTGGCGATTTGCAAATTACAGAGGTCTTCCCGAGAATAAGTTAACTTTCCCTGGTGAAGAGACACGCGATCCTTCGCTTCTTTCTGCATCTTCCGTGTGAATTCCTCCAGTTCCGTATCTGCAGCGGAGGTAGGGCACGGTCGTTTGCCGGAGCTTCGTCCTCTTTGCCGTCAGGATCACCTCTGGGCGGGGAATGCGAGAAGGAAACAGCTGCAGCGAGCAGAGCTGGAAACGGACGTGTCCCAGTCCCAGGGCTTGGCCGGTTGCAGAAGGAAGAAAAACCCCCGCAGCAACGTTGACAAATCGCGGGGGGAGCGCAGGATGGCTGCCGACGCGCCCCCCATCCTCTCGCTCCAGCTGGTGGAAGAACCGAGGTGCGTGATCGGACTCTCGCCCCCCTCCGCGTCTGAGCTCCAGCGATCAGGGCAGGAGGCTCAAGACTATGACCCTTCTTCCTTGAAACGCTTTGCAACGAGTCCTGCGCATGGTTTTTCCGGGGAGAGTAGCTGGTTAAACCTAGGTTACTTACTCCCAGCTCGAGGGTGCATGAAATCGGAGGAGTTGTAATCTCATAGAAGGTTACAGGGGCAGTTCCGGGTGCTTCATTCGGTTTGCTTCCTTATTAGTTTTTTCAAGGAACCGAAGAAAAATAGGCGTTCATTCATTCATTCATTTAACCAATCAATCAATTTCTATAGCTGCCCATCTCAAGCCATGATTCTGAGTGGTTTACAATTTAAAAAAAAACACCCTACACTCAAAATGCTAAAAAGCATTTCAGAACGCAAAAACAATAGAAACAACCAAAATAAATATACCTAGTAGCTGAGATGCTTGGTCAGCTGGCAACAGGGTCCTTAACACATTCAGCACCCCAGGCTCCAATATATTTCTGCCCATCCATCCCAAATTTGATCTTACAACCATAGAAGAGAAAGCTGCTTAGATTGCAATGCATCCTTAGAATAACCTTGCCCAGATTGATATCCGATGGGTTGGATTTATAACTCTCATGAAATACTGGGATGGCCGTGGATGCCAGATTGGGAAAGAGTGAGTTAAGGTTTTGAACTAAAATTGGTTCAACCCTACTCAGCCTTGGATGTTCATTTGGTGATTTGGAGCCAGATAAGCCAACATATCTTACACCAGGGTCTCCAACCTTGGCAACACGAGGGTCTCCAATGTTGGCAACTTTTAAGCCTGGTGAACTTCAACTCCCAGATTTCCCCAAAGCTGGCTAGGGAATTCTGGGAGTTGAAGTCCACCAGCTTAAAGTTGCCAATGTTGGAGACCCCTATCTTACACAGTAGTTGTGGGAATAAAACTGGATAATTCAACATCATCTGACCAACCAGGTTTAATGAACAGAAGGTGTGGGTTCGAAATGGCAATTGGTGTTGGTTCAGTCGTCATTGTCAGGCACAAAATTTCATTAAGGAGCCACAGTCAACGCGGCTGAATAGTGAATTGTGTCTGTCTGTTGACAAGTTGACAAGCCTTGTCCCATCATCTGGAATATCTCCTGGGATGAGGGGTGGATTTGGGATTTGAAATCAACTGCACGCAAAATTCCTCTTCTGCCAAATTGCTGTGGTTCCTTCAACAGCAAACCATGATATTATTCAAATTTACTTTTGAATAAATTGCAGTAGGCTAGGATCATATAATATAAAACTATACAACCCTTCATAGTTTTGTGTGTCCTATATAAAGATTATTTGCTATTACTTTCAATAACGGAGCCGTGATTAGTGGAATGCAATAATATGACCGGCGAATACCAAAACAACATTAGCCTACAAAATTAAAGCCTGCTCTTGTCAAATTGTTTGAAGGCTTTCGATTTTGAAATGTATTCCTTGACATCTGTATCGGTGACAGATTTGTACTGCTGCTCCTTTTCAGATTGCTGAAGCTGAAAAACATGTTCATATCTAAATTTAAAACAACACCAAAATTTTATGTTCGAGCACCAGGCCGAGTCAACTTAATAGGTAAAGTATTTTTTTTTTAAATGCATTCTTTTGTTTCAACCTTTCAGCAGTGGAATCAAGTGACAGCCAGAATTTTTCACTTTAAATAGCCTATATTTGTTTGTTAGGCAGTAGGGTGTGGCACTAACTAAGGCATCTGTAGGACGGCCACCTCCTGCTTGAATTAACCTGTTCGATACGTTTTTTGCAGGAGACGTTTTTGCTATACCCCAGGAGTCTCCAAACTTGGCAACTTTAAGACTTGTGGACTTCAGGAAAGCTGGCTGAGGAACTCTGGGAGTTGAAGTTCACAAGTCTTAAAGTTGCCAAGGTTGGAGACCCCCTGCTCTACCCCACTTGTATGATGTGAGGGGAAGAAAGCCAAGAAATATTATTTTTCTGACAGCTCCAGTGCTATGGAGCAGTTTTCCCTTAGAATTAAGACTTGCTGCATCACTTAACATCCCAGAAATAATACTCTTCAATAGAGCGCTCTTATCATCTGTGCTATTATTGATATATTACTATTATGTTTATTTTTTATTACGAAGTGATTAGGATTGCTCTGGTTATTTTTGACCTTTCCGTCAATGCTTTTGCCATCTTCATTTTCATTTTATATTGTATATTGCACATTCTATCAAGTAGCTGCAGTCTAGCGAAGGCCACTCTTATACACCAAGGTGTAACCTCTACATCCGAGAATCTTCAGCATCCCATGCAGAATTCAGTCAAATGAAAAAGGGGGTATTTGGGTGCTTATGTGAGATCATTTAATTTTCTGGGTTGTTTTTTTTTAAAAATAGGTGAACATATAGATTATTGTGGATATGCTGTACTCCCGATGGCCATAGATCAAGACATACTTATAGCAGCTGAACCTCTAAACATCCCAGTCCTCCATTTGGCTAACACAGATTCCTCATACTCGTAAGTACCATTTTGTTTGCTGATTATTGTTGTTGTTACAGATGTTTCACGGCAACTAAACAATGGCACAGTCTTCGCCTGTAGGCATGCAATTTAAAAAGCACATCGCAAAAGGGAAACTAGTGAAAAGGGAGCAAAATTCATGGCAGAATCCATTATGTGTTACTCAGAATTAAGCCATTCAATATTTGAACTATCAACAAAACACCAGCAGTGTGCAGGGCCGGCCAAAAAAGCCAATTCAACCCTAAATTGCATTAACAGAGGGATGCAATCAAGATCAAGGGAGGTACTAATACCACTGAGAGATTTCCTAAAAATGCCCCAATGGATTCATGAGCATCGAGCCAAGGTTCAATACAAAAACTTAGTCATTTATTAGGAGCACCATTAGGTAAGATCTGTTCGTAGTCAAGTCTATGCCTTGTTTCTAGCAGCTGTCTGGTGTGGCATCTTCAAATTTCATCATCCGTATCTTATAGTAGAAAAGCACCCCAGGTCTATTAAAATGAAAACCAGCTGTTTTGGCTTTTCCTCTGGTAATAAGAAGAGGGGGAAGAACTGGAATGGAGAGTAGAGTAGAGTAGAGTAGAGTAGAGTTGAATTCTTTATTGGCCAAGTGTGATTGGACACACAAGGAATTTGTCTTGGTGCATATGCTCTCAGTGTACATAAAAGAAAAGATACATTTGTCCTTCCTTGACCCATAAGGTACAGCACTTAATGATAGTCAAATAAGCAATCAGATCATACTAAGAAACAATATAAATCGTAAGGATGCAAGCACAAAGTTACAGTCCTGCAGTCATAAGTGGGAGGAGATGGGTGATAGGAACAATGAGAAGACTAAAAGTAATAGTAATGCAACCTTAGTGAATAGTTTGACAGTGGTGAGGGAATTATTTGTTTAGCAGAGTGATGGCGTTTGGGGGAAAAACTGTCCTTATATCTAGCTGTTCTGGTGTGCAGTGTCCTATAGCATCATTGTGAGGGTAGACGTTGAAACAATTTATGTCCAGGATGCGAGGGGTCTGTAAATATTTTCACAGCCTTCTTTTTGACTCATGCAGTGTACAGGTCCTCGATGGAAGGTAGTAATGAGAAATGGGTTGGTAGATTTTTGACATTGATTTCCAAACTTTGCTGGTTAATTTCTCATCTGGGGAGGAAAGGGATTACCCAATGCTTGTCACAAATTAAAACCCAAGTATTTAGATGGGAGTGTTCCCTTGGGATGTTCATCCCTTTTGCACTCCTGTTGCAATAGTTAATTCGCATTAACTGAGTTGAACCCAAGATGGAAATACATCCTTCCTTGACCCATAAGCTTGTCATCCTCTTTGAAAGCTTCATTGGCCTGGGAAGCACTGGAGAAATCAACTAAAGGAACCAGTTGGCCCAGTAGATTGTGAGAGCCCACAAACTCGGAGAACATCGGATTAGGAAGCCAAACCAATGAAAAAGAACTCCACGGCCATCTATCAGCCAAAGTCTGTCTTAAATATAAAGTCAGTTTATAATTTTTTAATACAGTGTTTACAATTTTTACCTACTAATCTTGGAAGATTGTCCTTTACATACATTTCTGCAATAAGAGAGATAATAAACTTTCTGGGAGTTCAATTATTTTTTTAACTACATTTTGGGCCCCATTAGCTGCAATGGTTTTACCTACTAGGCTGTTTTCAAAATTGAATGGGATAACCAGTTTCAGGAGGCTTAGGGGGTAAAAACAGACTCCTGGTCCCAGTGCAAAGCATTGTTGTTGTTAGTTGCAAAGTCGTGTCCGACCCATCATGACACCATGGACAACGTTCCTCCAGGCCTTCCTCTCCTCTACCATCCTCTGGAGTCCATCTAAGTTCACACCTACTGCTTCGGTGACTCCATCCAGCCACCTCATTCTCTGTTGTCCCTTTCTTCTTTTGCCCTCAATCTTCCCCAGCATGAGGCTCTTCTCCAGGGAGTCCTTCCTTCTTATTAGGTGGCCAAAGTATTTGAGTTTCCTCTTCACGATCTGGCCATCAAAAGAGCAGTCAGGGCTGATCTCCTCTAAGACTAACCAGTTTGATCGTCTTGCAGTCCAAGGGACTTGCAGGAGTCTTCTCCAGCACCAGAGTTCAAAGGCCTCCATTCTTTGGCATTCAGCTTTTCTTATGGTCCAACTTCCACAGCCATACATTGCAATTGGAAAAACCATCGCCTTGACTATGCACACTTTTGTTGTCAGGGTGATATCTCTGCTGTTTAGTATGCTGTCTAGATTTGCCATGGCTTTCCTCCCCAGGAGCAAGCGTCTTTTAATTTCTTGACTGCCGTCCCCATCTGCGGTGATCTTGGAGCCCAGGAAAATAAAATCTGTCACTGCCTTCATATCTTCCCCATCTATTTGCCAGGAATTGAGAGGGTCGGGTGCCACGATCTTAGTTTTCTGAATGTTGAGTTTCAAGCCAACTTTTGTACTCTCCCTTTGCATAAGCAATCTAATTTATGCCTTGAATCCAGACAGAAAAACAAAAAGGACCAACATTTTTGGACTTACTGTTGTAGGCGCGGGTCCTGGGAACCATCAAGAAGATAGGCCAGTCTGCCTGCATTTAAATTTTCATCAGGAAAGTACTCAATGTTTAGTTAGGAATATACTGTACAGGTAGTCCTCGGTTTACAGCAGTTCATTTAGTGACTATTGGAAGTTACAACAGCACTTTAAAAAAATGACTTATGACCTCCTCCCCCAACCCCTGGTCACATGATCAAAATTCAGATGCTTGGCAACTGACTCACATTTATGACGGTTGCATTGTCCCAGGGTCACATGATCCCCTCTTGCAACCTTCTGACAAGCAAAGTCCATGGAGAAGCCAGATTCACTTATAACCATGTTACTAACTGATTCGCTTAACAACTGTGGCAAGAAAGGTCATAAATTGGGGCAAAGCTTACTTAGCAAGTGTCCCACTTAGCAACAGAAATTTGGGGCAGAGGAGAAATCGGTGGTCATAAGTCAAGGCCTGCCTCTAATTGGCAAAGAGAGAAAAAGTGGCTGGTTTCTCTACCAGCAGGTGGCAGTATAGATCTGTACGAGTGGCTTCTGCGCAGCCGAGAATATTCTGAAACAATTTCGCTTTTCTCTGTTTATTCCCCAGGGACTTCAGGGCAGATGCCAACAACATCCAAATAAAGCAAACGCATCCTTTATGGCACAACTATTTTCTCTGCGGGTTCAAAGGAATACAGGTGAAGTCACTTCAGTTTAAAAGTTTTGAAACTTTCAGCAAAAGGAAAAGCAGAACTCAAAGGTTCTAATACAGGCAGTACGTTAGAAAGTTACATGCATGCTGTTTTTTGTTAAAAAAACATGCAGAGAGCACACATGTGTACCAAGTTTCTATATTAACCGTGCTTTATTAATAGGAACTATTGAATAGATAAGGTGTAATGTTAATAAAGGGTGACTCAGTGGCTAAGACGCTGAGCTTGTCGATCAGAAAGTTCGGCGGTTCGAATCCCTAGTGCTGCATAACGGAGTGAGCTCCCGTGACTTGTCCCAGCTTCTGCCAACCTAGCAGTTCAAAAGCACATAAAAATGCAAGCAGAAAAAATAGAGACCACCTTTGGTGGGAAGGGAACAGTGTTTCGTGCGCCTTTGGCATTGATCATGCCGGCCACATGTCCACAAAGAACGTCTTCGGACAGCACTGGCTCTCCGGCTTTGAAACGGAGATGAGCACCGCCCCCTAGAGTCGGGAACGACTAGCACATATATGCAAGGGGAACCTTTCCCTTTAATGTTTAGCATTTTAAATCGTAGCTCTTTCTTTTTTGTGATCTAGGCTTTTAAATGCTGGCAAGTTGCGTCTTGGAAATTCCAGTGCTACTTTTCACAATTCCTGTATATGAAATTATTTTTAAACCTAAGACAGCATCCCGTGGCACCATTTGTTTATATTAAACTGAGCACATTATCCACTGGAAAAAAAACATCCTGCCCAGGCTCCATAAATAAAACGAAGCAAAACAGAATTTAAAAACCCCCTTCAGTTTTGAGTCAGAGGCTTTGTCCTCACCCCATATACATATTCCATAATAAATGTGAAAGTTTGATCCATCTTCAAAGGAATCTCTGCTAATCCATTTCTGGTTAAGAATCTGATGGATTTCTCCCTGTTGGGAAATTGTCAGAGGTGGCCTCACAGCAAGTAGTTTTGTGTGCCTAAAAGGAGTTTTTTTTATTAAAAAAAATTGTGGGCAATTTAGTGCACAGAACATGTTTAACTTGAACTGTCTTCTTTGGTGGGTGTTGCAGGAATCTTGCTGTTGTTGGAAGTATGTCAAGAGGGTTGAAGGGGACTCAGTCTTTCTAAAACAGATCAGGCCTTCTGCAGATTGCCAGTTTTTCTTAGTAATATAAGCATGTGCAAACATAAGAATTTTGTGGTACTGGATTCAATCGGGATTGCCAAACAGCGCTGAATATATCAAACTTTGGAATTCGGAGGATCAGTTGAGTAGAGTTAAAGCCAATTAACAGACTGGGCCTCCAAGGTTTTCTCACCAAGTGATTGAAACTTCAATCACTTTAAGATTTTGGCTCCCAGAATTCCTCAAACAGCTGACAATAGAATAGAATAGAATAGGAGAGTTGGAAGGAACCTTGGAGGTCTTCTAGTCCAACCCCCTGCTTAGGCAAGAAAACCTACACCACTTCAGACAAATGGATATCCAATATCTTCTTAAAAACTTCCAGTGTTGGAGCATTCACAACTTCACAACACATTGATTAATTGTTTTAGCTGTCAGAAAATTTCTCCTTATTTCTCAGTTGCTTCTGTCCTTGATTAGTTTCCACCCATTGCTTCTTGTTCTGACTTCTAGTGCTTTGGAAAAGTTCATGCATGTCTCTTGTTTAGTTCATCAATGACAAGACCATATAGAAAGTAAAATGGGGAACAACGGGTATGGACAATTAATACAAATGAAATATATACAATTTTTTGCTTATGTTACATGAACCACGGTGGCGCAGTGGTTAGAGTGCAGTACTGCAGGTTACTTTTGCTGCCTGCCGGCTGCCTGTAATTTGGTAGTTCGAATCTCACCAGGCTCAAGGTTGAGTCAACCTTCCATCCTTCCGAGGTGGGTAAAATGAGGACCCAGATTTTTGGGGGCAAGAGGCTGACTCTGCAAATCGCTTAGAGAGGGCTGTAAAGCACTGTAAAGTGGTATATAAGTCTAATTACTATTGCTAACCTGCAGTACTGCACTCTAACCACTTTCCTTCCTTCCTTCAATTCCCTTTCTCATTCTCCTTTCTCATGGTGCAGTGGTGAGAATGCAGTATTGCAGGCTAACTCTGCCCACAGTCAGGAGTTCAATCCTGGCTGGCTCAAGCTTGACTCAGCCTTCCATCCTTCCGAGGTCGGTAAAATGAGGACCCAGATTGTTGGGGGAAAATAGGCTGACTCTGTAAACCGCGTAGAGAGGGCTGTAAAGAGTTATATAAGTCTAATGCTATTGCTCTTATCCTGCAATTTGCAATCAATTTCAGCTCAGTGGCTTATCTTGCTCTTTCGTTATAAAAATGCCTGCCAACAACTATATCTGTTTTCCAATTGTAGTATTAATTATCCACTCTGGGTTCAAATCTGCAGTTGATTTTATTGTTCAGCCCCCAGAAAGCACCACACAATTACAATGGTCTCAAAAAGCTATCTTCAGGAAATATATGGACCCCCGATGATTGTATCTAGGCATCCAGCCACTCGACTCAGCTGCCGGTTTTAGGCTGCATTTCTTTGGATGCCGACTTGAGTGTAACACATTTTTCTACTTAATTTGACATTTCATATTTAAATGACTTAAGTCACATTGGGAACAAAAATCAGGCGGATTGATGGGAAAAAGGGAAAGAGCACCATGCAAATTTTCAGGAAATCGCATGAGAAAATTTCCTCGAAATTCCTTTTAAAATAAAAAATCTGCATCCAAGCCAAAACAGCTTCCACTGGTTCCATTCCATCTGTAATGGTAATAAAAATAACAATCTGATATGCTTTTCGTAGGGGATCAGAAATACACATCAATTCCCCGCAGAGCAAGTGATTACGGTTTTCCAAACATTTGAGGTCAGGAATGTAAGAGCTTCTTATCTTCCGAGGTTGCTTTCAGCTCACAGGGAGAAAAACGATGCAGCCAAAAAAAGTAGGGAAAAAAATGGTTTTATGGAATGACGCAGTTGATAAGAGCAAAGTAGCACGGAGGAGAGCAATGGCCAACACGCTTCCTGGCCGAATTAAAACAGACACAAAGGGTCACGTTTTAGGACTGACAAGATAGCCTGGACAGCAATTACGGTCTTCTGGATAATCACTAAAATAACTGAAGACATTTGAAGAGCAGATCTCTCATCTGTGTTAAATTGGCTGCTGAGTTTAACTCGGGCAATAGTTCAGTTTTTTCTGTTTTTCTAATAGCCCGTGGAACGGTTTGCGAATTCACAGCATCCTTAATGCAACTGATTACACAGCATCTATCCATTTTTACTTCTCCTTTGGGGAAAAAATAAATAAATCCATAACCAGCAGAACAACAAAGCGTCCCTAATATTCTGAGATATTCAGAAATGAATACAGTCAGTCCCAAAGGTGTTTTTTTTTCAGGAGGCAGCTGGACTTTCTTGTTTTTTTTTCTTCTGAAGATGTTTCGCTTCTCATCCCAGAAGCTTCTTCAGCTTCTGTGACAGCAGAGGTAGGATTCAGCCGGTTCTGACCAGTTCTGGAGAACCAGTAGCTGAAATGTTGAGTAGTTTGGAGAACTGGTAAATATCACTTCTGGCTGGCTCCGCCCCCATCTATTGTCTGCCTCCTGAGTCCCAGCTGGTTGGGAGGAAATGGGGATTTTGTAGTAACCTTCCCCTGGAGTGGGGAGGGAATGGAGATTTTACAGTACCCTTCCCTGCCACGCCCACCAAGCCACGCCCACAAGCCATGCCACGCCCACAAAGCCACGCCCACAAAGCCACGCCATGCCCACAGAACCGGAAGTAAAAAAAATTGAATCCCACCACTGTCTGACAAGAGAAGGGGGAATGGAAGGATATATATTCCTTGCAGAAAGCCGGTCATTTGCATCCTTTTAGAGGGTCGTTGAGGCCACTTGGAGATTTATCTCTGTCCTCAGGGTCACCTGAGTTAGTGCTCCTGGTTCCTGTAGTCTACAATTTTTCCTCTGGAAATCCATTCCTCCTCCCCCATCATTCAAAGGCAGTTCACCCCAAATTGTATAGCTAAAAGTCTGTAGAGATTCTCAGTCATCCAGATCCTGGTTGTCCCAAAGCTGCTTTTTCGGGAGGCAACTGGACTTCTTGGTTTTTTTCTTTTGAAGATGTCTCACTTCTCATCCAAGAAGCTGCTTCTTGATTCAAATCACTAGCTGTCTGCAAGGAATATAAATCCTCCCATTCCCCACTATCCTGTCAGAGCTGAAGAAGCTTCTTGGATGAGAAGTTTCTTTGCTCCGGATTGCACGAAGATCAGCTGGCCCATGGTTGCATAACTTAAAGACCAGCTGGTCTTTGGGATTCCCGCACTCCGGCTTGCATGAAGACCAGCTAGCAAACCATTCCGGTTTGTGCTGAAAAGGTTCACCATCATTGGCTGAGGACATCTTGTAGTACAAAAACCAGCTTTCCTTGTCCCATGAAGAAGACAGCGGTTTAGTTCTTCTGAAACAGTGAGATCGATTTATCTTGTCTTTTCAGGATCACTTCAATCTCAAGAATCCGAGCGGAATTAATTGCTTGGTGGAAGGCACGATTCCTCCAAGCTCCGGTTTATCGAGCTCCAGCGCTTTGGTCTGCTGTGCGGGACTCGTGACTCTCATGGCCAACGGCAAGACCCTCTCAAAGGTAAGGTGGGAAGGAGGACCATGCTCTCCAGCGGACAGTTAAAAATGGAAGCTGGTGAATTGACGTAATTTTTTTTCAAAAAGAAATTCTCGAAACTGCGAATTGTTTCCACATTTAGTAGCTGGGGAGTTTATCTTTGAAGTAGACCGATGGAAATTTTGAGAGTGCGTTGTGGGGTCTGACTCAAAGGGCTCATTGAAAACGAGACGGTTACAATAATTATTTGTATCCTTTCAAGGGTTCCTCCGAAACGCAATACAAACAAATGGTAAATAAAAAGGCAGTAAATATTTAACGGCAGATCTAGTCATGTTTTGGATTCTCTCCCCCCCCTCCCCCTCCGGGGGGAACGAAGGGCCCTTGGGTGGGTGGAGGGTGGAAGGGAGAGAAGAATCTAGCTGGAGCAGGTTGTAGGGTTGATGGCCCCTTGTAGCTTCAACCTTCCAGTGTTATTGAGATGAGTTTCTCATGTCCCAAAGGTTCTGTTCAACTGGACTTTTGGGGGTTTTTTTTTGGGGGGGGGGAAAGAGTTTGTCCCCAAAGGCAAGGTTAAATCTCTGTGGAGAGTTTCAATCATCCAAGTCATGGCTGTTAAAAACCAAGGAAGTCCAGTTGTGTTTTGAACAGATTCTAGTCTAGTCTAGTCTAGATCTGTCCCGCAGGGCCATCCTGGAAACAATACAATACAATAGCAGAGTTGGAAGGGACCTTGGAGGTCTTCTAGTCTAACCCCCTGCTTAGGCAGGAAACCCTACACCACTTCAGACAAATGACTATCCAACATCTTCTTAAAGACTTCCAGTGTTGGGGCATTCACAACTTCTGGAGGCAACTTCTGTTCGACTGATTAATTGTTCTAACTGTCAGGAAGTTTCTCCTCAGTTCTAAGTTGCTTCTCTCCTTGATTAGTTTCCACCCATTGCTTCTTGTTCTACTACTCTCTAAGTAGTTTACAGAGTCAGCCTCTTGTCCCCAACAATCTGGGTCCTCATTTTAATGAACTCGGAAGGATGGATGGTTGAGTGAACATTGAGCCCCATCAGGGTTGAACTGCTGGCAGTTGGCAGAGTCAGCCTGCAATACTGCATTCTAACCACTGCACCACTACAGCTTGCTTGCTTGCTTGCTTGCTTGCTTCCTTCCTTCCTTCCTTCCTTCCTTCCTTCCTTCCTTCCTTCCTTCCTTCCTTCCTTCCTTCCTTCTCAAGCAATAGCATTTAGACTTATATATTGCTTTACAGCCCTCTCTAAGCGATTTGCAGAGTCAGCCTCTTGCCCCCAACAATCTGGGTCTTCATTTTACCCACCTCGGAAGGATGGAAGGCTGAGTTGACTTTGAGCCGGTCAGAATCGAACTGCCGAACTGCAGTCAGCTGGTGGTCAGCAGAAGTAGCTCTGCAGTATTGCATTCTAACCACTGTGTCACCACAGCTCTCTATTTAAACGACACTCACTTGTTTTAAACAAAACAAACAAACAAACATACAGGGGGAAACTGATTTGCGCTCAGAAAGTAGCCACCCCAATTTACCTTCTGCCAAATATATATGTTTTGAAAAAAGATGCTCCATCTCATTAAACCCTATCGCGAAACACCACCAATTCTCAGACCGGTAAAGCCACCTCCTGACCTGGAAAAACTCTTGGGAATTAGAAGCTTTTGCATACTGGAAACTCATTAAAGAAGAGAAAGCGAGAGAGCTGGAATGATTGGCTATTACTCACAATTATCCTAGTTTACAGAAGAGAAGACACAGAGGCCAGGGAAGTTCGCCTTCTGCCAGGATGAGGCAAGAAGGCGATCTGGAGACTATCCAAAGATCAGCCACAAGACTGGACTGAAATTAAGCAAGAGGCCTCGAACCTTGAGCAAGGAACCTTTAACAAGCAAAGGTTCCCAAACCGTCTCTGGCACATGACCTATATCAGAATACCCCACCTGACCCCAACACTGTTCCCTCCCTAGGCTGTATGTCAGGCCTGCAGCTTTTTTTGTGAATCTCAGGCCTGCCACACTTTCTATTATTCTACTATGCCTTTTTCTATTGTGGGAAAATGGGAGGGAGGATTGTACGGCGTTCGATGCTATGTAGCCAAAACAAAATTCTTTCTAGAAAGCCAAGGTCACCCTTTGTCTCTGCACCTCTGCACCTGACCAGAACTGGATAGGTGGAAACTGCCAGTATGGCAGTGGGAGATTGGACCATGTGATGGACTTGTGGGTGGGGTGGGGGATGGGGGCAAGATCTTGAACTTTCAACTGGGTGGGGAAAACCTGGAAGTTTTCAGATTCGGGTTTTCCCAGATGTGCCAACACGGCTCTCTTAATAAACTGGAACTTTGCCTTGGACTCTGGTTTACTTTTGGATGCTATTTGGAACCCTGACACTGTAATTGAGGGAGGGCTTTCATCCTTGGCCTACAAAAGCTTCGTTCAAGCATCAGAAGCTGCTCATTAAGGCAGGCCAAGTACATGAACTTCAGAGCAGACCATGACTTCAAGGGAATCTTTTCTTATGCCCAGGCACTCTGTCCCAAAGGTGCTTTTCCAAAAGCTTTTTTGGAAAAGCTCCTTTGGGACAAAACCATGATCTGAATGGTTGAGAATCTCCATAGACAACCAAGCGTTCCTGCATTTCCCAGCTGCAAATCCTGATCTGGCCACATTCTTCAGATCTCTGTGGTACTTTCCTGCTCTGGGACAGACTCGTCTGCTAGAATCTGATCCAGGGGTGGGATTCAGCCAGTTCGGGAGAACCGGTAGCTCCAAAGATCAGCTGGGGAGCAAAGCGGTTTGCTCCAACAATCAGCTGGGTTTTTCCGCCTGCCCCTGCGCTTTACTTACCTATATCCTATCAGCTGATTGCTGCGGATTGCTGCGCCTCAGCTGTGTTACTCCCCAGAAGTAACGTGGAAGGTTTGTTAAACCTGTGCATGCGTGCAGAGCACGCGATCACAAAACCGGTTGTTAAACTGGCAGGATCCCATCACTGATCTGATCCCTATGGAGGGTGGGTCATGGACAGCCTCCATAGCATCCTGGGCTTCTGCTTCATGCTTGGATAAGGACCTCTAAATGTGGCAGCATAAGTTAGCCACGAAGGAAGTAACTCTCAGCTTTGGTTGAAATGCAACTCTGCATCACCATTAGATGGCAATGGGGATTTTTTTTTGGGGGGGGGCTGTCACATAATGGTCCTCCCAATGTAACAGAGGACACTTCTTCTGAGACCAATGTGACTTTGTTTGTCCTTTGAGAACTTTGGCTATGTTGTTAGTTGCAAAGTCGTGTCTGACCCATCGTGACCCCATGGACAACGTTCCTCCAGGCCTTCCTGTCCTCTACCATCCTCTGGAGTCCATTTAAGCTCAGGCTGACTGCTTTGTTGACTCCATCCAGCCAACTCATTCTCTGTCATCCCCTTCTTCTTTTGCCCTCCATCGTTCCCAGCATGAGGCTCTTCTCCAGGGAGTCCTTCCTTCTCATTAGGTGGCCAAAGTATTTGAGCTTTGGTTAGTCTAACATGCTTATGAAGCAACGCTCTGGTCAAGACAGACATTGTGACTTAATTCTGATCTTCTACAGGGGTGTCCAACCTTGGGAAACTTTAAAACGTCTGTCCATGGAGATTCTCAGTCATCCTGGTGATGGTTGTCCCAAAGGTTCCTTTTTCAAGATGTTTCGCTTCTCATCCAAGAAGCTCCTTCAGATCTCAGATCTCTTGAAAACTTGTGGACCTCAACTCCCAGAATTCCACAGTCAGCCATGGCAGTTGAAGTCCAAAAACTCTTCAAAATTCCCAAGATTGGACAACCCTGGTCCAGTAGGCGTGACAGCAACCAGCACATGGTTAATTGGGGGAAGGTGTTTCCGTCCTTGACCCACTATAGCAGGGATGCGAACCTTTTTGGCACCAAGTACCCAGAACGGAACGGGCATGCACTAGAGCACCGGAAAACCGAAGACCAGCTGGGCGGTGCGCATGTGCATGCCAGAAACCAGAAAAGCAGCTGGCGACGGTGTACCTACCCACAGAGACGGCTCTGTGGGCCACCTCGGGCACATGTGCCATAGGTTTGCCATCACGCGCGATAGCATCCCTTTCCTTCAAAGTGGAATTTGGTGTTGCAGTCGAAACAGAGCAGAACTAAATCCCACTCATTTTTTAACCTACAGGATTGGGTAAAAGGCAGGGTTTTGTCTACTGAGCTTGTCCATGTCCAAGGAAAATAATGAGTACAAATATTGAGAGTACGCTTTATTTTGAAAGTTACCATTAAAAGCAAAGGAGTTGAAATCGGTAAAAGGGGCTTGTTCGAAACGGAATTATGCTCAAAACCGGTCGGCTTTGTTAATGTTTGTGACCATATTTAGCATGTATTGGGAGAGTGGGAGCTGTTTTGCAGACCGTGGCACTGTTCTTGATAATGTTGTTTTTCTGCTCTTCTAATTAGATATTTTCTGATTAAACGTTATTTCATTGCATAAACATAAAAAGCCTAAACATAGCCTCTTGTATAACCACCAATGATAAACATTGTTAGTTCATGTGCTGTCAATCTGGGATTAATAGCTGCCAACTGATGCAAACATTCGGATTATATTTGCTAAAATCAAGTGTCCAACTCTTCAGCAGAGAGCTTGTCTTAGGGAAAGGTAAGGGAGGCTGTTCACAGGATACAGAATAACAGATTTGGAAGGGACCTTGGAGGTCTTCTAGTCCAACCCCCTGCTCAAGCAGAAGAGCCTATACCAGGGGTGTCAAACTCATTTTCATTGAGGGCCACATCACAGTTGTGTCTGACCTCGGGCGCCTGGGGTTAGCATAGCCAGGGTGGGCGTGGCCAGCTTTACGTCACTCATGTCAGGGGTACCTGTGGTGGCCCAAGCGCTCTGCCAGTGAAAACGGGTTTCCGAGCTCCATTTTCAGTTGTGACGGCCTCCTGCAACCCCCTGCCAGTGAAAATGAAACCCGCAGCCCTCCCAAGCTCCATTTTCACTGGCAGAGGCACTAAGGGCCAATCTTTCACTTAGGGTGGCCCCACGGACCAGGTCTAAGCATTGCATGGACCCAATCCGTCCCCCAGGCCTTGAGTTTGATACCCCTGGTCTATACCATTCTGGACAAATGTCTCACCAATCCAGTGGTGACATTCAAATTTTTTACTTCTGTGGGTGTGGCTTGGTGGGCGTGGCAGGGGAAGGATACTGCAAAATCCCCATTCCCTCCTGATCAGCTGGGACTCCGGAGGCAGAGAATAGATGGGGGCGGGGCCAGCCAGAGGTGGTATTTGCCGGTTCTCTGAACTACTCAAAATTTCCGCTATCGGTTCTCCAGAACCTGCTGAATTTCACCCCTGGTCCAATCTCTTCTTAAATACCTCCAGAGACAACAAGCTTTCCTCACTATTCCATTGTCCAGCCTGAAGCCATTTGGGGAAAACCGCGGGATCTTCAGAGTTGGGTTTTCACCAGGTGTGCCAATATGACTTGCCTAATAATTCTGTACTTTGAGGAACACCTAAGCCTCAGAGGTTTGATTGCGTTTGGTCTAATACTTGGGACCCTGACATCCATTCTAGCTAAATTACATTCCACCTAGCTAAAAAACAGGTCCCATCTAAGAGATTTGGTTGTCCAAGCAAAATATATGTTGTCCCCTGAAATCATAATATGCAAAATCTGCCACATGAGAGCGCTGCTTCATATTATCTGGTGGTGATGAGAACAACTAGGTGTAACTTCAGTGTATATCATGCTTCCTAAGACTAACCATTTTCTGGAGATCATGGAAACAATCTTTAGCTAGCTTGAGAGGAACCCAAATCAGATTTTCGTGACTGTTGTGAAAGTGGCTTATTGAAGGCCACCATGAAGTGGCTTAAGAGATGGTCTACTTCTTCAACAAAGACATGGATCCAAAATGGATGCCTTTATTGTTTTGTAAAGATCGTTGAAAGCCCTCAGAATTTCTCCCCATCCGAGTCTCACCTCCAACTTAGCATTAACACTGAATTCTTTAAATCAACCTCGATGCATCACAGCAGAAACACGTCCGCGTTTACTGGAAAAGAAACCACAGTGAGTCAGTGCAACAGTAGACAAACAAGGGGAAACCTAAGCATGACATCCATTAGATAAATATTTATCTTTTACTATTTTCTTAATAGTAAATACTTAATACGGATGCCGTGGCTCAGTGGCTAAGACGCTGAGCTTGTCGATCAGAAAGGTTGGCAGTTCGGCGGCTCAAATCCCTAGCACCGCGCAACGGAGTGAGCTTGTCCCAGCTTCTGCCAACCTAGCATTTCGAAAGCATGTAAAAAATGCAAGTAGAAAAATAGGAACCACCTTTGGTGGGAAGGGAACAGCGTTCTGTGCGCCTTCGGCATTTAATCATGCCAGCCACATGACCACGGAGACATCTTCGGACAGCGCTGGCTCTTTGGCTTTGAAACAGAGATGAGCACCACCCCCTAGAGTCGGGAACGACTAGCAAAGATGTGCGAGGGGAACCTTTGTCTTTACCTTATAAGAAGTTTTAGGTTAAAGGATAAATACTACATACAGTCTCTTTTTGTCTTCTCTATTAAAAACATCTGTTGGATCTGGACAATCGGTCGCCGGGGAGGGGGGGGGGGCTCTTCCAATTCTACTCACACATTTTCTGAAGGATTTCTACACATTTCAAGTTTTTTAATCCCCTTTTTGACAGTTCTATCTTCTCTGCTAAGAGTTTACGAGGGAATTGACATAGCTGAAGGAGAGTTGCGAAAGCGCTCTGTCGGTTTTCGCCGCATTTGCGAGCCCTTCGCCCCGATTAGGCAGCTCTGAGCTCTCGTATTTGATGGAAACAAAAAGTGGGCAGGCCTGCACATTCCAAGCGAAGGATTTGTTGGCTTTATCTTACAACATGTACTGGATAATGTCTCCTTGGTTGTGTGATCTAACTTAAATAGCCACAGCTTTATAAACGGAAGAAATGTTTGTAATCCTTTTTTTAAATATATGTGATTATATATGTGTGTCTGTGTGTGTGTGTGTGTGTGTGTGTATGCGTTGTATTTGTGCTGATAAATAAATAAAGGGAGACTAGTATAGATCTATTTCAAGCTATTTAGTTCTCATCAGCTAGCCATACCCTTACTGGGATTTGAACAAGGGTATGGCTAGCTAATGAGAGCTAAATAGCTTGAAATAGATCTATACTAGTCTCCCTTTATTTATTTAACAGCACAAATACAACACAAATATAACAAAGGCAACATTAAAAATATGGTTTTCTGCCTGGATGGTCTCCTGGAGTGAGGAAAAGACGTTTACAACCATGATATTCTGGGCATTGTACATTTAGGAGCAGGCTTTCTGCTGTCCTTCAGACTTTTGAACTTCAGCCACCATAAACCTGTGGACAGAATGGGAAATAAATAGCCAGACTAGCTGGAGAATGATTAAGTTGAAGTTCAAGAAATTGGTGGTGTGAAGAGATTCCCCCCAGAGGAGAATGCGATTAGAAAAATACGACAGGGTCTTATTTTCTTTTGACCCCCGAAATAAGCACTTGGCCTTATTTTTGGGGAGGTCTTATTATTTTTGAGGTGCAGGAGGCGGCGAGCGTGGTCACCTCATGGCTGCTGCTGTGTTGCAATATTTTTAGGGCGGGCTTATTTTCAGGGGAGGGCTTATTTCAGTGCATGCACTCAAACGCCTGATTGGGCTTATTATCCGGGGAGGTCTTATTTTCAGGGAAACAGGGTAGAATGTGCAGAAATGAATAGACTGACATTGGCTATTAAAGAGAAAGAACGAACTGATTATGTTACAACTTGGGAGTCATTTTACTGATGGTTAGAGAATAGACCTAAGAATTAATACTAAAAGAAGCTGTGTAAAATATAGAAAGTGTATTATTAGTTAATAGAATTAAGAAGAGTTAAATAGATCATGAAGAGGATAGTTATAGTATTAGATATTTAAGGTATCAGAAATTAAGCTAAGAATAGATTAAATAATGAATACAGTTGTAAGTTTTAATTGTTGGCACAAAATATTTGTACCCAGACGACACACTGTTTAATGAAAAAATGGGTTGTTAATATTAAAATAAAATAAAAAACTTTTAAATAAAAAGGAATCGGTGGTGATTGGCTAAGGCTGACATGGTGGTTTGGACTCAAAAAGGCAACAAAACCTAAATAACTACCCCCTAGCTCCATTTGTAAACCAGTTTTGGATTTCTCTGTATATAATTTTCAAGTAATCCTACTGGTCTTTTTGGGGTAAGAGTGCTTTCTGATGTAATCCACCACAAAGGCAACTGGGAAAAATTCCTGGAAAGGACCTCTTATTCAAACAGTATATTAGCAAATGCTGCGTAAGGGTCTTTCAAAGGAACTGCTAGGTTTCTTCATCTCTGCCAAATATTACTTAAATTGTGTGATGCCGTCCGCAAAATTGGACAGACTTTAGCTCTCACTAGCAATCCACCACTAATTGCGAGATATTACCTTGTCTTCTTTTATTTTAGTTTGGTTTGTGGCACAGTCGGCCAGATGTTCAGACTGGATTTGGCATTTTTGTCTACCTATTGAGTCCTTATTATTATTAACTAGGCGATAATCCAGCGTTGCCCTGGCATTTAGATGTGGGTAGACCAAGACGACATTGCAGGTTGGATCTGGTCCATGGGCCTTGATTTGACAGCCCTGCTCTAAACTCTCCCTGCCTTCCCCATTGTGCCCCCATAGATGGAACTGGCTGATCTGTGCAGCAAGAGCGAACATTACATTGGCACCGAAGGAGGTGGCATGGACCAGTCCATCTGTTTTCTGGCAGAAAAAGGAACCGTATGTACCGCCTGAACCATTAAGGAAAGTGTTCGAGAGATGCTTTGGGATAATTGGCATGATAAGGAAATAGGGAAAAGAGCTGAAATAAATGTGATGTTATCAGGGGGGAGGGGAAATGTAGAGTGTCATCTTGCGCTCTCTCATAATTGGGCACGTTTAAGTTTTGCAAGGTGGCTCAAGTGGCTAAGACGCTGAGCTTGTCGATCAGAAAGGTCGGCAGTTCAGCTGTTCGAATCCTTAACACACCGTGTAACGGAGTGAGCTCCTGTTACTTGTCCCAGCTTCTGCCAACCTAGCAGTTCGAAAGCACATAAAAAATGCAAGTAGAAAAATAGGAACCGCCTTTGGTGGGAAGGGAACAGCTCTCCGTGCGCCTTCAGCATTTAGTCATGCCGGCCACATGACCACGGAGACGTCTTTGAACAGCGCTGGCTCTTCGGCTTTGAAACAGAGATGAGCACTGCCCCCTAGAGTCGGGAACGACTAGCAAAGATGTGCGAGGGGAGACTTTACCTTTACCTACATTTTGCAGGACTTTCTGATGTATCCTGATTAAAAATCCCTTTTGACTTATTGTAAGTCAACTGTATGTATTTATGTATGTTGCTGACCTGGTTAATTCTGCTAAATTACCGTGACTATCAAGTTTGTCAATTGTGGAAAGTAAAAGAAAATCAAATCAGAGGAACATTAGTAATATTCGGGATGACAAAATTGTCTGTCTGTCTGTCTGTCTATCTATCTATCTAGCTAGCTAGCTATACAATACAATACAATACAATACAATACAATACAATACAATACAATAGTAGAGTTGGAAGGGACCTTGGAGGTCTTCTAGTCCAACCCCCTGCCTAGGCAGAAACCCTATATCATTTCAGACAAATGGCTATCCAACATCATCTTAAAGACTTCCAGTGTTGGAGTATTCACAGGTTCTGGAGGCAAGTTGTTCCCCTGATTAATTGTTCTCACTGTCAGGAAATTTCTCCTCAGTTCTAAGTTGCTTCTCTCCTTGATTAGTTTCCACCCATTGCTTCTTGTTCTACCCTCAAGTGCCTTGGAGAATAGTTTGACTCCCTCTTCTTTGTAGCAACCTCTGAGATATAGATAGATATCTATCTATCTAACTATACATTTTTCCCATTATTGTACATAAGTGCTTTGTCAACAATGCATTGTCTGAGTTCATGCACTTTCACAAAGTAATAATAGTCGTATTGGTAACAATAGTAATAATAATCATAGGTAAAAGGTAAAGGTTCCCCTTGCACTTATGTGCTAGTCACTCCTGACTCTAGGGGGCGATGCTCATCTCCATTTCTAAGACAGCACTGTCCAAAGTTGTCTCCATGGTCATGTGGTCAGTATGAGTAAACGCCGAAGGTGCATGGAACGCTGTTACCTTCCCACCAAAGGTGGTTCCTATTTTTTTTTACTTGCATTTTTATGTGCTTTCGAACTGCTAGGTTGGCAGAAGCTGGAACAAGTAACGGGAGCTCACTCTGTTACGCGGCGCTCGGGATTCGAACCGCCGAACTGCCGACCTTTCTGATCGACAAGCTCAGCGTCTTAGCCACTGAGCCGCTGCGTCCAATAATAATCATAGCAGTGATAATAATACTTATGTGTAATAATAATCTTTCAGCGTTCACTTTTAAAATAACAATAACCTTTTAACTTCTAATTTCTACCTCTTTTATCTAACCGCTGATAAAAGAAAAATGTCCCAAGCTAAAGGGGTTTGATTTATTGATCCTCAACACAGCCAGGCTACCAGTTGAAACTCCTCTCTTCCTCTTCCTCTCCGTAGGCGAAGCTGATAGAGTTTAATCCTCTGAAGGCCACTGACGTCAAGCTTCCAGGAGGAGCCGTTTTTGTGATTGCAAACAGTTGCGTTGAAATGAACAAGGCCGCGACTTCTCACTTCAATATTAGGGTGATGGAGTGTCGTCTCGCTACAAAGGTACTGCATGGCTTTCATCAAACTCTAATGAAACCATCACCCAAATATGTTCTGGTTGGATCACGCTTCCACTCTACCAGTTGTTGCTTTATTTTAACACCGGGTCAGGTGCTGCCTCAAAGGGCATGTTTATCTCTCCGGGAATCTGGACTCGGGCCATAAGAGACATGATGGATGGACGTTGGGATGGAATTCAGCCCCTTTGGAGAGCAGGCTAGTAAAAGAGAAGGGAGCCTGGGAAGGAAGGAAGGAAGGAAGGAAGGAAGGAAGGAAGGAAGGAAGGAAGGAAGGAAGGAAGGAAGGAAGGAAGGAGAGCAGGAGGAATGGTTTTTCACAGAGATGGGGAACCGGAAAAAAAAAGAAAGTCAACGTTAGCAATCCGTTTCTGAGATTGGTGTTAAGGAGCACTTGGGGCAAAAGGTTTTAGCAGGAACAAGGACTATGGACCTAATATTATGTAAAGGTTATAGTAAGCTGTCCAATAAGAGAATTGGGCTTACTAAGGAAGGAAGAATGGGTGCATGTTATAAAAGAAGAGGTGTAATATATTACAGATTAACAGAGTTGGAAGGGACCTTGGAGGTCATCTAGTTCAACCTCCTGCCCAAGCAGGAGACTTTACACCATTTCTGACAAATGGCAATCCAGTTTCTTCTTGAAAGCTTCCAACGCCGAAGCTCCCACAACTTCTGAAGGCAACTTCTGTTCCATTGGTTGATTAACTGTCATAAAATTTCTCCTTATTTCTAGGTTGAATCTCTCCTTGGTCAGTTGCCATCTATTATTCCTTGTCTGGCCTTCGGGTGCTTTGGGAAATAGCTTGACCCCTTTCTCTCTGTGGCAGCTCCTCAAATATTGGAAGACTGCTATCCTGTCTCCCCTGGTCCTTCTCTTCACTAGACCAGCCCAGTTCCTGCAACAGTTCATCAAATGTTTTAGCCTCCAGTCCCCTCATCATCTTGGTTGCTTTTCTCTACACTCTTTCTAAAGTCTCAACATCTTTTTTTATAGTATGGTGACCGAACCTGGATGCAGTACTCTAGGTGTGGTCTTACTAAGGCTTTATAGAGTGGAATTAGTATCAGGAGGGATCTCCAGAGAGTGTGCTACCTGAGGAATCCTCATGTGTCAGGGCTTCTTTTACTTATTTATATCCCACCTTTATTATATTTACAAATAACTCAAGGCAGCAAGTTATTTTACAATAACATTCTTTCCTCTTCTTATTTTCCCCACAACAGCAACAGAGAGAGAGAGAGAGAAAGAGAAAGAGAGAGAAATACAGTAGGTAGGGAGAGAGAGAGAAGGTAGGTAGGTAGGTAGGTAGGTAGGTAGGTAGGTAGATAGATAGATAGATAGATAGATAGATAGATAGATAGATAGATAGATAGATAGATAGATAGATAAAGAGAGAGAGAGAGAGAGAGAGAGAGAGAGAGAGAGAGAAATACAGTAGGTAGGTAGGTAGGTAGGTAAGTAGGTAGGTAAGTAGGTAGGTAGGTAGGTAGGTAGGTAGGTAGGTAGGTAGGTAGAGGGATAGAGAGAGAGAGTCACCCAGCTGGCAACTGGACTTTCTGTTTTTTCTTTGAGGACGTTTCGCTTCTCATCCAAGAAGCTTCTTCAGCTCTGACTGGATGGTGGGGAATTGTTGTTCCAATTGCGCCAACCTCACCGGCTCCTTCTCTGTTCAAACCCTTTGAAAGACACTCTTTCAGTTAAAAAAGGGATCAGATGAGAATCCACCATGGTATGAAGCAAAGCGTTAACCCCCAGTCGTTTCTCTGTTCACTCAAAGGTTGCTGCGCCAATTTGGATTCTTGTTTTAGCAATCTCATCAAATGACACTTTCCTGGATTCTTCGGGATGGGGAAGAGATGAGTGGGTGGGTGGGGGAAACAGGCAAAACAGTTAACTGGAATGAAAAACGATATAAATGCGTAGGGTTAAGAATGTGGTTCCCAACCTAGCCTACAGCCTGACAGCCACATCCAGGCAGAAGGTGCCAGAAAAGAGGAACAGTATCTTGGCAGCGAAAGGCCGGCCTGGAAGAGGCATCCGATCCTTTCGCCATCGTTAACTGCCAGGAAATGCCTTGCTTTGGAGTCATGATTATCAAATGAAGTGCAAGAGAAAGTTTGACCAGGCCTTAACATTAAACAAAGGGGAAGGGGGGGAAATGCCGTTGCTCTCGGAAGACAACTCTGCATCCCCTTTGAAGTGGCTTTGTGCAAGCGTCAGAGAAGCCCTGCATGGCGTCGTCCCTCTAATACGGTTTTACTTGGTAGTAAAGGAAACGTAGAGGAAGGAAATTGGGGCTTTGAGGCCGCCGTTCTTATAACTATACCGGGCTTGGTTATCTTACGCTTTTTGCTTTGGAGCCAGTGCTGAATTCTGACGGCTGCCTAGACCGATCCCTGCGGTTTTCCTGGATAGATTTCAGAAGCAGTTTCTCATTCTCTCCTTCTTGGGGCCTTGAGAGACGATGACCAACCCAAGATCCCCCATGTGGTATTCACTTCCTTTCCAGACCAGTTCGCAAGTGACAGCGCAAGCGCCCCGATGCCGCACGCACATGGCTGTCTGTGCATGCGCTTTGCTCGTGCACACGGCTTGAAAACCTGCCTAAATAGGACGGCGTAGATCCGGGATGGGTGAGCAGGCCCACCTGTGATTTCAGCCGAACTGGCTAAATACCACCTCTGCCCCAGCTGTCATTAGCGCCCAAGGCAGGACTAGAACTCACAATCTCCTAGTTTCTAGCCCAGTGCCTTAGCCATTACACCAGACTGGCTTTTCCTGGGCTTTACCTAGTAGTCTCCAATTTATCACTACTATCTCCATCAGCATCCAGAAACAACCACTCCTCACTCACTCACTCTCTCTCTCTATATCTATCTATCTATCTATCTATCTATCTATCTATCTATCTATCTATCTATCTATCTATCTATCTATCTATCTATCTATCTATCTATCTATCTTATCTATCTATCTTGCTCAGACAAACTTCCCTTTGTTGAATCTCTTGTGATTTAGAGAGAAAGTTTACAGAAACTAGACTCTTTTCAACGTGTAGCAAGGAATCGACCAATCTGCCTCCTTCAGGCTCAGGCAGAGTTGTAGAATATATTGCATTCTAACCACTGCATGGTGGCTCAGTGGTTAGAATGCAGTGTTGCAGGCTAATTCTTCCCACAGCCAGGAGTTCGATCCTGACTGGTTCAAGGTTGACTCATCCTTCCATCCTTCGAGGTTGTTAAAATGAGGACCAAGATTGTTGGGGGCAAAATGCGGACATTATAAATCAGGGAAGGAAGGAAGGAAGGAAGGAAGGAGCTGTGGTGGCACAGTTAGAAGGCAGTATTGCAGGCTAACTCTTCCCACAGCCAGGAGTTCGATCCTGACGGTCTCACCGTCGACTCAGCCTTCCAGCCTTCAGAAGTCAGTAAAGTGAGGACTCAGATTGTTGGGGGCAATAGGCTGACATTATAAATCACTGAGAGAGGGAGGGAGGGAGGAAGGAAGGAGCTGTGGTGACGAAATGGTTAGAACGTAGTATTGCAGGCTAACTCTTCCCACAGCCAAGAGTTTGATCCTGACTGGTTCAAGGTTGGCTCAGCCTTCCAGCCTTCAGAGGCCAGTAAATTGAGGCTCCAGATTGTTTGGGACTCTGAAAACGGCTTCGAGAGGGCTGCAAAGCACAATGAATCAGTATAAAGGTCTAAGTGCTATTTCTATTGCTAGAGAAATGAAATCCAAAGCCTTGAGGAAGATATATGGGGATTGACCGTTTTAATTTCTTGGCAGAGCTGAATGCCCAATAGCGTTCTCAATTTTTAGGGCTGAGAGTGACATTTACCTTACCTGGCAGCCCATCTGTCTGAACTGACTTTGGGGGAGGCTTTCTAATTGAATTGAAAAGAAAAAAAGAAAAGAAAAAACAGCCTCAGGAAGGTCCACTCGGTGGCACCAAAAATAATGAATGTTGTAATAATTAACACGGAAAACAAATCAGGAGGGGTGGAGATAAACAGAATCGGACTAAAACAGAAAAGACTGGCAATTAGACCACCACGGTAGCTCTAATGCATTAATCATATTAATCTTCCTAATGTTTTCCCACCCTCAATATATAGCTTTATTCTTTGTTCCAGCTTAAAAAAAGAAGGAAGAGTCTGGTGGGGCCTTTTCCGACCAGCACATTTTATTTAAAGGCAGAGAGTTTCTTTTTTCCCACTCTACGGGGCTTTTGCAGCCAGGAGGTGGTTATAGTGGAAATGGGTAGTTTTTTCTGCATTTCTCTCACCGTTTGTCCTTTTCCTACTCACCGACATCCTGCATGTGCCACAGTACCCTGACCTCACAGACCCTGGAGCCTGTTGTTTGTCTGTCCTTAGAGGAGAGCTAAATGCATTTTCCCAGCGTAATTTAGGAGTGGGAGCGCAGAGTGCAGGCTTTGCTTGGAGGGGAAAAGGGACTTGAACATCTTATTGAAAAATTTGCGAGGAGGAGGAGGAGAAGTACTGTGGGTTCTTGGTGCTCTCTGGGTTGGTTGTTTTCTTGGAGACATTGCACGACCCCAACTAGGTAACATCATCGGTATTATAAGGAGTAGGGTTTGCAAAGAGGAGGAGGAGGTGGAGAAAGGAGGAGGTGGAAAAGAGGAGGAGGCGGAGGAGGAGGAGGAGGAGGAGGAGGAGGAGGAGGAGGAGGAGGAAAAAGGGACAAAGGGGGGGGGAAGAGGGAGAAAAGAAGAATGAGGAGGGAAGGAGGAGGAGGAAGGGAAGGAGGAGGAGGGCAAAAAGAAGAAATAGAAGAAGAAGAATGAGGAGGGGGAGGAGGAAGGAGGAAGAAGAAGGGAAGAAGTAGGAGGAGGAAGAGGAGGGAGGAGGAGGTGGAAGGCAAACAAGCCCCTCCATTTAGCCACAGCTGTGGTTTCAAAATATGTTTCTCCTTATAGAAACCCCCCCCCCCCCGAATTCAAAAACCTGAAAGAAAGAAACAATGGCTTTTGGGGATATGTACAATGAAAGGTTTCATCACTAAGTGTATTTTTTGCACCCTTGTCTTCAGGGAAAAGTAACCACAACCACCGCTCTGGCCGAGCAGAAGTTGGCCCACCGCCAGGATTTAATGTGACTCAGGGCTGAGAGGGCCGCGCATGTCTCGCTTTCTATGCCACTAAATGCCTTTGACCAGGCACGGTCTTTCACGGCCACTGAATCGCTGCAAATGAAGCCACCCACATGCCCTGCCTGAAATCCAGGCCAGAAGGTCTAACTTAAGCAGGCTGGAGGCCTCGGTTAGAAACGAAGAACTCCTAGCTGCCTCCCTGGCGATGCTCTATGTGACAGTAGGAAAGCTACTGTTCTGACCGAGGCTTCCCGAGAGCATGAAGCAAACTCCCTGTTCCGACAAAGTCCCCCTTTGATTAATTTTTACTGTGAATTCTGCTCATTTACACCCAGCAAAGTCCTTTCAAGGGAGGATTTACAGTCACAGATCTTATCTGGCTTGGAGAGCTGCCAGGACGATATCTGCAAAACTTGGCCAGGAGTCTCAAGAGAATCACGAACCAATGAAATGAACTAATTGTCTCCTGCAAACTCCCCTCCCCTTTTCGCTCCTCTTTTATTTCCTCTGGGAGGGGCCATTCATCGCCCACCTGTGGCCTTACTCCCAAGTTGACCCCTGTTCTTTAGCTGTTCCCTTCGTCTAACATTGGGAACAGGCTCAGCTGTTTGCCTGCCTCACTTATGTCTGACTCTGAAGGCAGCTGATAACTGTCAGATGGCTCTGGCCCCCTCTCTGCCTCTGATACAGAGCCCTCATCAGAGCCTCCCCCAGACTCCAGGGACTGGCCCAGGTTTCCTCCCCAACCTCCTCACTGTCCGAATCTGCTGCCAGCTCTGCTGGCAAGCCACAACAACGAGGGTTTTTCCTATGGTAACAGCCTCCTCTCCCGACCTCAGCTCACATTTGGGAAAATGCACATATAGGTAGTCCTTGACCTATGGCCACAATTGATCCCAGAATTTCTGTTGCTAAGTGGGACAGTTGTTAATAGCCATAGCACTTAGGACTTATATACATCCCCATATCGCTTTCCAGCCCTCTCCAAGCGGTTTACAGAGTCAGCCTCCCCCCACCCCCAAAATCTGGGTCCTCATTTTACCCACCCCGGAAGGATGGAAGGCTGAGTCAACCTTGAGGCTGGTGAGATTTGAACTGCCCAAATTGCAGGCAGCCAGCAGGCAGCAGAAGTAGCCTGCAGTACTGCACTCTAACCACTGCGCCACCACGGCTCTTGAGTTTTGCCCCATTTTATGACCTTCCTTGCCCCAATGGCTAAGTGAATCACTGCAGTTGTTGAGTTAGCGACATGGTTGTTAAGTGATCATGGGACCAGAGGGGAAGCTGCAAGGATTATGTGAAAAAAAAATGGCCATTGGTCACTTTTTTTTCAGTGCTGTTGTAACTTTGGTCACTAAAGGAAGTGCTGTAAGTCGAGGACCACCTGTACTCTTTATGGTTTGGGGTGGCCTGTGTTGCTGGTGACTCTGAAAAAAACATTTGTAGTCTGGTTGGTTGATTTTCTTCCAACCCAAGTGGAACCTCTTAGGAAAGAGCTGGCACAGTTGTCCCAGGTTAGATCAAAATTAACCCGGGCAGAAATAATCATTCCAGAAATAACCTACCGTTCTCAGGATACACGAACCCGGCAGCTGGTGGAATATTCCTTTAAAGATTCATTGGCAGAAAGCCTTGAGCATCAGGGATCTCCACTCTGCCTGGCCTGCTAATAGAGCCAAGAAAACGTCCAATCTTTTTCACCGTCGTCGCCTGCAATTTTCTCATGCGTGAGATAGGAAAATCCCTAATGATGCTTTCCTCTGGCTTGTTAATGCGAGGAGGAAATTCTGTCTGGACAAGAGTTTGATAAAGTTCCTATTTCTTTCAACAGTGGTCCTTAAAGACCTTTGCTTTCTTAGCAGATGATGGCCCAAAGGAATTCAGTCCATGTACTTTTGTTGCACTTCAAATCCATCAGTCTGAGAGGGCTGCATGAGAAGAATTGAGCTGAGATTAAACCACATTCAAGGTTATCACCCAGTCGGTAGATTAGATGGACTGTCAAACGATGAGAGAATTAACCGAAGGGAAGTCTATTAACATTCATCTAGGCAGCCGCAGGAAATGGCTTGTGTATCTCGGAATGCTAAAGGAGAAATAAGAGGGAAATGTTAGCTTAGCTTTATGCCGTTTGTAGCTTTCATGCAGCATTTGAGGTGCCCTTTTTGTAATATGTCTCGGGTTATATAAACCGAACCTTGCTTATGTTTTATTTATTCACCTTAAAAGGTTAAGGTCCCCCTCGTGCATACAGTATGTGCTAGTCGTTCCCAATGCTAGGGGACAGTGCTCATCTATGTTTCAAAGCCGAAGAGCCAGCGCTGTCCGAAGACGTCTCTGTGGTCATGTAGCTGACATGACTAAACACCGAAGGGGCACGGAACGCTGTTACCTTCCCACCAAAGGTGGTCCCTATTTTTCTACTTGCATTTCTTATGTGCTTTCAAACTGCTGGGTTGGCAGAATTCAATTCAATTCAATTTATTTGATTTCTAGACCGCCCCCTCTCCCCAAAGGGACTCTTTGAAGCTGGAACAAGTAACGGGAGCTCACTCCGTTACGTGGTGCTAGGGATTCGAACTGTCGAACTGCTGACCTTTCTGATCGACGGGCTCAGGGTCTTAGCCACTGGGCCACCGCGTCCCTAGTTTGCCTAACAAAACCTTTGCGGCCAATGTCGCATGACAGTCCATTCTCGATCCCTTAAAGTTCTTCTGAAGTAGTTTCTTTTCAAGGAAAGAAAACTGATTTCTTTGTTGGCAAGTATACATTTAACACGAAAGAAACTAAGAAGGTTTCTAAGCTCTCTTGAAGAAATGCTTGGGTTAACTTCTCTCTGTTCCTAGTTTTTGCATCCAAAGACCTACTTATGCTTTGCTTGTTTCAGCTTTTAGCAAAATCCAGAGGCCTAGACTGGAGAGCGGTGGCAAAACTCCAAGTCGTGCAAAGCAAGCTGAAGCTAGGCTTGGAGGAAATGCTGGCGGTGGTCGAAGAGGCGTTTCACCCTGAGCCTTACAGCCTAGAAGAAATTGGGGAAAACCTGGGAATTAGCCCCACAGACCTACGCACTAAGATCCTTAGTCAGAACACACAGGATGGTAAGTAGCATACCAGTTTGGTGATGCCAGAAGCAATTTAATCATTTCTGTCTATGCCGAAGACTTTAAAGAATCAATGCTGGGGGGGGGAAATGTTCTGGGCATTGCAATCAACTGTGATTTGATGCCAGGGGACCAGATCAGTGGCCCCCTTTTTTGTGTAATTAGGACAACTGTTAGTTACACATGGGTTTCTAGCTTTCACCTAAGCGAGTTGTGGCTGGCTGGGGAATTCTGGGAGTTGAAGTCCACAAGTCTTAAAGTTCCCAACTTTGGACACCCCTGTTCTAAAGCATGCCGTACAACCGTCGTTAAGAAGGAACGTTCCTTCTTTTGATTTCATATTGGTGAATTAGACAAATGGGGATTCAGTTCTCGTTGGAAGAATTAGGCAAATAACCAGAATTGCCAACGGTTATCCAGGAATGGTCTTTTCTTACCCCCAAATGATTGGCGCGACACTCCGACATCATGACAGAAAGAAAGAAGTGAATTGTTAAATTAAATTCTCCTGTAACTGCTGCTGCCCATGATTATAATCAGCCGGCAACATAGACATCACAGCTCTCAGATTATATCTTCCTTTTCCACCTGGCTTCTCTGAAGAAGAGAAGAATGAGGGATGGTGTGATAACTATCCCATAGAAGAACGTTCAGATCAGTGGTGGGATTCAGGTTTTTTTTACTACCAGTTCTGTGGGCATGGTGTGGTTTTGTGGGCATGGCAGGGGAAGGATACTGCCAAATCCCCATTCCCTCCCCACCCCACTAACCTGCTTTCCACCTCCGTTCTCCTGTTCGGGTCAACAAAAGAAGATCAGCTAAGAGGAAGTGGGGGGCAGGGGCAGCCTATTTGCCGGTTCTCCGAACTACTCAAAATTTCCGCTACCGGTTCTCCGGAACCTCTGGTTCAGATCTCGTGTCATTCTAGGATTCAGGATGTAGATGTCTTCTGACGGTAAGAATAGCTCGGTGCCGTTACGAAAGAAATGGTGGTTTCTCCTCTACTGGATGGAGTCAAGCACCCTCTGGGGAGCTATCCGGGAGAGATTATTTATTTAACATTCCTGCACTGACCACAGGAATGTCCTCGGTGACCTCAATAGCCTTCTCCCAATCTGTGATTGTGTGGTCGTCGGCTTTGTTATTTTTCTACTTGTAAAAGGCACCAGATGGATGGTGGGTACCAGCATTTGCCGTCTCTTGGCAATATAGCGTTGCTGGAGCCACCGGGAGCGAAGCCAACGGCGAAGAAAGGGAGGAGCTGTTTAAGGACATTCGGTGGGCTGATTCTCATTAATTGAAGGAAGTGATACATTAGTGACATGTTGACTATCCTTTTTTCAGATTTGCTCCAGAGGAGTAGAGAGCAGTAGACTCCCAATTCTTTTGCCTCCGCTTTTTTTCCCCCCTTCCTCTTTTCTCACCCACCAAGGCTCGATGAAATGTTTTTCCAAAGCCCACGGGAAACGTTATTCCATCTAGCATTTACAGATGTTAAGTCAAGTAGAATCTCTCTTTAACATATGGTGTGACTGCGATTTTGTTTGATAAGACCAGGGAGGGGGGAGGAAAGGATCATGGAGCAATCATGTTGTTTTCTTTGGCGTGAGAGAAATCTTGGTTAGTTGCAAAAGAAGAAATAAGAAAATTAATATCTCTCTGTGTAAGAGCCTGATGTTTGTATAACCCCAAACTTGGTTTTGGAATCCTCAAATATTATGAATGTGCATTTCTGCCTCTCTGCTTTGGTATTCCCCCCCCCCCCCCAACCAGTATATTTATATACGGTTGCAGAATGCCTTAAAAATGTCCAACATGACCTTTGTAGGGCTCTTCTGAAATATTCCAGTGTTTTCGTTTTTGGCAGTTGTGCCTCATACTTAAAACACTCTGGATCAAAAGATGGCTCGCTGTTTGACCATTGAATTCGTTGATTTACGACCCCTTTGGTGCCAACATTTCCAAAACTGTTTATATTTCAAAATTTCTAAGACAAATAATTATTACAAAAAAAAAAAAAAAGCAACCACGAACTTCTCAAGCCCATTAAATAGTCCCCGTAGGACCAATCGGCATAAATTCTGTAAACAGGATTTTATGTCCCACGGCTTAAGCAGTCTTAAGCACTCCCGAGACTGGTAACTGACGTAGGATTTCTTAAGAGAAATTGTATCTGATGTATTTATATTTAAGAGTTATAGATCAGAAGAGATATAACTCTCGGGCAGAGGTGGGCTGGTGCCGGTTCGGACTGGTTTGGGCGAACCAGTAGTTCCGACTACCTGGGCCCACCCACCCTCCCTGGTGCTATCCCGTCCTATATATCTCTCTCTCTGACTCGCCCACCCCGCCCACGCAGCCTAGCTGATGTCCATTGCCTTGCCCACTCTACGCACCGCGGCTACCCGAGAAGGTGTTCTGGAAGCCGCGCACATGAAATTGCCATGTGTTTAAAGCTGCACACAAGCACGGCAGGCACCCATGCAAGCAAAGCGCACATGCACTCACATTTTTGGTTCTACACTAGGCAAACTGGTTGTTAAATTATATGAAGCCCTCCTCTGCTTTCAGGATATATCTGGTAGGTTAGAAGCAGAAGTGGGTTCCTATCAGTTCGGAATGGTTCAGCCGAATAGGTAGTAACTCGTCCCGACATGGGCCCAAACCGGTTCTATCGGTGGCACCATATAGATGATAGATAGATAGATAGATAGATAGATAGATAGATAGATAGATAGATAGATAGATGATAGATAGATAGATAGATAGATAGATATAGATGATATATAGATAGATAGATATAGATATATAGATATTTCCAGCACCTTAAAGCTACAGGACATGAAATTAATTTTGAAGGAACCAGGTTAATCTCCAAAACAGAACACTTCAACAAGAGAATAATTATGGAAGCCATCGAAATAGAGAAACACCCCCACAACATGAATAAACGTGATGATACCTCCTGCTTACCAGACATCTTGAAACCAGCCCTAGTCAACAAATGAGCCCTACCCACCACCCAGGCCATTACAACATGAAACAACAATGGACACACAGCCAGCACCAATCAGCACCAATCTACCAATCATGATACAGCCACACATCCAATCAATCCATTTACTGAAACAAAGCCAGCACTCCACACACACACACCAAGATTGATAGAAAGATGGCAGCTCCGATCAGACTTTAAGCCGAAAACACCAGCCTGAGGATGGCGAGTGAGACCTCGCCGAAATGTTGCCAAGACAATCTTAATCTTACATGGGAAAAGACCCGAATACAACAAGACCAGCATACCTACACCCGTGAAAATCTACAAACAAACACACACACACACACACACACACACGTATGTATGTATCTTTTCATTTTCTATAGTCCCTGGCCCACCAAGTTCAAACGCAACCCTCAATGAAATCTCGTTTGACACCCCTGAGTTAGAGCAACCACCCAGGCAGGGTGTAGTAGAGCCTCCTGTAGCCTGACCCAATGTTGGGGAGGGGCTTACCTTGCCTTCTCAGGGTCTGGCTGGCAGGCAGGAACTAAGAGAGAGGATTCCAGCTGCCAATGCCTCACGTGGTGAGCTTGAGAGAACCCACAAAGTGCTTTAAGGTAATCTGGCCAGCGAAGCCTTGCCTTTCCGAAGGGTGGTCTTAGAATCAATCGCAGGCTTTGGCAAAGCCTTTGCCTCCAAATCGAAACCAGACGTCTTGTTGAGTTTTTTTATTTTTTTTTATTTTCGGGTTACTACTGTTCAAGGGTGATTTACAAGGGAGCGTGAGCGATGGCAAACTCTCACGCAACTTCGCATACGTCCCAAAAAACAAAAGGCCGTTGTTTCCAAAGGCCCTCAGGTGTCTTCTGAAACTAAAAAAAAAAAAGGGGTGGGGGGTGGGGTGGACAGAAGGAACCATCCTGAAGATAGAAGTCGCCCGGTGGGGGGAGGGGGGGAAATGAGCGTTGTGTTTTCTCGGCTCTCCTCTACGAAGGGTTCAGCCGTAACCCACGCCGTGCAAAAAAAAAAAAGAGCAGCGCTGCAATTAATTCATAAGCTTGGAGGACAAAATGTACTCTATGAGTTTGGTAGGCTGGGAATTGGGCAAGTTCTACCCATTGTTCAGTGGCCCCTCCCCGGAGAACAATTTTGATCAGCATTTTTTTGGTAGGGGAAAAAAAAACAGTATTTGTGTGAGGTTTCATCGTATTCCAGAAGCATCATGCTGTCGGGCATTGGTCTTATGGGGGGGTCCATTGTTACGAAGCAGAGCTGTGTTTCATAGCATGCCAAATAACCGTGGCATTTTGGAGAAATCGCTGGGCTCCTTCCGAGTGGTGTTGCTTCCTGCTCTACCCACCGAGGAGAGGGATGGGAATGACGTGAATTTATCTCCAACCCCTACCCCAAATGTGGGGGGCTGCTGGGGGTTTGCAGGGGTTCAGGAGAACCTCTAGCTCAGATTCTGTGCATTTCGGAAAAACCCCAAATCCCTCTACTGGCTGGCCCCGCTCATTTCACCCCTCCCAGGAGTCCCCAGGCAGCCCATTTTGGATGCAGGTATGTTGAGGGTGTTTGCGGAGACTTGGGGAGTGTGAAAAACGGGCCTGTGGGAATTTCGGGCCCACTTCTGGCCTCCAGAACCCGGGGAGGCCGTTTTTGCCCTCCTGGAAGCTAGAGGAAAGCCTCCGGAGCCTGGGTAGGGCAAAAAGCCCCTCCGCCCCCCGCCATGGTGCAGAAGGTTGACTAGGCCATGCCCACCATGGCCACACCAACCCAGCAACTGGGCAGAAAACCCCTTGCTAAAAATTTTGAAGCCCACCCCTGATTAAGGGGTTACAGGATCATAAAAAGGAGTTTACTAGGGCGCCACGGTCTGCTCAGTTCTTCCTACCTGTGGTAGGATATCCAGCTTGAGTGGGGAGAGGAAAGACTGGTGAGCTCAGGATCCTTGCAGGGAAGAAAACGATGGAAATCAGAGAGCCCATCCCACCTCCTCAAATCCCCGAATTCTTTACCTGGCTGTTCCCAAAAGAAAATAATCAGCGTGGTGAGATTCTTGTAAATAGGCAGGCAGCAATAACGAAGCAACTCTGATCAGCTTAAGGTTCCGTTTGGGTTCCTTGTGCCTGGCCTACACTTTGATGATCGGTCTCAGAATTGCATGGGCTCCTAGGTGCAAGAGGAGAAAGAAATGCATTAGCCTTGGCCAGTAGTATTTGTCAAGAAGATCTCCAATGGCTTGAGTACAGGTAGTCCTCAACCTACAACAGTTTCCAAAGTTACAACAGCGCTGAAAAAAGTGACTTATGGCCATTTTTCAGAATTATACATTCTCAGTATTCCCCACAATCATGTGATCAAAATTCAGAGGCGTGGGAACTGACTCACATTTATGACCATTGCGGTGTCCCAAAAGGATTCTTTTTGCGACCTTTTCACAAGCAACTTCAATGGGAAAGCCAGAATTCACTTAACAGCCGGGTTACTAACTTATCAACTGCAGGGATTCACTTATCAACAAAGGCAAGAAAACCCGTAAAATGAGTGCCAAATTCACTTCACAATTGGGCTCAATTGTGGTCGTAAGTCGAGGGCTACCTGCATTCTCAGTTTACATATCTTGTTTGAAAACTCCGAATCTACTTACGGAGACGTTTCCTTCTTTCGCTTCAACCTATCTTTTGATGAGTCTTCTCCCTGTTGTGCCATTCTCTTCTTGGGTTGTTCCAGTTTTCCCTCTGGCTAAGCAAATGATCTGCATTCGAATCGGTACTTATGGTGAAGTGCCACATGCATTTGACGCTATCTCTGCACTCCGGGGTTGTGACAAACTACGGCACGTAGTATTATACCTTGATGTGAACAAATGAGAAACAAAGCTCATTTTCCTTACTTACACCCCCCCCCCGTTTCCCCGAAAATAAGACCTCCCTGGATAAGAAGCCCAATTGGGCTTTTGAGCGCATGCGCTAAAATAAGACCTCCCCGAAAATATTGCAACACAGCAGCAGCCAGGAGGTGACCACGCTTGCCGCCTCCTGCATCTCAAAAATAATAAGACCTCCCCGAAAATAAGGCCAAGTGCTTATTTTGGGGATCAAAAGAAAATAAGACCCTTATTTTCAGGGAAACATGGTGTTTCGAAGCTGCATGGCTACATCTGACGGTAATAAATCATCCCAATTTTCCATTATTTCCTGAATTCCCCCCCCCTCTTTTATTTTCTGCAGTGACTACTTTTAAGTTATACCAGCGTGCTAAGCATGTGTACGCGGAAGCTGCCAGAGTTTTGGAATTCAAGAAAATCTGCGTGGAAGCACCTGACGATGTGATCGCGTTGCTGGGAGATTTAATGAACCGGAGCCATGCCAGTTGCAGGGACTTGTACGAATGCAGCTGCCCTGAACTAGATCAGCTGGTGGACATCTGCTTGTAAGTTTGCACAGCCGTGGAAAGGAAATGCTGGGTGGGTTGGATTGCAGAGGAAACAGGACAGTGTGACACTGTCAAGTCGTTTTTCTTGGCGCTAAATTAAAACCTTTAAAAGGGGGGGATGTGTGGAAATGAAAAGGATGCATTGGTGTCTCTCATCTGATGCTCCGAGAAAGCATTCCTTTGATTAGATAACTTCAAAGGGTTGCTTTCGGCATTGTAAGTTCGGAACTGTGTGCCGAGTGCACCCTTATCAGGTCCCACAAAATGGTCTGAATTAAATCATTAGGAATAGATTGTTCATTCGTCGAGCATGATGGGTTCCAGCAGGCACTACTGCCAGTTCGCTTGCGTCAGCGCTTGATGTGCGTTGCGCGCGCATGCACCGTGCAATTAAAATGGTTCTGCACATGTGCAGAACTGAAAAACAAGATGGTGGCACCTATGGCACCACTCAGAGAACCGGTTCAGGGCTCTGGGTCGCTGATGGTTCCAGTGACTCAGGCCGCCAAACCGCTATCAGTTCGGCCGAACCAGGCCGTACCGGTAGGAACCCATGACTGATGATGTCATCTTATTCGAAGGGAACAAGTTTCCTTTCCCTCTAACTTGTTACCTGATCCAGGTGATGCTGGGAAATTATGGACGCCAAGATTGGCTTCTGTCAGGAAGGCTCTGATCCTCAAGCAAAGGGAAGTCTTTTTCAGAGTTGCTGGAAATGGATTCTTCGAGACCCATTTGAAGATGCTAAGAACTGAATCTGTGACTACCCTCATCCGATACGTACTGAGCTATGCTTTTTTTCCCTAAGAACTGCTTATACATTGATTGCATTTGATCCCCCAACTAGATTCTTTTATTTCTATGTATCTGAAGAGCCGTGGTGGCGCAGAGGTTAGAATGCAGCATTGCAGTTCAATCCTGCCGACTGTCAGGAGTTTGACTCTGACCTGCTGAAGGTTGACTCAGCCTTCCATCTTTTTAAGGTCAGAAAAATGAGGACCCAAATTGTTGTGGGCAATATGTCAATTCTGTAAATCACTTAGAGAAGGCTGTCAAGCACCATGAAGCTATATATAACACACCCATATAGACATATACATGTCTCTTTATAGTCTCTGTCTCTCTCTGTATATGTGTGTGGGTGTGGGTGTACACACACACACGTATAAATACACACACTCAGAGGTGGTATTCTGCCGGTTTGGACCAGTTCACCCGAACCGGTAGTGGAAATTGTGGCTGGCCCCGCCCGCCCCAGCTCTATGGCATCCCACTTAGGCACTTTTTTTAGCTGAAGTGTATGCGCGAAAGACTGAGTGCAGGCACCGACGCTGCACAGATGTTCAACATGCACTCACTTTTGCGAACCAGTAGGGAAGGTAAGTGAATACCACCTCTGCATACCCGTGTGTGTATACACACACACATTTACATATACATATATGCATATACATATACTTACATACATACATGCAAGATGTAATCCCATCCATTTTCTTTACTCATCCAAAGAATGAAACTCCTAACCTTCCAATATCGTTTTCAAGAGGTTTTTACTCAGCCTTTGCACAAGCCGTTCCCAACTCCCAGGAAGAGTGAGCAGGGTCTTCTTTGCAGCATTTCCCACAATTCAATGAGAGAGAGAAAGAGAAAGAGAGGAAGAAACGTGGTGGACAGTTTCCATTCCTAACGAAAACACCCCCGGCCCAACAGCATCTGCAGACCGGCTGATTCCGACAGCAAAGTCTCCTCGTGTTTCCTCTTTCGCTGTGTTTAGGCCAGTTGATAGCAACTGTTGGCGCTAATAGGTTGGTGCTGACTCAGGCCCCTTTCCAAAGCATCTAAATGATTTCAGCATGGTTGCATAGCAGAGCTGTCGCGCCATAAACGCTTGGCAGGAAACGTCGGTGGTTTGGTGAGCTAAGGAGCGAAGTGACAGTTATTACCTCTTTTTAGGAGGTGTTGTAAAAGTCAGAGGAGGCCCTCAGAAGTTCCAAGCTTGGCAGAGCTGGTGGGGGAGATCGTCACTTCAGCATCTCCATGATGGAGCATCATGGAGCTTCAAGCTCCCCCGTTTCAGACCATCTATGGGCTCAAAGAAAGTTGGCCAAGCAGTTCTTATGACATAGCACGGAGGGTTGCGTATAGGTTGTGCCCAGTGGTGGGATTCAGACAGTTCGCACCACTCCAGGAGAACCGGTTGTTAACTTTCTGAGCAGTTTAGTGAACTGGCTGTTGGAAGAAATCATGAGGGCAGTTTGTTAAATTATTTAATCCCACCACTGGTTGTGGCCCAGCAATTCCAAATAAACAGTACAAGCAAAGCGATAGCTTAGGCATTCAAGCCACGGAGGAATGTATTTGCCAAGCCGTTGTGGTACAAACTCTGGATCAACATGAGAAAGACTTAAGCTTTGGGCCATTACAGTATGCTGTATTCTTTGGTGGGTTGGAATTTTGGGACAATTGGGTCCATACAGTCAATTTAAATGGAAACCTTTTGTTAAGAAATAAAACCCACATCCTTTAGGGTTCTTGAGCCAAATGATTGCAAAATTGTAGGAGATGACCAGGCTGAGCCTGAGGGAGCGGTCAAATGTGTCATCAGTCTACAGTCCCTTCATGCCCACAAGAGATTTAAGTCCAGTCCTCCTTGAATCCCGTTAACTCTTACCTACCACCAATTTTATCTGACCCTTAAAATAGTTCGGATTCTTATAGAGAGCTTTAAAGGTAAAGGTAAAGATTCCCCTCACACATATGTGCTAGTCGTTCCTGACTCTAGGGGACAGTGCTCATCTCTGTTTCAAAGCCGAAGAGCCAGCGCTGTCCAAAGCTATCTCCATGGTCATGTTGCCAGCATGGCTCAATGCCAAAGGCACACGGAGCGCTGTTACCTTCCCACCAAAGGTGGTCCCTATTTTTATACTTGCATTTTTACATTCTTTCGAACTGCTAGGTTGGCAGAAGCTGGGACAAGTAACAGGAGCTCACTCTGTTATGTGGCACTAGGGGTTTGAACCACCAAACTGCCAATCTTTCTGATTGACAAGCTCAGCGTCTTAGCCGGTGAGCCACCACGTCCCACGTCCCAAAACTAGATTTGTTTTTGAGCTGCCTCAACGCTTGATTTCCTGTGCTTGAAAAAAATGTGTCTGTAAGCTGTATAGAGTCACCTTCAGCAAGATGAGGGGCATATAAGGTAGGTAGGTAGGTAGGTAGGTAGGTAGGTAGGTAGGTAGGTAGGTAGACAGATAGACAGACAGACGACAAAAACTGTTGCAGAGTTTGCTATGTTGAGCCATATCACTGTTTACTGCAGTGGGGCTCAAGACACAGAGGGGAGGAGCCCCTTTTTAGGAAACTATCTTTTTTCACAGGTGCTTTCACAGGGTAGCCCAAGTCTCTAGAGAGAACTACAAAGAGCTTTGAAAATAACAATTGCAACTACCATTACCTGCCTTTCCCCCCCTGTCTTGCCCAACATCTAAGGAGCTTCTGTGGAGATCAGAGGCATCTGGCCAAGAATTGGAATTGTTATAGGAACATTGCAGGAAAGCTAAGTTTCCCCCCCCCCCCCCGGGCTTCACTTTTTGTTCAGACCTCTCTCTTCCTAACTTCTCCCCTTTGTGGGCTCCCCTCCATAATCCCCCGGGAAGAGAGAAGTAGTTTTGATTTTCCCATCTCAAGATGACTCCCTGATTCCCTTCTGTGGTTTTGAGATACAGGAGCCTCCCAGTTGGTTTGGCTGGCAATTCCTGTTTTCTCTGTTCCATACCGGAAGCCCCCCCATCTGGGTCCTTTGTGGAGAGGAAATTCTGAAATGATGTGCAACTTTTAGGTTAGCTCCAAGATAAAATAAACAAATGAAGCAATGCAGGAACTAAGTGAAATACTGAGATGAAAATATGGCGTTAAAGGTTTCATTCGAAGAAGAAGAAGAAGAAAAGTGATTTCAGTTTTGGCCTTTATAAGGAAAACCATGACAGACAAAATTCAACGTATGCCTAAAATGCCACAGATTTTTCCTCTTCTGAGCTTGCCACTGAAACCTGGCTGAGGAGATTTATGACAGGAATTATGCAGCATCCAACCAACAGCTTGTTCTTCGTTTTATTCTGAATTTACACAGCGGTTGCTTGTTTTTTTAAAAAAAAAACATACTTTATTCTGGCATGTTTCGCTGATAATTGAAGGCTCCCCTCCTCTCCTAGCTTTTTATTGTCTGCTTCTGGTCCAGGGATAAAACTTACCTAATATAGTAACAACAATGGGCAGCGATTTCATGCAGAAATGTTTCTTTTTTTCCTATAATCATTGCCAATTGCTGTCTTTGGGCTTGAAGAACTTTTTGAAAAGAGTGCGCAGGGGCATTGCTTATGTATCTCAGATTATCAGTTCTTAGAAGCTTTCTTATAACCTTTGAAGATACGAAGAAACATTTGTGCATCTAGATGCTTTGCAGTTATGCCTAGATGGGGTAGGGTCCCAGGGAGGGGGGGATGCTCCGGCCTCGCACAGGTTCAGGAGAACCTCTAGCTAAGAATCTGCCCAGTTCAGAGAACCTGCAAATCCCACCTCTGGGTGCCCCCTCCCACCCTGTCCAACCTCACCCCGCCCCTCCCAGGAGTCCCCACGCATCCCATTTGGGATGCCAGGTAAGTACAGGGCCCACACAGAGGCTCAGGTAGGGCGAAAAATGAGCCTCCCAGAGGTTCTGGAAGGCCAGAAATGGGCCCATTTCCGGCCTCCGGAGCCCAGCCCACACCGTGGTGCAGGAGGCCAAGTAGGCCATGCCACCCCTGGACTCTGCAGACACCAAAGCTGGATTGCTGGAAGTGCTTGGATTCGCTTTTTCTGGACAAGCCAGTAGCTGCCTTCTCTTAGAGTAGACTAGGGCAAGGTCTGAAAGGACGCAAGATTTGGGCGTTCAACGCTTACAATAAACGCCCCACATAAATTCAGTTCTCGCATACTGCAGAATTTGAGGATCTCTGAAATAAAAGGATTTTACTAGTGAATGCTAGTGATAGATTTCTCTTGCTGCTGCTCCGTAAGGTTATGTTGTAGAGTCTAGGCCAGGGGTGTCAAACTGAAGGCTCAGGGGCTGGAACTGGCCCGCAGGGTGCTTAGGACCACCCTGGAAACAGTGAAGGACCGGTCCACGGTGCCTCTGCCAGTAAAGATGGAATTTGGGAGGGTTGTGTGCAGCCCTCCCGAGTGCCATTTTCTCTAGCAGACGGCTGCAGGAGGCTGTCACAGCTGAAAACGGAACTCGGGAGCCCGTTTTCGTTGGCAGAGTGCTCAGGCCACCACAGGCACTCCTGACATGAGTGACATCGAGCTGGCCATGCCCATCCTAGCCACGCTTACCCCCCCCCCTGAGGTTAAACACAACGCTGATGCGGCCCTCAATGGAATTGTGTTTGACACCCCTGATCTAGGCAAAGGCAAATGGATTTGAAAATGCTAATTGGAAAGCAAAACATTAAAATGACACCTGAAGACCTCATGGCAGATCTGGCCATCGACCCAGAGGTGTATATGTAAACAGCTGGTCAGCAGCTACATTTTAGGAACCATCTAAAAGCATGGCAAGATTGGGCTGCTGCAACTTCTAAACTGCGAGTAAATCGTTGCACGTAAATTCTTTACCTGAACAGCAGTTCCTATTACGGTGGGGCTGAGCCACTCACTTAACAAGAATGGACCGAGGGATATCAACAGCCACTGTCCCCATTCCCATTAGGGAGGAAATTAAAAAAAGAAACCATTCTGAGTTCTGGTGGACAGATAGGTACATAAAATATCAGAAGAGGGATGAGAGATTAGAGTAAGGACGAATCTAATATGGATTGTCTACAATAGTGATAATGATGTGCCTATAGGAAACCATTTCAGGGCATAGATAAAATGTTATCCTACTATTCAGTTTTCTATTCACTAGTCTTAGAGGATTGGTGGTATTATATAGACATCAAGACTGGCAGATGGATGACCTTAAACTATGAAGTTCATAGTAAATCCATAGTTCAGATTAGATTACACCAGGCAGTTTAAGGTGTCAGCTGTTCAGAGCTGGGCTGCAACCTTCCAGCCACCTGACTTTTAGCTGCCTATCGTGTCTGTCTTGTTTTCTTTTGAAAAACGAGAAGAAATCTAACCCACTTCTGTCCAGCATTTGCCAGTAGGCTCCCTGCATGCACAACACGTTCTCCCCTTGATTTACGACTTTAAGAATCTGTTTTATTCATTTATTTTTTGTTCTTCTAGGCAGTTTGGAGCAGTTGGCTCACGCCTGACTGGGGCAGGATGGGGTGGCTGCACTGTGTCAATGGTTCCTGTGGACAAACTGGAAAGATTCCTAGCAAATGTGAAGGAGGCTTATTACAGAAACAATGGCCAAAGGTTAGCCCTGGGAGAAAACTGCCTCTTTGCCACCAATCCTGGCACAGGAGCTGTCATTGTCTTTGAAGCCTGAAGGACGCCACATTTTCGGAGGAGTTTGTACGCCACAGTAAACAATTCATTTTGCTGCTTTTTATTACATTATAACGAACAATAGCAATAGCTATTATTATGATGGGTTTCCAAACTTTTCACTCTCTCTCTCTCTCTCTCTCTCGCTCAAAAGCGCTATTAATCTTTCTAATGTATTATTTCTTTCTTAAAATATGCTTCCAACATAATCATCCAAAATGTTGATTTCTGTCTGGACTTTGCAATATAAAACACGATTTGCCAAAATGTATCGGTTAAAATTATGGAAATGAACCAGATTGGAATTAAAGAGGAGAGGGGGGAAAAAAGGCCCAATGATTCTGTCTCATTCTTTATTGATTCGGAAGCCAGAGCCTACTTCATACCAAAAGTTGAATCAACTTAATTTTGGCGGAAGGAAAAAAAAAAAGTCCCATCAGCATTCACAGCACGTATCTTGAGGTCAGGCATCTTTGGCTCCCGATTCTGATCCACAAGAGCCATGACGTTGTATCTTGGCATTCGCCTATTCAAAAGAAACACCATGAATGATATTTGGGTGGGATTTTTGCATGTTGTGATGCTGTTAACCCCTTCCCTTCTCTCCCAGCCCCTAGTCATAAAAAGATAATTAGGGGCCTGAAAGCTTAAACCTATGAAGAATGGTTGCAGGAATTAGATATGTCTAGTTTAATGAAAAGAAGGACTAGGGAGGATAGCAATGTTCCAATATCTGTGGGGCTACCAACAAAGAAGAAGGACTGTGTGTGTGTGTCAACCTATTCTTCAAACACATGAAGGCAGAACAAGAAGCAATGGATGGAAACTAATCAAAGAGAGGACCAACCTAGGCAAAAGAAGATATTTCCTGATGGTTAATTAATCAGTAAAATGTCTTTGCCTTAAGTTGTGAGTGCTCCATCACTGGAGGTTTTTAAGCAGAGGCTGTGGATAGCCATGGGTCTGAAATGGTATAGAATCTCCTGCTTAAGTAAGGGGTTGGACTAGAAGACCTCCAAGCTCCCTTCCAACTCCTTTATTCTGTTATTCAGAAGTTGCGGGGAACTTCTTCAACACAATGGAACGCACCCAACATTCTAACTCAGTACCCAATGTCCCATCTCCAGATGTTAGTTTTTTCTTAAAAGGAGGAATAAAATCCAGCTAGATCCTGGAGTGAGAAGAAGCGAAATGTTTCTGGCACATCTACCTCAAAAAAAAATTTTTTTGGGGGGGGGGGGGATAAGGAAGAGGAAGGCTTTCCTCCAGAAACAACCCTACAGATGGTAGTTTAGGACTAACAGGTTTTGAACCCAAGGAAGAAGCTATTTTCCACCATACCTAACCTCCTTGAGTCCTACTACAGCCGTATGTCAAACAACAGTGCTGTATCCTTCATAAGCGGATCAAGACTTTGGAGAGGCCCCCAGTGGGTTTTACTTTTTATAAGATAAACAGAGACTTCTGTTCAACTTCATTCCGTGATCTGTTATTGAATAAGGACCCAAACCTACTTGAATATACAATTAACATTATACAAAAAGAAATGGACTTATTTTTACCCAGGTAACATGAATAAAAGCCATGTATCAACTCGTTCAGCACGTTCTCCATTTCCTAAGTAGGCGGCAAAGCGAATTTAACCACAGAAGATAGTGACATCGAAACTGAATTACCATTTGGAGGAGAAACTGTTCTATTTTTATCCTTTTTTCAGTAGGTTTCGTGGTGATGGTTTCTAGCATCCTAGGCAAAAAAAATTACAGAGCACAGCAAGTTACAGAAACTCCCTCCTTTTTTTTTTTTTTTTAACTCCTGCCCCTGTGCAGCTTATGTCACATTTGTCCCAATGTGGCAGCGGTGGGTTGCAGGCGGTTCGCAACGGTATGGGCGTACCGGAGCCCGCCCAGAGCACCAGATACCATTCCGGTATGGTGCTCTGGAGGGCCCACCCTTCCACCTGAGCTCCTTACCGGTCTTTTAAGTCTTCAGCGCTTACGCGCACGGCGCATAAGAGCACCTGTGTGACGCTTCGCTGAGCAGCTGGAGCGTCATGGAAGCTCGCGGAGGTGCTAAGACGCATGCGCGTGCTGCACATGTGTGCGTGCACATTGCGCGCATCCATGTGGACGCCGCCGGGCCCGTTCCAACCGTACCGGTTGGAACAGGATCCGGAACCCACCACTGCAATGTGGACAAGTCAAAGTGACATTTCATTAAATTTCTAGCAGGGTGGGCAAAGCGTTGCAAACACATGGCATGTCCCAGATACATGCCTGTCTTTGTGCAGAGCATTTCTTGGAAGGCTTAATATCAACTAAAAGTAGTCTCTTGCTCATAAACAATGTTTAACGTGGTGAGGGGGAAAATAACGGATTCACCATCATCTAAAGCAGTGGGTCTCAACCTTCTTAATGCCGCGACCCTTTAATATAGTTCCTCATGTTGTGGTGACCCCCAACCATAAAATTATTTTATGTTTTCTGTATTTTTTCCAAAAATATGTGTTTTCGGGTGGTCTTAGGTGACCCCTGTGAAAGGGTCGTTCGACCCCCAAAGGGGTCCCGACTCATAGGTTGAGAACCACTGATCTAAAGTGAAGCATCCATTTAGCATTATATCCATTTTTTAAATAAAAAAAAAATACATTTTTGAAAATGGAATGAGTTAAGGTAGTGTTGTTTTCAACTCTCTTAGCAACTTTAAGATGTCTGAACTTGAGCAGCTAAAATTCTGGGAGTTGAATTTCAAGCTTCTTAATGTCGGTGAGGTTGAGAACCCCTGGCTTAGAGAAGTTGGTGTACAAAGATTTCTCCATGGCCCTGCTGGGACAGCTGACAATAGATCCTCCTGTCCCCAAAAATCTGTTATGTGACCATGCCACCCGTGGTCTCTCAGCCTGTGAAAAGACTTGAGACTGGTATGGTTCTTGACCCTGATGTTGATCCCAGGAACCATGAAACTGTAATCTTAGTTAGTTAATGATAAACATATAAATAAATGTTTAGCCTTTGTTTTAAATCACAAACCATCTGAAGTCCTCTGGCAAAAGAAATTATTTGTATATAACAATAGTCTAAATCAGCGGTTCTCAAACATTTTGGATTCAGGATTGCTTTTATGTTCTTAAAAATGGCTGAGGACCCCAGAGCTTGGATTTTCTCTGGTTGATGTCTATCTAAAAAGTCAAGTTGAAGTCAAACTAAAAAAAAAAAATATGTATGAGTTTGCGGATCCCCTAAAAAGGGCTTGGGGATCCCCAAAGGTCCCCAGACCAGGGGTCACCAAACTTTTGGACCTCGGGGACCACCAAATTCATAACTTTAAATCCCGCGGACAACTAATATGAATTTTTTTAAAAAGATAAATAGTTATCTTTATTAATAATCTCTCCTGGGTACTTATAAATTCTAGTAATAAATTTTTGTCTAGATTTATTATAATATAAATATAAATGATCCTAGACAAAAGCACGTTTAAACAAATATAGTTAAATGAGAATGATGGTATATTGATGGTATAAAGATTTTTGATTTAAAATGTACAATTCAATATGAATGAAATATAAAGAACGATTGTAGTAACGCACGAAATTTATTTGTAACCAATCGACATGCTTTCTGGAAGATGTAATGAAGAATATTTTTGTGTGTGTTTTTTGTTTAATTAAAGCAATAAAATTTTTTAAAAAAATAGTTTTTAGTGCAATCTTAAAAATGCAAATAATTTTTCTGCGGACCACCAAAATTTTCTCACAGACCAACAGTGGTCCATGGACCGCCAGTTGGTGACATTTTGAGAAGGCCTGGTCTAAATAAATGATCCTTGGAAAAGTTTAAATGTATTAGGGATTATGAACAAGGAAAGAATGTGAAATTCTCAAGTCCTCCCTTTGGGGAGGTTTTCAGGAAAATACTTAAAGGTATCTTAAGTTTTCCTAAGTTCTCCTCTGCAGCATCTTTGCATTTTTTTTTTAAATGACTAACTTTAGTTGATAAATAACCACCAGATGTCATACGTTTTGAAGGACAGAATGGCTTTTTTCCCCCCAAAGGATTTTCGATTTTAAAGGAATCTGAATATTTATTTTTTTAAAAAAAATAGTTTGAAAAACGAACCTTCTGAACTTTCTGTCAGCTTTCTCTCTCTTTTCTTGTAACACCACTAGTTCTGCAAAACACTTGTGTTCAAAACTAAAAGGGAAAAACACATCACGTGATATACTGGAAATGTAGAGAGGAACAAACATTTTTTGTTTTGTTTTTAATGATACTTAATTTTCTCCCAAAGGACTTTCCCTTTAGAGGAGCAATGATACAAAAGGCCTCATCGTACAAAATTTGGAAGATCATTATTCTGCAAATCATTTCTTCCAGGGTAAGCCAGAAAGAGTGACATTAGCAGCTTTCCCTGGAGGACAGGCGGCTTGGGGTATTGCATTAGACATCTGTTAGACATTATTCAAAAATGAAGGCCAGTTGCCAAGGGTGACCAAAGTTACCTGAAAGTTTTTTGCTCAAGTTTACTGTTCCTCCAGAATGCAAAATGCACAGGTCATTTGACCTAGATTTCGTTAATTTCCCCCCTTTTAATGCACAAATGCACAAAAGCATAATAATACACGGAATTGATGTGGTTTGAAACGCATCGCGTGCCTGCTCTTTTGCAAGTCCCAGAGGAGCTGCAGTATCACAATATATATGCATTAGCTTAGGAATGGGGGTGGGTGAGGGGAGCAGACCACAGAGTAGAAACGCCTGGTAAGGCAGTGCAAAACCAAGATAGTGTGAATCTAGTACATTTGTTCTGTGCCCTCGGTTTGAAATCACCAGGTCAAATACGTACTTTGCAAAATGATCCAGCAGTTTCTTCGAAGTCTGCTTACTGTTCTGAATGACATCCATATAAGTTGGAGAAAGGGGTGTGCTGATGTTCTGGTCAAGGGAAAACTTGTATTACTTTCATCTCTTGCAAAGCGACCTGGGACAACTGATGTACACGGGCCTTTTCTATCTGACACTAGCTGCTAACCCGGTGTTGCTCGGAACAAATCCCCCTTAACAGAGGGAGCTCCCTTGTTTTTTGTAAGAACCAATCCCCCTTACCAGAAGGAGCCTCCACTACTCTGTACAGTAGAAGCCATTTTAAGGCGCAACAGGCTGCATCCTTAATTGAATCATGGCATTGTAAAACTGTGAGGAAGTGCTCTGACTCAACCGTCAACGTAGTAGCAAAAAGCTTTGGAGGAAAAAAATCTACAACGAAGGATACATTTATTGTAAGTGCAATTTATTAACTATATTAACAACGTCTTTTTTCCTAATAGATTACCTTTTCCTGTACAAATGTCATGCTTGGCAACAAATATTTAAGATCTTTAAAATAGCTCTTAAGAGCTCACAAAGAGTATATGGCTCCCTTTTTGTTTTAGGGGGGAAAATTGACTTTCAATGATTTAAATATATGCCTTTTGTTTCTGCATCCCGAATTTATTTATTTATTTTAACTGCAGTATTTTTCTTTTATGTTTTGTTGGTTCATTAGAGAAACAAATTTAAAAAAAACCAAACAGTAGGTTCCAAACATTTTTAAAAGGGCAGTTTCACATGCAACATTTTAGGAATCTCCTGTAAATAGATGGGCAACGGCATGGGTCACTCAGACCAAATTCTTCTTCCTCACAAAGGAGCACATTGACCCACTGGTCATATTCCTGCCCATAGACAATCCTTGCTTTATTTATTTGTTAAATTTATATGCCGCCATCTCACTCTGAAAAGCAACTCTTGGGTGGTTTACAATTGAAATTATTCTCCCAGGAATAAATTAAACTTTTTAAAATCTACAAACTGAGCCTTCCCAGGAATGGAACTACGCCCAGAAATTGATTGCATTCTAATTTGCAGTTTGACCTGACTTCTAACCAAGGCCACCTCCTTCTCAGTATGGAATCCTAGTTCGTTCACTCGTATCTGAATTCCCCATTGATTCTAGCTCTTAAGAACCTTCTTTGGTGCCAATGAATGATGGGCGTCATGGAAGCCCAAACTCTGCATGGTTTTCCTTTTATGGTTTTATGCAAAGCTATTTAAAAGGCTAGGAAACCAAACTGTATTTTTCGGAGTATAAGACGCACCAAGATTTTGAAGAGGCAAATTAAAAACAAAGTTTTTGCACTCTGCAGACCTCCCAAAAATGGCTTGTTTTTCACGAAAATGGGCCTGTTTTCCCCCCCAAAAATATGAAAGGCTTGTAGAGTACTCCTGGGAGGTTGGGACAAAAACAAGCAAAAAATGGCTCATTTTTTGCAAAAACGGGCCTGTTTTTTTTCTTCAAAAAAAAGGGCATGAATAGCCTTTAGGGGGCTTATAGAGTACTCCTGAAAGCATCCTAAAGGCTATATATGGCCATTTTGGTGAAAGGAGGATGGGAGGCAAAAAAATTGCTGTATTCAGTGTATAAGACGCACCCAGATTTTCAGCCTTTTTTGAGGGAAAGAGGTGTGTCTTATATTCTGAAAAATACGGTAATTATTTTCTCATTTCAGGACAGCCTGCCTTTTGCTGGGAAAGTCAAGACCTTGGCTGTTGCTGGAGAGCAACAGATATGGTCAGCTAACTCGGTTCAGGTCCTTTGGTGAAGAGGGCAGTAAAAAAAATGGTACCTTGGATAGCTCCAAATAAGCTACTAGTGCTCCCCTCTCAGGACAACAGCAGGAAGTCGTAGCCATTTTCCAACTTCCACCAAAGCTGAGTTGATTGAGGGACCACAGTGGATCTTCCACTGTCTGAATGCCCTGAAAGTCAAACTATTGGCCTCTCCTTCAGGTGACCCCAACAGGGACTTGTATTGTCTTTTGAAAAGGAGGAAATAGTAATTGTCACCAGAAATATCAGCGAGTGGTGTACCATTCTCCTGTATCAGCTAAACATTGCAGAAAGATAGCCTGTTCAATGGTCCTGAATGTCACCCTGCAGCTCTGTTCCAAAATGTAAAGGGCTGACTACAAAATAAAGTCTGGCAAAGTTCCTCAATCACCTTACTTGAAGTAGAAAGCTGACTTTCTCTTCAACATTCTTATATATATATATATAAATTAACAAGTTAATCATCTCATGCATTCCTATCGATTGTCTCATGCAATTCGATCAATCTAGCACAGGGTCCTCTTTAACAAATCATGTTGAAAGATAAGGTAAAGGTAAAAGTTTCCCCGCACAAGTGTACTAGTCGTTCCCAACTCTAGGGGGCGGTGCTCATCTCCGTTTCAAAGCCGAAGAGCCAGCGCTGTCCAAAGATGTCTCTGTGGTCATGTGGCCGGCATGACTAAATGCCAAAGGCGCAGGGAACGCTGTTACCTTCCCACCAAAGTTGGTTCCTATTTTTCTACTTGCATTTTTACGTCCTTTCGAACTACTAGGTTGGCAGAAGCTGGGACAAGTAACGGGAGCTCACTCCGTTACACAGCGCTAGGAATTCGAACCACTGAACTGCTGGTCTTTCTGATCGATAACCTCAGCGTCTTAGCCACTGAGCCACTGCATCCCTTTTGTTGAAAGATAGCAATAGCAAAACTGAGTGTGGAGACCAGTGTAAAAACCCAGATTGTTAGAGCAATATGCTGACTCTGTAAACTGCTTAGAGAAGGATGCAAAGCATTATGAAGCGGTATATTAAGTGCTATTGCTATATGAAAGGATTGGAAAATCATAGACCTCTCCAGAAATAAAACTCATTGTTTTGACTTGTTTTTTTTAAAAGGTAGAAACAATAGTCCTGCATTATTCCTTCTGCCCCAAAGTAGGTGATATCAAGTAGAGTCTTCAGGTCTCTGAGTAAAGTTACCAAGTTTCCTACCAATTCATAATCAAAAAAGTCATCTAACTCAAGTGGCATAGACCTGTTCCAAACACCATCCAGTCTATTTTATTCTCTTCCTTCCTCCTTCCCACGGCCTAACCGCATTTGCCGTAGGAAAAGAATAACATTTTCCTCGGATTAATAAAACTTTTTCTGAAGCTGTGTGTGCATTGTATGCGCACATTCTGAATACTTGGGTTAAGTTTGCTTTTAAAAGCCAGTATCAATTAGAAGTGGTTTTTTTTGACAGGGATATTGTCATACGAAAAGGGCTACTGGCAGACTGAAGAGTTGAAGAAGAAGAAGAAAATGTGGAGAAATGTGTAACTTTAGTTGTTCTGTTCTGAAAAATGTAGTTCAACTTAATTCAGCCAGAAAGTCTTGGCAGTAAGTTGGGATGGAAGAGAGAAACATTTCAGAACACAAGTCCTTCTGAAAGGAAGATGAGAAAAGACTGAACTATATCATGATTTTTTCCCCCTTGTCCCCTATCTGTATCTGGAATATACCCTGTTCTACATCCTCTTCCGTTTGTTAGACTTTCCCCTTTACCTCTTGCTAGTCTCTAGAAGGGGGAGAAGGGAAACTAACTGAAATCTCACCGAAAGAAACGCTCAAAAATGCCTTTTGACAATCATTAAAATGCAAGCAAAGCAAAGCAAAGCTCACAATTGTAAGCCAAAAGGGGTTGGAGAAGGGTACTTGCTGTTCCAGATATACTCATTAAAAAAGTGTCTAATTGAGATTGAGGAGCTGTAGAGCGCTGGGGAAAAAAAAAACATCTCTGGGTTTGATCACAGGATAACTTTTACAAGGGTGTCTGTGGGGGCATTTAAAAAAAAATCCAAGACGATCATTATGAGCTAAGATCCAACTTTTTTATAACTTGTGAAAGAAGGACGGGGCTTTGATCATGTGGCTCCAGATGCCGTCTTGACATTTTTAAACGCTCTGTTGTAGCGGAGCTGGCAGCAGATTAGGACAGTGAGGAGGTTAGGGAGGAACATGGGCCAGTCCTGGAGTCTGGGGAAGGCTCTGATGAAGGCTCTGTGTCGGAGGCAGAAAGGGGGCCAGGGCCATATGCCAGTTATCAGCTGCCTTCAGAGTCAGACATCAGTGAGGCAGACGAAGAGCTGGAGCCTGTTCCCAGTGTGCGCATGCGCAGAGTTGGCAGACGAAGGGAACAGCTAGGGTCGACTTGGGAATAAGGCCACAGGTGGACGATGAAGGGCCCCTCCCAGAGGAAATAAAAGAGGAGCGAAAGGGGAGTGGAGTTTGCAGGAAACCATTAGTTCCCTTAATTGGTTCGTGACTCTCCGAGACTCCAAACCAGATAAGCCTTGGTCAGTACACAGAGACTGAAAAGAGAGAAAGAATATGTCCGTAGATGTTTGTGTATTAAAGAGAATGAGAGCTATACACAGACAAAGGGAAGGGAAGCACAAATGGTTAGTTTCATATTGGGCATTGTTTTTTTTAGCCTGGGTAAGAATAATACTTTTGTCTTTTGTTTAGAAGAATGTATAGATTCATTCATTTGTTGTTTGTAACATCCCTCTATTTAACTGTCCCTCACTGGAAATAATTTTAAAAGCACACGCAGTGGCTCAATGGTTAAGACACTGGGCTTGTCCGCTGGAAAGCCAGCAGCCCAAGTTTGAGTCTCGAGCACTACACAATGGGGTGAGCTCCTGTACACGCTTCAGCTCCTGCCAACCGAGCAGTTCGAAAGCATGTCAATGCAAGTAAACAAATAGGTACCAGTTTGGTAGGTAGGTAACATGCTGGCCACATGACTGAAGACGGCATTGGCCCAATGGCCTTGAAACAAGAGATGAGCACACACACACACATACAAAGTCAGCAATGACTAGAAGAGAAAAATCTGCAGAGATTTATATAAAAGTAAGGTACTAGAAACATTTTGAAATGCTAAGAATGATTTTTTTTAATGGGGCAATTAATAATGGAGAAGAAATAAGAAACAACTGTCTTTGTGGTGAAGGGCTTAATCATGGAGTTCCTTGAGGCACATTTTCCTTCTTTGTTGTTTCTACAGCAAATCCTGGAAAACTTATATTTATCTTATTTTGAAAAAAGAATTATTGACAGGGATCATGACTTTACTTGATCCTTTTCCTGAATGATCACCATTCAGAGAAATTTTCTGCTTCTCTATATGTCCTGTCTGTCTCTCCCTCCTTGAGTTTGAAAAATATCTTATTAATTTTCTTTATTTTTATGTACCTCCACTGTTAATCGTTTTATTCTTTCTAATTGCTGGCCTCAGGGCTAAAATAAAGACTTGAGCCAGAATTAAATGTTCTGAAAAGGATGAGGAAACTGAACACGTGGATATAAACTTTGGAGACCTCCAAAACGTTCTTGGTAAACTATAATATTTAATGTAACATAAAGCAAGCATTCTTGAAGGCTTGAGTAATCCTGTTAATTTAATTTAATTTAAATCCTATTTGTTTTCTGTTCTAGCGACACCCTCTTAGGGGAACATGTCTCCAACGTGTCTCTCAAAAACTGAGTGTAGCCCTCGATCTTAAAAAGGGGGGTTTTGGTGATGATTTATGTATTTCACTGGAAGTTTATCCCATCGCTTGGAATCAATTTCATATCAAAGAGAACCGAGTGATAAGATTCTCCCGTGAAGTGCACGAGACAATGAATTTGTTATTTTTTTACTGGGACTAGATTGTTCTGGAAATGATTATGTATGTAGGACAAAAGAAAATGACTTAAAATTATTCACATTTCCTCATTTTTCAGTTTCACAGAGGAAGCCAACATTACGATTAGGCATTTCGTTTTAAAGTCATCCGAATACGGCAAAGGGTATGGTTTTATAGTTAAGACGAGAGGTGGCATTCAGCAGGTTCTGACCAGTTCTGGAGAACCAATAGTGGAAATTTTGAGTAGTTCAGAGAACTGGCAAATTCCACCTCTAACTGGCCCCACCTCCATCTATTCTCTGCCACCCGAGTCCCAGTTGATTGGGAGGAAATGGGGATTTTGCAGTAACCTTCCCTTGGAGTCGGGAGGGAATGGAGATTTTACAGTATCCTTCCCCTGCCATGCCCACCAAGCCATGCCACACCCACAGAACCGGTAGTAAATAATTTTGAATCCCACCCAAGACGTAGTTGTCTCCTAAGTCAACTAGATTATAACAAGAGAGATTCCAGCTACAGCTCATTTCCAATTTTAAATCCCCAAGTTGCGTGTTCATAGGATCGGGCTGTTGACTCAAGAGGTAGAAAGGAATCAAATTATTACCTAACAGACAAACTATTCTTATAGATTTGTGAGCCTTCTTCTACTCACTGGCTAATCTAGCATCGGAATCCTGCCAGAGAAGATTTGTATCAATGATTTTCATAGTTTCTTTCTGGAAATGCGTTCCAGACTGACTCATCCGTTAAAGAATCTGCGATCTGTCATGGAAACCTGGCATTTAATAGGCCCTGTGCACATGGCTGCAGATTAAAGATCATTCCTTTGGATGTCTGTCACGCTTATTGTTTCTCCTCCTGAGACTGATCCAAGGATCAGCGGGTGGGTTGTCTGGAACCTAGAACTAAATCAGAAAGTGATTCTGATCCACAGATTTTGAAATGCTCAAGCTGGCTTTCGCAGTCATATTCTACCCTAACATCCAATTGTTGTTAAATTATCTAGCTTCAAGGCATGTGCCAAGATTTTACTCAGTGACTAAGTCCATGCGGTGATCTTGTTCACTTTTGGCTTACTGTTCTCTGCTTTTATGGCTTTATTGAGTAAACAATGGTTGAGCAGGCTGTGAATTAGTGTGATGACTTCAAGTAGTCATTATGCCATGGCTTCAATTTAAATTTTTGAACTTATTTACATCCTACCTTTATTTATTTTTTTTACAAAAAAACTCAATACGGCAAACATATCCAACACACCTTCCTCCTCCTATTTTCTCCACAACACCCATCCTGTGAAGTGAGTTGGGATGAGAGAGGATGACTGGTCCAAGGTCACCCAGCTAGCTTTCATGGCTAAGGTGGGACTAGAACTCAAGTCACTGGTGATTGGCCAAAGTCACCCAATTGGATTTGATTGCTAAGGCGGGAATAGAACTCAGGGTCTCTTAGTGATTGGCCCAGAGTCACCCAGCTGGCTTTCATGGCTAAGGTGGGACTTGAATTCATGGTCTCCCGGTTTCAAGTGTGGTGCCTTAACTACTAGGCATGTGATGGCAAACCTATGGCACACGTGCCACAGGTGGCATGCAGAGCCCTCTCTGCGGGCATGTGGGCCATCGCCCCAGCTGAGCTCCACCGCGCATGCGCACATGTGTGCTGCTGGCCAGCTGGTTTTCTGGTCTCTACTGTGCATGCGCTGGGGGCACATGTGAAAGACGTGTGTGCATGTGTGGAGAGGTGGTGCGTGCATGCGCAAGGATGGGATGTGCGGGGGGGGTTCGCACACACATTGCATTATGTGTGTGTGCGCGCGCTTTCAGCACACGACGACAAAAAGGATCACTGCACTAGACCAAACAGGCTCTTGTTATATATCTGTCCTGCATACGTATAAAATAAAACATACATGTTATATGTGTCTTTTAATAGCAAAAGCAAACCAGAATGCAGAGAAGATCTATGTAGCAACTCTTCTATATATTTGTTTAGCCCTTCTCTCCAAATCCAATTTGGAAAAGAACTGAGCTCAGAGAGAATTTTTTTTAAAAAATAAAAGTCCCAAAAACAGAGTCCAAGTTTCTTAGTTTGACCTGCCACGAAAAAGAAAACCAGATTTCACTTCTGTCTTTCCCATCCCTTCACCCACCACATTGGTGTGTGTGTGTGTGTGTGTGTGTGTGTGTGTGTGTGCATGCGTGTTTTAACGGACACAAATTATTTTACTGCAGGTTTCAGAAAGTGTAAAGCTATCTCAAGTAATAAACATCTTCCTTTAAAAATGAAAGGATATGGTACTGTGCAGATTTCACTGTGATTGATCCTGTAACCCCGGGAGTTTGCTAAAGGATTTGGGATTCCATGCATCCGAAGATAATAGGAGACCAATGGACTTTGACCACCAAGGTTGAAAAGCGAATGCTGAAAGTCTGGACCATCTCCAATGTAATGGGACTATAAAGAAGATGGAAAGAGCCTTTATTAGAATAGAGCACAGTTTAATCTTTCTTCCAGCTGGGCTGCTAAGAGGTGGGGTGGGGGTTGAGAGGAGGGGGGAGAGAGATCCTGATTGAGAAAATAGTGCAGAAGGAAAGGTTAAGCACTCTGTCCCCAAGGTTGTTTTTAATTATCTAATCTCCCGCCTCCCCCAGTCTCTGGCTCTCTGGCAACTGCAAGCTCAGTCTTTTTCTTGCTCCCTCATTTTGCATTTGGAGCTAAAAGATTGACTTTGACTACTCTGCATTTGCAGTGCCAAGCATAACCTACACTTTGAATAAACGTTTATTGCTGTTTATAATATTTTATTCTACTCCCTTCCTTCCTAGGCTGCTCTAGGTCACCTTTGTGCTTAAGGCGGGTCTAGAACTCCCAGTCTCCTGGTTTTTAACCTGATGCCTTCACCACTATATCAAACTCGCTCTTTTATAGATATTACAGAGCTAGAATCCTCAGGCCATTCATGGTGTGCAGATGGGTTGAGGTTCATATTTGGCTTTTCATGGTAAAGGAAATAAATATATCTATGCAAGCAGCTAAATTATGCTACAGGGTATTCTTCCTATGGCAGTTCTTGGATCTCCCGCTGGCACAATGGGTCTAGTGGTAGACAGAAAGTTGTGGAACTTAGTCAGAAGGATCTTGTAGGAAAATTCTTCATGATCGAGACTAATACACTAGTAAGAATTACTAAGAAAAATGGATGGAAAGGAGAGATTCAACCTGGAAAGGAGGAGGAACTTTCTGACAGTGAGAACAATCGATGGAACAGAAGTTGCCTTTGAAAGTTGTGGGAGCTTCATCAATGGAGGCTTTCAAGAAGAGACTGGACTGCCAAATGGTGTAGGGTCTCCTGCTTGGGTTGGGGGATTGGACTAGATGACCTACAAGGTCCCTTCCAACACTGTTAATCTGTTAAATATTCAGTATTGCATGAACTGGTTTCTCTCTCCCGTATGATCTATAGTACATTAATGAGCCCAAGTTGGTGGGACATTTTCTCTCTCTCTCTCTCTCTCTCTCTCTCTCTCTCTCTCTCTCTCTCTCCCTCCCACCCTCCCTCCCTCCCTCCCTCCCTCCCTCCCCCCCCCTCTCTCTCTCTCTCTCTCTCTCTCTCTCTCTCATATGCAAAATTCATTGTGCAAAGGTTTACATTGTTTTTGCAAAACGTGCAAAAAGAAATAAGAAAGGTCAGAGAGGAAACTGACTTCGGGTCTTGAATGTAACGCAAACTGTTCACACATACCTCTTTTTTCTCTCCTGACTCTTGCATTTGGTCTTCAGATTTCACCTGAAATCTCACTGTATAAAATACAAAAAAAAAAGAGTGAGTTTTTTCAGTCACCTACCATATTTTTCAGAGTATAAGACGCACCCTTTTTCCTCAAAAAAAAAAAAAAAGGCTGAAAGTCTGGATGCATCTTATACATCGAATACAGCATTTTTTTGCCTCCCGAAGCCCCGCCCCCTTCACAAAAACGGCCCTGCATATCTTTATGGAGGCTTATAGAGTGCTGCTGGGGGCTGGGGGGGGCAGAAATGAGCAACAAATGTGTCGTTTTTGTCCCCCCAGCCCCCAGCAGCACTCTATAAGCCTCCATAAAGATATGCATACAATTTTTTTGACAAAAAACGGGCCATTTGTTGCTCGTTTTTGCCCCACCCCCAGGAGCACTCGACAAGGCCCCCCCCCAGGCTATTCATGCCTTTTATTTGAAGAAAAATGGGCCAGTTTTGGGAAGTTTGCAGAGTGCAAAAACCTTTTTTTCCCCTTTTGGAAAGCTTTTTAGTTAGAGTGATTGATGAGAATGACATTGATCAAGTGCTGTGCCAGCAGAAATAAGTCTTAGGTGCTGCAGATTATCAGTGTTTTCCTTCTCCAACACCTGAATAAATACACCTGAAAACATCTACCTACCTACCTACCTACTCTCTCTTTCTCCCTAGACATAACAATCTTGGAATTGGCAAGAAAATAATTAGGCAACTTTTGAATTCTCAACGCTTTTTTAAATAGGGTACAGTCAAGACCCACCTGTTCCAACTAGCCGGCCCGGCTTAACTAGAACTCTATCCTCTAATCCCCCTGGCAATTTTAAATTATAGGGTATTTTAATGTCTTTTTAACTTTATTGTTATTGTCTTTTTAACTTTATTGTTATTGTTATTTATGATTTGTAATAACTGTTTTTATTTATATAAGCATTGAGAATTCAAAAGTTGCCTAATTATAATAAAATTAAATTAATTGAAGTTTAATCGACGTGAACAAGATCACTCCCTTTCCTTAGTTACATAGGGCCCCTAAACATAAATCATAAATATGAAATCACTATTCCCCGGTTCAAAAGTACCAGGAAATTTTAACAGATTCTTGGATTTTTGCGTTATTGTGTTCAAGGGATTTAGACTTGTTCTTGCCAATTCCAAGATTGTTATGTCTTGGAAATCGGTACTGAGCAAGTGTTAAGTTTCCAAGAATTAATTCTGATTATTTCAGTTTCCTTCAAAGGAAAGACAATCACTGCCCTTTTTGGAGCATCTTAGCCAAAATTGTCTATTGTATGAATTATTGTTCAAAGACTTAATGCTTTACAGAAAACACACTAAGAGTATATTTATAGAACAGGCACTTCAAACTAATTGCAGGATCCCTGGTATGAATATATGCTTTTCTCGTCAGTATTCCCTTTAAAAATGAGAGAACATAGACAATGGACCTACAGGTCTCCAGCTATTGTTTCAACTTTTTGTCTCTGATACACTTTATTTGGAATAATCTTGGCAAATACTTAATTTTGACTAGGGAACTCACATTTAAAATGCAATTGCTTCAAGAACTGCATTCAGCCGAGACGCACTTTCATGTTTCTCATATCCATACTAGGAGAATCATCTATTCTGTGTCTGACTTTTTGAAAAAGGTTACTCAGGGCATGAACCAACTGTGCACTTGCCCAGCACCTGAGCTTAGATAGAAAATGGTATGAGGATGAGGATGATCCTGGGTATATGTGTATCTGTGTGAAATCTATAGGTGCACACTTATTTGTACGTAGGGATCCTTATTCAGTTAAGGGATTGAAAGAACGGTTGCAGGAACTGGGTATGTCTAGTTTAAGGAAAAGAAGGACTAGGGGAGACATGATAGCAGCGTTCCAATATCTCGGGGGTTGTCACAAAGAAGAGGGAGTCAAACTATTCTCCAAGGCACCTGATGGTAGAACAAGAAGCAATGGTGAAAACTAATCAAGGAGAGAAGCAACTTAGAACTAAGGAAAAATTTCCTGACAGTTAGAACAATTAATCAGTGGAACAACTTGCCTCCAGAAGTTGTGAATGCCCCAACACTGAAAGTCTTTAAGAAGATGTTGGATAGCCATTTGTCTGAAACGGTATAGGATTTCCTGCCTAGGCAGGGGGTTGGACTAGAAGACCTCCAAGGTCCCTTCCAACTCTGTTATTCTATAAAAAGGGAATCTGCTGACAGAAAGCTAATTTTTCAACCCAAATGTAACTCTTCTGTGGATCTAGATAGCTAGATCTTCCCACTGCCAAATGTCACACTCTTGCTCCTGATTTTGCCCAGGGCACTACGGGCTTGGGAATGCGGGGTTCTAGTGAGTGGGATACTTTGCAATTAAGTTTATTTCCTGCAGGGCCTCCTTTATGGAAGCCCCCATAGATTTAAAGGCACAGAAGTGAGGATGCAAGGGAAACCTCGTGTGAGTAGACTAAGGGTGGGGGTGGAGGGGTGGCAGAGGGTATCTGTTACTGAGGAACCCAAGAGTTGAGGCACTGAATCCCAGAGTAAGGCACAGCAGGCGATTTACACCATCGGCTGCAGTGCAAAGCCTCTGCCTATAGAACTGAGGTCGAGGTTTCATTGTAAGCTTGGAAATGAAAGCAGATAAAGTTTGCCCAGCGATGTTTCTCGCAGGACAGGAATAAATTTCCTAAGAGCAGGTCTACTTTCCACAAAAGTTTTGCTTTTAATCCAAGGCTCGATTCTAGCGGTAGCTCTCTCTCTCTCCTCCTTTGCCAAATTAAAACATCCTGCCTCTTTTTATAACTTTACAGGACACAGGGGGGGGGAGCCATCTGGCAGCCCCCTCCCCTCCTCCCGGCCGGCCGGCGGTAAGATAGTTTATGACTCTGCAGCCTACGACAGCCATCTCTGGGCCTTCAATTGTTGTGGGGGTACCATTCCCTATTGTGTCGGGACAACTTTTCCAACCTAAGCGGGGTTGAAGGGAAAGTCATGTCATGCCCCAAAATGCCCAGCTCAATGTGAAAAGCTGCAGCTGGTTCACACAGTAGTTCTTCCAAGCTGCAATGATTTCTAAGGCTGCTTGTCAGGCCTCCGTCCCCCACCCGTCCTCTGAGGCTGCATAGAAGCTTTGCAAAAATCCAAACACTTCTACTTTGCAAGGGTGGAGGGAGGCAAAGAAGCCAGAATCCTCGCTCTGAAGAACAGCAAAGATGAATCCATCCAGAAGACCCTAATATTAATACTGTCCAAAGAAGTATGTCTGGTTTGGCTCTGCAACCAAATGAGACAGGCGCAGACTTCAACGGATAATTAGAACGGCAGAAAAAACAATGGCTACCAACCTGCCTTCCTATATTCTGTATTCTGCAGGAGTCATAAAGAGTCATATCTACAGACTCCTCACATCCTGGACATAAATGGTTTCAACTTCTACCCTCAATAAGACGCACTAAACACCAGAACAGCTGGACACAAAGACAGCTTTTCCTGAATGCCATCACTCTGCTAAACAACTAATCCCCACAACACTGTCAAATAATTTACTATGACTGTATAACTATTCTTCTTCTCTTCCTTCCTAGTACCTATCTCGCCCCACTTATGACTATAACCATGCGGCTTGTATCTTTAAAATTTATATTGTTTTGTTTCCTAGTATAATTTGATGGCTTATTAGTAACCTACGGCTATCACTAAGTGTTGTATCTTATGATTCTTGATGAATGTATTTTATTTTTCTTTATGTACATTGAGAGCATCTGCACCAAAGACAAATTCCTTGTGTATCCAATCACACTTGGCCAATAAAGAATTCTATTCTATTCCATTCCATTCTATTGATTAGAGGGAGCATTGCAGATGATCTTCAACTTACAATTGTTCATTTAATGCCTTTGCAAAGTTATGTTGGTGCTGAAAAAAATCCCTTATGACCATTTTTTCACACTTATGACCACTGCAGCATCCCATGGTCACATGCTGAAAATGCAGATGCTTGGCGATTCATATTTGAGATGGTTACAGTGTCCCGGGGGGTATAGGGGAAACCTGTATTGGTGCAATTATAAACTTATACATAGGAGTATGCCAATTATGATGGGTCTGTAATGCATAGTCTACAAAAAAAGACATCCAAGGATATGTTCATGCTGTACTGGAGGAGACGATCCTGGCTTTACTACAGAAAGGAAATTGTAGCCCTATTGATGGAGAGGACACAGCATCCTTGGAGAAATTGCAGGAGTTGCTGGATTGTAAAAACTGTAGTTCAATCACATGTCTACTTAAAGAAAAGAAGGACTAGGGGTGACATGATAGCAGTGTTCCCATATCTCAGGGGCTGCCCCAAAGAAGAGGGAGTCAAGCAATTCTCCAAAGCACCTGAAGGCAGGACAAGAAGCAATGGATGGAAGGATCCATCCAAGTATCAAGGAGAGAAGCAACTTAGAACTAAGGAGGAATTTCCTGAGAGTTGGAACAATTAATCAGTGGAACAACTTGCCTCTAGAAGTTGTGAATGCTCCAACAGTGGAAGTTTTTAAGAAGATGTTGGATAACCATTTGTCTGAAGTGGTGTAGAGTATCCTGCCTAAGCAGGTGTTAGGAGTAGAAGACCTCCAAGGTCATTTCCAACTCTGTTATTCTAAATTCTACATTTTGGGTGGAGAATAACCATAAATTTAAATTTTAAAAACTTGGGATTGCAGTCCTCAAAATGTATCTTTATGAGGCACAGCAGCACACATAGATCAGAACGGTCCGTGTCACATACCAGCTACTGCACTGTAAAATTCGGAAAAACTGAATTGGATTGACTCTGGGTACACACCCATCTTTATCTTAAGAGAAAACTTGAGTGTCTTCCTCCCCCCCCCCGCCCCATTTCTTCTCAAGTGTCATGATGACCCAAAATGCCTTCTGCAAAATGACAGCCAACACAAAATGATGGGAAGGCCACCCAGAAGAACTATGTGTCGCTGCTGGCCTCCCGAACATTTTTCCAGTACTTTCAGTGCTAGGTAATAACTGGATCAGCACATTCCCCCTAACATCTGCTACTGGTTCAGATCACTCATCCTCCTGTTTTCCCTCCTCCTGATCTGACAGAGCTTTTTGGATGTTATTAACTGAAACTCTCCTCTGTATTTGAAAAGTACTCCACTCCTCTACTCACAATAGAATTCCCTATGCCACCAGGCTTGAAATTTTGGGCTTGGACAATCTGGAACTGTGCTGCCTGCGGTACGATCTAAGCACAGTACACAAAATTGTCTGCTACAACGTCTTGCCTGTCAAGGACTTCTTCAGCTTCAACCTCAATATTACACGGGGAAACAATCAATACAAACTCAAGGTAAACCGCTCCAAACTCGACTGCAGAAAATACGACTTTAGCAACAGATTGGTCAACGCCTGGAATGCTCTACCTGACTCCGTTGTTGCATCCTCAAATCCCCACAGTTTCTACCTTAAACTGTCTACCGTGGACCTCGCCCCGTTCCTAAGAGGTCCGTAAAGGGGTCATGCATAAGTGCACCAGCATGCTTACCGTCCCTGTCCTACAGTCCCCATCTATTTGTATTCATTTCTTTTGTTCATAGCCATGTTTATATTTATACCTGCTATCTTGTACATGTTTGACAAACTAATAAATACAAATACAACTAGTTGAAAATGATCTGGGTGCCTACCTTAGAGGCTTTAAGATTCAGTTCTGGAAAGAAAACAGCCTTGCTATTTAAACTATACATGTCCAGGTGGAGGGGGAGAAATCTTGAAAATGAAAGCCCTTTAAAAAAAACCCGGAGCAACTTGGTTTTATGGGCATGTCAACCCCTTAGTAAGCAGTCTCAATAGGGATTGTGAGTATGAATGCAGCCACCTTAAAATCCAAAATATATCCAGAATTAGCAGGATGGGACTCAAAAGTAAATTCTTTGAGTTGTGGCCTAGTCATTACCTATAACCCCAACGGTGCATATCAGCGGTCTCCAACCTTGTCAACTTTAAGACTTGTGGCCCATGCTTTGTGGGGAATTCTGGGAGTTGAAGTCCACAAGTCTTAAAGTTCCAAGGTTGGAGACCCCTGCATGTGATGCATTATAAGGAAAACTTATTTATTGCATCTAGGAATACAGAATGTGGCAAAGCTATACCAATCTACTTTCCCCAAAACCCTGAAATGCTTAGCCATAAATGACTTCTCTTGCAGGCATTAGGACAAAGCATACAATTCTTTCTAGGCCAAGTGTCATATGTAGAGAACGCGATCAGGAAAAAAAACAACCTTAATTTTTATTTCATGTACATTTCTGTTTAATTAACATTCAGTACAGTTGGTGTTGTTACTTTCCAGCCATATAATTCACCGTTTCCCTCTCTCTCACAATGGCAATTTATAGTGACCAGAAATATTGTAGCGTAGGGTTCAAGTGTCAGAATGAACCTAGGGAGATCTAGGATTCAATCTCCATCTGCCCGTGAAGTTTACAGAATGATGCTGTCCATTCATTACCTCTTATTCTAAAGTACGTCATGGGGGATGATGTAAAAGGTTAAAAAAATTACTAGAAAAGAAGCAGATGCTTGGAAGAAAAGTAGAACGCAATATTGCAAAAGGAAGATTCTCTAAATAACATAAATGCGCATTAAAGAACCATTTTCATTTTAGGACTATTTAGCAGTATCAGTGGTGTATGGTGTAAAAATCCTTAGCTCATGCTGTAAATCAGGGGTCCCCAAACTTGGCAATTTTAAGACTTGTGGACTTCAACTCTCAGAATTCTCCAGCCAGCTACATTGCCAAATTGCCAAGTTTGAAGACCTCTGCTGTAAATCATGTCCAGTTGAGGAATTCTGGGAGCTGAAGTCCACAAGTCTTAAAGCTGCCAAGGTTGGACACCCCCCGTTGTAAATCATTGCTTAATTTAATGGTTTTGGTCCTTTAGAGCCCTACTCTTCCCCAACCACTGATATGCTAATGACTATCCCCATAATATGGTTCAAGAGATGACAAGCTTCAAGATAGTTTGTTCAGTCTACTGATGCTGTATCATCAGGACCAGAGGTAGTATTCAGCCGGTTCAGACCGGTTCACCATTCAGGCTCTATGCCATCCTATTTAGGCACATTTTCAAGCCGTGCTCATGAGTGCAAGCTGCACGCACAATCAAAGCGCACAGAAGGCCAAGCGAATGCATGGGCACGTACCCTCACATTTGCAAACCGGTAGGGAAAGTAAGCGAATACCACCCCGGATCAGGACTACCTTCGTAATAGGTTTTTTCATGGATACTTTGATTCAATGTTCAATATGAATGCACAGCCTAACCCAACCTTGGAAGGAGTCACAGAGGGTAGTAGGCCCTTGGCCAACACAGCAGTGGCCCATTATTTAATGCTTTCTTTCCTCTCTTTGGAAGGAATGTCTTCTTCTCAGGCAACTCCCTATGTATTTGGCTCTTAGGACTAATGCTAATGAATGGAGGGAGACACCCACATGGCTTCCTCTTTGCTTGGCCCTATTGTACCATTGGGAGAAACAACAGGAGAAGCCTTAGATGCCATGCTATTTTATTGTTTTGTGATACCACCAGCCAGATCTACCTCCCAAACCCATCTGTCCCATTCCGTGTCCTTCAGATTTGTCGGACTTCAACTCCCGTGAAGATTCCCCTAACCAGAACCAGAACCTGATCTAGATGCCCTTAAAAAAGGAGCAGCTTGCATTCGGATTTTATTTCAATTCTTTAAAATGCTTCCAATTCCTCCCCCTCCTGAGTGGAAGACAGCTTCTTCCCAAGAGCCGAGAGAAGACATAAATCAGGTTAAAATTGCAGAATTCTCTACTGTTTTTAATTACGTAAAATATGCACAGTTGCTTTTTAGTACATAAAAATTCAGAACAAAAACGATAATGTGGGTAAGAATTGAATTCTTAGTCTTTCTTATGCCAAAATAGCTTATACAGCAACCAGCAATTCTAGACAGCATTCAGAAGGGGCAGTGTAGTGTGTGTGTGTGTGTGTGTGTGTGTGTGTGTGTGTGTGTAGATAGATAGATAGATAGATAGATAGATAGATAGATAGATAGATAGATAATAGATACACACTTATACACCACACTCACATAGTGACTTAAAATGCATAAAAAAGAAGGAAGAAATTTTCCAGACATTGCCCTTCGTAGGGACTATTTTCAATTGCTGAGGAGCCAAGTCATTTCTATCATTAGATTAAGCTCTTATGCGTCATGGAACATGCAATCAAGTTTATAGCCAGATCTACTCTATGAGTTATCACTGTTTAGGAAATAGAGACCGCTTCCATTGTCCTACTTGCCTGACTTTGCAATTCTCCTTCAGGTTTGATTTCTCTCAAAACCGTCTCAAAATGTAGAGCTGCAATGCTGCCTCTGAATTTCTGAGGCCAGGGATTCCATGTTGTGGAGGAAGAGCTTTTCTTTAGCTGACTGTTGGCTCTTCTTTTCTACCCGAAGGTACCAGCAGTAGGAGCAGGGAGGCTCCTGGCGCCGGGACCCTGAGTGCTGCACAGCAGAGTGAGTTTCTGCTCCTTGCCTTAACTCCTCCAAACCTAGCAGTTTCAAAGGACGCAAACGTGAGTAGATAAACAGATTCCATTCAGTGGGAAAGCAACAGCGCTCAGTGCGCCTCGGGGTAGAGTTATGCTGGCCATATGACTATGAGTAGAGTCTTCAGAAAACGCTGGCTCCCTCAGCTAAGAGAGAGAGATGAGCACTGCCACTTGAGTCAGGGATGACTGGATAGGGCAGGGGTCAGCAACCTTAAACATTCAAAAGAGCCACAAAGGTCCTAACCGGAAGCCCCCCATTCAATCCCGGAGCCGATCGGAAGTCCAGTTCCCCCACCAGAGTCTCCTCCCAGCGCAGCATCCTTTTTCCTGTACCTGTCCTAACTGAAAATCCTATCAATTGTGGAGCCAACCTGAGACAGGGAGCCACAGCAGAGGGATGAAAGAGCCACATGCGGCTCCAGAGCCGCGGTTGCTGACCCCTGGGATAGGGGAAACCTTTATCTTTACCACCAGAAATGGACAAGATTAACACAAAGAGAAAGAGAAGCGCAAGCTGGCTTCCTTTCATTGGTTACCAGTTGGATGGAAGGGCTATATCAGTGGTGGGTCGCAGGCGGTATGCCCCGGTACGGGCGTACCGGAGCCTGCCCGGAGCACCGGCAACCGTTCTGGTGTGGTGCTCCGGAGGGCCCAGTCGCCTGCCCATGCTCCTTACCTGTCTTTAAAGTCTTCAGCGCTTCCAAGCACGTGCACAGCGCATACGGTGGCTGCACGACGCTCCGCCGAGCAGCTGGAGCGTCGCGGAGGCTTGCGGAGGTGTCGCTGGACTGTAAGGCGTGTCCGTGCATCCATGTGGACGCTGCTGGGCCCATTCCAACTGTACTGGTTAGAACGGGATCCGGAACCCACCACTGGGCCACATCCAATACTTTTTGCCCAATGAAGTGAGCTTTTTGTTATATGTGTGAGTTGTTGTTGTTAGTTGCAAAGTCATGTCCAACCCATCATGACCCCATGGACAACGTTCCTCCAAGCCTTCCTGTCCTCTACCATCCTCTGGAGTCCATTTAAGCTCACACCTAATGTTTCGGTGACTCCATCTAACCACCTCCTTCTCTTGTCATCTCCTTCTTCTTTTGCCCTCAATCGTTCCCAAAATGAGGCTCTTCTCCAGGGAGTCCTTCCTTCTCATTAGGTGGCCAAAGTATTTGAGTTTCATCTTCAGGATCTGGCCTTCAGAAGAGCAGTCAGGGTTGATCTCCTCTAGGACTGACCGGTTTGATCGCCTTGCAGTCCAAGGGACTCGCAGGAGTCTTCTCCAGCACCAGAGTTCAAAGGCCTTAATACGTATGAGACGAAGGACAAAATGTGTTCATACAACCAACTCAACCATCCCTTCTACCATTGCCGATACTAGCTTCAATGCTCCTGATACCGCTCTATCTTTAAATGCAATAACATTTACTGTGTGCAGTATTTTTAAGCTATTAGGGTTTAAATATTTTTAAATGGATTAGATTGAGAGCCACGTGGGAAGTAATATAAATAAACCAATGAAAACATTGGAAGATCCGAGTCTTGTAATGGGAAGCAATGGATGGGAGAATAAAAATTGAAATGTGGATGGCAATAACTTGGAGAAAACCTCTTTCTCGGAACCGCTCCCTTCATTTTCATCCTGGCTGGCATAAACTTAAAGAGCTGCCAATTTGGCCATTCTCCTGTCACAGATTCTCCGTCTCTCCAGATTTTGACACGATTCATCTGAAAGCTAATTTACTGATTCGTGAAATCCTGGCCATTCTACTAATTCCTAGAACATTATTTAAATGATAAATTACTGCAAATGATGACACCATCTATATTTTATTGACTGGACTCAGCACGGAAAAAAGCTACTTCTTTTATAAGCCAATCTTTCCAGTCAAAGGTTTAAAGCAAGGCTCCCCAAAATGGGCAACTTTAAGACTTGTGGACTTCAACTTCCAGAATTCTGAGACTTGAAGTCCACAAGCCTTAAACTTGCCAACTTTGAAGACCTCTGGTTTAAAGTGTTCCCATGATAAATTGATCACAAGAGGGCTTGTTTATGTTAAAGTGAAATTTCCAAATGGCCAGTCTACTCTCTGACCAAACTGGATTTTGTCTGTTGCTGTTTCCACACAAAAAGCACTAAACTGGATGTTCCCAGCAACATGCTGGGAGCCAGCAATCTATTTATCACACACACACACACACACACACACACACACACACACACACACACACACACAGCAAAGGCTTCCAGGTTTCAGGAAGATGGAAAAGAGGCATCTATATTCAGGAGAAAAAACAATTCTGTAACACAGCTCAGCCGAAGAGCATTTGACATGAGATTCTGATCCAAGCAGAAGGTATGTGCTTGAGTCCTAAACAACTGAGCAACAGTCTTGGTGGATTAAAAAAAATAAATCTCTCGGATTCCACAGGGTTTTTTGTTTCTTAAGCAATGAAATGAGCCCTCTTTCAGCAGCAGGGGAATTATTTAAACTTCTGAATTACATTTTGGTAGTGGCTGTCAGTGTAGACGCAATACACATGACTATCTAACGACCCCAACTTAATGACATAATGCCATAAATAAAACCTGCTGGAGCCAAGGCTCTGAATAGCAACAGAAAGTATTTTTTGATCCCAGAGCTCATGCTAGAAAAATCTGGAGTTGAAGTATTAAGGCATCTGCGTGCATCTCTCCTCTTTTAAAAAAAGATACCATCTTAGTCCCTTAGCAGCATTGTTTACATGTGTTGTCTTGGCTACTCTTACTGAGGCATTAAGATCCATTAACTGAATCCGAACTAAAGGAACATTGTCATTTATATAGTATGCTAAGATAACATGCATAGGGACGCAGTGACTCAGTGGCTAAGAGGCTGAGCTTGTCGATCAGAAAGGCTGGCAGTTCGAATCCCTAGCGCCGCGTAACGGAGTGAGCTCCGGTTACTTGTCCCAGCTTCTGCCAACCTAGCAGTTCGAAAGCATGTAAAAAATGCAAGTAGAAAAATAGGAACCACCTTTGGTGGGAAGGTAACAGCGTTCCGTGCGCCTTCAGCATTTAGTTATGCTGGCCACATGACCACAGAGACGTCTTCGGACAGTGCTGGCTCTTCGGCTGTGAAACGGAGATGAGCACCGCCCCCTAGGGAATGACTAGCACATATGTGCGAGGGGAACTTTTACCTTTTAAAGATAGCATACTGTATATGATCCAAAGCAAATGATAGAAGTCTGCATCATTTCAGAATGCAAATGAAAAGTCTGAATGTTTCTCAACTTTTCAACGTGAAGGAAAGGAAGGAGAAAACCTTGCCTTCAAAACACTGAAATTGGAAAAGTTGCTTTTCTTATTTTTAGTGTGAATTTTGAAGAATCCTTACCAATAGTTAGCCTCCCCCCCAGGGTGGTTCAGCCCACGAATACAGATGCCATCTGTTTACCTATGCTCTACCTTATTAAGATTAGCATACGATCTGCTGCCTGGTTTTGATATGAGAGTAAAACTATTAACAGTGACCAAAAGCAGATGTCTGTGGCTACGGGAACAGGCAAAGCCTCTTAGATGAAACAGTGCTTTGTAAGAAATCTGTTATCATTTCTTGAAAATAGCAACGGTTTGAAGGGGTTTTTTTTGGGGGGAATAGCACAAACATTATTGTAAAACAGTCCGGTGAACTAACCATGAAGATTTTTTTTTTCAAACCAAAGAGCTACTTTTCAACCTCTGTATGCAACGACACAGAATTGATTTTTATTGTGCTTCATCCCTTTAAAAAAGATCATGTATAGAGTGGCAGTCCCTTCGTGGATAGTATCACACAGGCTTAAGCTCTCTGCTCTGTAATCTGAGCTCCCTCAATAAATTTTGCCCAATAAATCCACCGAGATCTTTAAAAGGGCTCTGCAAAAAAAAACAAGGTCTCACCAAATTATTGGGACGCTGCCGAAACCTAATCTGGAGATGACGTGGAGGGCGGGGTGTATTTTAAAGCAGCAAAGAAATCATCCCCACCATGTCACGATAACGAAAGGGAGAGAAAGGTCTGGGGTTTTTTAGTCAGACGGGGAAGCGTGCTTACAACAGGCCAAATGAGATATCGTGTAACAGACCGATTTGTTTAAGCGTTGTGGATTTCCTTGCAGGTGAGCCAGTTAGAACACTACTTGCAAAGTGGACGGTCAGGTTCTTAAAAAGAAAAGTGGTATTATTATCCTATTGCAGGGGTAGAATGCCAGGGATAATGGTCTGGCCTGGGAAAATGATGACATGTGGGAGGTGCCTAGGAGCCAAGCTGACACAGGTGGCCCTAGCACTGAAATGCCGTTCTTGCCATATACTACCAGGAGAACGTTCTGACCGAGGCTTCCCAAGAGCATGAAGCAAACTCCTGGTCCCGACAAAAAACCTTTTATTAATTTACTGTGAATTCTGCTCGTTCACATCCAGCAAAGTCTTTCGAGGGGGGATTTACAGTCACAGGCCTTATCTGGCTTGGAGATCTGCCAGGCCAATCTCTGCAAAACTTGGCCAGGAGTCTCTGAGAGTCACGAACCAATGAAGCGAACTAATGGTCTCCTGCAAACTCCCCTTTCGCTCCTCTTTTATTCCCTCTGGGAGGGGCCCTTCATCGTCCACCTGTGGCCTTCCTCCCAAGTCGACCCCTGTTCTTTAGCTCTTCCCTTCGTCTGGCAACTCTACACATGCGCACACTGGGAACAGGCTCCAGCTGTTCATCTGCCTCACTGATGTCTGACTCTGAAGGCAGCTGATAACTGTCAGACAGCTCCCTCCCCCACTCTGCCTCTGACACAGAGCCCTCATCTGAGCCTTCCCCAGACTCCATCCTGGCCCATGTTCCTCCCCAATCTCCTCACTGTCCGAATCTGCTGTCAGCTTCGCTAACTGCTGGCAGGCCACAACAGACAATGTGGGTGATCAATACAACTTCTCCTTAGATTATGGGGTTGGTTAATTCATTTTCCCTCCCTGCTGATGGCTGAGCTTCCCAGGGTTTGGTGGAAGAGCTAACAGGTATTTCCAAATTGATATGCAGGCGACCTTCTCCAAAGAGGCCATCCCCTTCTCTCTGGCACCAAGGCAGAAAACAAGATTTCAACTGCTGCGAATTCCCTATATGTACATTTCTGATATGAAAGTAAAAGCATTTTGTAGGATTCCCCCCCCCCCCAGTTGTTACTCTAATCCCTTTTCCAAGTAAATCGTATTAATCCCAGCTCAGAGAAACTCATTCCTTGAACTCATCATGAATCATCCTGGTTGTTATTAGAGAAATCTGTCCTCAATCTTTCCTCCAATGCCAAGCTCTTATCCCAACATGAGACAAGTTGGGAGAAAACAAGGATTTCTATGAGAGGGATGGGGGAGGTCAGTAAGAATGGGGAAAGTTTAGCTCTTCTTACCCACTTGGCTCCTTAAGAACTAAACTCTGGGCGCTTAACTCCAGGTGTAATCGTATGCTGTCACTGCTGGACCGAATGTAGTTCTGTGATCATTTCTTGTGGGGTCCTTGGTGCTCTCTGAACTTGGTTGTTTTCATTATCAAACTGGAAAACGTCATCAATGCACTGACAATGTTACCTAGTTTGGTAATGAAACGTTTGCAAAAAAAAAAAAAAAACAGGCTCAGAGAGCACCAAGGACCCCACAGTTCAACCCTTGAGTTGCAAATATTCTCTTCTACTGGTGTCATTTCTTACTCCACAATTCTACTTGTCAATGATAGCAATAGCACTTACACTTATATACCGCTTCACAGTGCTTTACAGCCCCCCCCTAAAGCAGTTTACAGAGCCAGCATATTGCCCCCAACAATCTGGCTCCTTGTTGGATGTCAGAAGGAGGGAAGGCTGAGTCCATCATTGAGCTGGTCAGGATTGAACTCCAGGCTGTGGGCAGAATTAGCCTGCCAGTACTGCATTCTAACCATCTCGCCATCACGATGCATAAGGAGATGACATTGCTTAATCCTGCACTGCTTAACTGGCCAAGTACTGCATTGTAAACTGGCTCAACCTATGAATAGTACTTTTTGGTAAACTACTGTTATATAAGCTATTATTAAAAGACCGAACCCATCCAAAATATTTTATTTGGACAATTAGAAAGGTTTATACCTTTACCAAGTGGAATGAGCATCCTCACGGAAGATTATACAGCAATTTGTGATCTCTTTGTGTGTGTGTGTAAGAGGCGAAAGTTACTTGCCAAATTGGTGCAGTCCCAACAACTCAATGACCTCCAACCCGTATAAATGATTTCCTCTGCAGTGCAATCTCACCTGCGTTTGCACAGAAGTCTCCTGTGTAATTTAAGTTTAATGAGGCTCACTCCTTTATACCTTATAAGCTTTATTAAAATTAGAAAGAGAGAGAGAGAGAGAGAGAGGGGGGGGGGGGGAATTCTGAAATACTTGAATCTACAGCCAACCAATGAGATTTGGTGCCACTTATGCTTACAATAAGAGCAGAAATCCATGGCTTGCCTAATCATTCACTTATGTCAGAGTATCCACATATCTGTTAATAAGACCCTCTGTGAAATCAGTTAGCCTGCCCTATACCATTAGCACACTTCTAAAAACAGGGGATAAAAACGTTTCAAATTACCAGCAGTTGCATCATTATGGATTATTGTTTTAGCATTACTAGCTCTCTCTAAATATGATGTTGCTCCCCGTGGAATACTGATTAAAATAGGAACCAGATGTGCTTTCCATGACCAGATTGAAAAAAAAGATAAACAACTATAGAAAATCAATTCCAATAAAGAAGGATGCCCTGAGGCTGTTTCTCAAAACGTGAGGTGGTTTGGGTGGCAGGGATGGCTACGTCGTAAACGTATTTCAGAAGGGTGGAGCAGGCGGTGGAAATAAGCTAAAAAGAAAATCTTCCCTCCTGCTGTTTTTTTTTTAAAGGAGATGGGGGCTGCTGAGACCACCAGGGAACATATTCTGATTGTAATCTAAGAGCCAAATTAGCTACATCTTAAACATAGATGCCCCTATAATGAATGTTCGAGAAGACGGCAGACAAACTACCTCATCAAGAAAAGTTTCAAGATTTGGAACTTCAAAGTAAAAAACCTGATCCAAAGGTGATATTCTGCTATTTATCTAGGAGAGCAGCAAATCTCTGGTTAGAAACTATGCACTGTAAACTGGTCATTTCCAAGGTATGGGATAGCTCTCTGGGATTGAAAGGAACACCTAATGAAAAAGGTAAATGTTTGAGGAGTCTAAGGGGCATTGTGGATTATAATCCACACACCATTCTCAGACAGAAGTAACTTGCAGAGTGTTGTGGCCTGCCAGAGGCCAGCGGAGTTGGCAGCAGATTCGGACAGTGAGGAGGTTGGGGAGGAGCATGGGCCAGTCCTGGGGTCTGGGGAAGACTTGGACAAGGGCTCTGTGTCAGAGGCAGAGAGGGAACCAGGGCCGTATGCCAGTTATCAGCTGCCTTCAGAGTCAGATATCAGTGAGGCAGACAAACAGCTGGAGCCTGTTCCCAATGTGTGCCTGCAGTGGCCAGATGAAGGGAACAGCTAAAGGACAGGGGTCGACTTGGAAGTAAGGCCAGACGATGAATGGCCCCTTCCAGAGGAAATAAAAGAGGAGCGAAAGGGGAGTGGAGTTTGCAGGAGACAATTAGTTTGCTTAATTGGTTCGTGATTCTCCGAGACTCCTTGCCAAGTTCTGCAAATATCATCCTGGCAGCTCTCCAAGCCAGATAAGGTCTGTGACTGTAAATCCTCCCTTGAGAGACTTTGCTGGATGTGAATGAGCAGAATTCAAAGTCAATTAATAAAAGGGGTTTTTGTTGGGACAAGGAGTTTGCTTCATGCTCTTGGGAAGCCTCGGTCAGAACAGAGAACCAGAAATATGCTGAATGAAGGGCTAAGATGTTTAATCACGGAGGTTCAAAACATGTTGTTCGTTTTAGTAGAAAAGAGATTTGGAGAACGCAATCAATCGTTCCAGGCGACAAAGCTTTATTTTGTTGCACAAGTCTGTGAAAAGCCTTCTACTATACCAAAAGATGCTCTCCATCAGACAAAAGGGTCTAGCTTACAAACCCAGCTTGAACATGTAGATGTACATATTTTCTCCGACTTTAAAAAAAAAGAAGGTTTCAGGATTCAACAGACTATGAATTTTGAATGTCCCAAATTTCAGGTCATTGTTTAAAAAAAAACCTCACCATATTATTTTATTGGTCCTGCCTGCCTTTCTACCCTATTAAGTATGCCAGAGCATGTATTTTGTATTTCATCCATTACAGGAATACCATTATTTCTGCATGCACAACTTACTATCGATGTGGTTTGCTGAATGGATGGAATTGTCCAGCATCCGTGGTTTGTGTTTCTATCTTAGAAACACAATTCTTGGCTTGCGAAGATGAAGAAGAAAAATAAACTTGATCTGAGCCTTCGTTTCATTGATAATGCACAGGCTTCCAATTGCTTTCCTTATTTGGAATAATTTATTACCAAAGGACGTATAAAGGATCGTTTTAGAAACCCTATCGCAAAATGCTGGCAACGAACTGGGATGCCACCATTTCTTTTCAACAACGCACCACTCATGGGTCAAAGGCTAAGGCAACTTTTCTCTGCAGCTGCTCTACGAGTCACACTCATCTTTGGATTCTAAGGAATCACAAAAATATTCCCCTTTTGTGCAAGGTCAGGTGGTTTATGGTTCCAAGTCAGGACTGTGCAACTTTTAGCTGGGAAGAGTAAAAACATTTTTGGGAATTCAAGGGCTGTGGAGGGTGGAGGTGGAGGGGGTGATGCAATGATTTCCAATAAATGGAACGATGTTATAGGATGATAGATAGAGCATCTGCTGTGGCTGTGGTGGTGGCAATGGTGGTGGGATCCTTACCCCATCATGCCGATGCCATGACTTGTGTGCTTGCATCAGATGTCATGATGCAAGGGCATAATTGCGGCTTTTGTAGGATGAACTCTATTCTAAACTTCACACGTAATCCTGAGGCTATTTTTGAAAACTTTTCAAAAGTCAGTGCAGATCTGCACCAAGACCCAGGAGAGGGAGAAGGGAGAAAGGAAGGAGAAATGAGTCTCCTTTTGACTGACACCTCCCAAGAAAAAGGAAAAAAGGACACCACCCCCGGATAGATAGGAGGAATTGTAATGCTCAACAGGGGAGGGGGGATACCTCTCTATTTCTGCCTTAACTGAATACTTAATTTTGTTTCAGTTTTATAATTTATATCCTCTCTCTCTCTCTCTCTCTCTCTCTCTCTCTCTCTCTCTCTCTCTCTCTCTCTCTCTCTCTCTCTCTCTCTCTCTCTCTCTCCCCTCCCTCCCTCCCTCCCTCTCCCTCTCCCTCTCCCTCTCTCTCTTCTCTGCCTTAAGATTCCTGGTGGTGAGCTGTAAGAAATTCATGTTCTGCTTCCAATCCTGCCCCTACACTACTAAAATAAAAATGTGACCAGCTCAATAAAGCAAAGTATTACCTTACATTTAACAAATGCAACCAAGCAAATTAAAAGGCAACAAAATATTAATATTACATTAATATCAATATTACAGGCTGCATGACGTACTGTGACAGATCTTTCAAGGCAAAATATACACATGCTAAATTTCCTTAAAATTATTCTGCACTTGGAAAATACATCTTCTTTGGTTTAATTGGTCTTAGGCTGCATTTTCTAGTAATCGTCTGAGCTCAGAAAAATAAGCAAATTACATGTTAAAAATCTCACTCCAAAGTTTGAATGTTTAAAAAAAGAATCTCTTTACTATGTCAAGAAACATTTTTGTTCTGTAGTATATACACTGTTCTAGATATATTACGCACACATATATACACAAATGGTTTTTGTTTTCCCCCTTATGTTAATAATCACCTAGAGAATGTTTGCTATTAAGAAGTATAGGGCTCAGCAAGTAAACATGCACAAGGATTCCATTAGGTGATTTAAGATATATTTAAAAGTTTCACTCATGCGTTCTTAGCACAAGCTTAACTGCGAGGCTATATTCTTCCAGCAAAAACTATTGTAATGAACTAGGTGGAATTGCTAATATTCTGGACTGGGAATATGGGAGTTCCAGAGTTTCAGCTCTGCGTGTTCTCACATCTGTGTCATTCACACTTATTACAGCCTGGGCAAGATGGTCAGAGATGCTACGTGGTGCATCCGCAGGAGAGTTCCAAAAGTTGAGGTCGTGGTTTTGACCTCTCAAAGCCCTGCCACTTTGTATGTGCCTTGGGATGGGGAGAGGCTTCAATTGTGTAGCCGTAGTCACCATCTTCTTGACTATTTTTAGTCTTCCTCCCCACCTGTCCAATGGCTATAAAACTGCACAATTGTCTTGCATTGTTTTTTTCCAGACCTCAAGACCCACAAGGCCTGTAAATAGGTGGACAGGCAGGAGACTCATTCTCCAAAGTCAAGGATGGGACAGGTCAAATCGTAAAAAGATTTTGTGGTAGGATTCAGCCGGTTCGCACCTATTGTGTTCAAACCGGTTGTTAACTTTCTAAGCAGTTCGGAGAACCGGTTGTTGGAAGAAAACTCCTTTTGTTTTTTTCCCACTTTATAGGGCTAATCCTGTAAGGAAGACAGGAAGGAAACATTCTGGTGTTGTTTCTAGCCTAATCTTGATTGCCCTGCTTATAGAAACTGCCTCTCCGGTTAACCCTTATTACATTGTAATAGCTAAGACGAAGCACCCATTGACGTGACTGACGTTGAGTTGGCCACGCCCACCCAGTCACATGACCACCGAGCCACGCCTACCCAGCTGGTCATTAGGGCAGAGAACCGGTTGTTAAATTATTTGAATCCCACCACTGGACAGGTCAAATCTTAATCTTATTCTTAATGTGCATTTGTATTTTATAAAAATTAAAACAAAGATGGTCACCTTCCAATCGCACGTTGGATTAATTTCTCCCTTCGGCTGCATTAAAAATGACAAGGAGGACAAGGATATTTACCTATAACGGGTTTTGTACTATGTACCTTCTAGACCCGGGGATGCCTCACGCAGACCACAGCTGGGCCATCTGCCTTTCGCAAAAAAATATAAATCACAGGCAGGAATTTGGTGACATCAGCCATCCCCAAAGGAAGCCTTCATTCAGAACTTGAATTCTTTGATGGAAAGCATATTTCCCTTATACAGTTCATCTGGGCAGAGGGGAGTTAGGATTTGCTATGGAGGATCCAGACAACTGGATATATCCCTTTGCCTGTCTTGTTGTGAAAATTTCCTAACTACAAAAGGAGAGAAGAGAAAGTTGTTTTACCCCGTTTTAAACCACGAAACAAACTGGGCTGTGGAATTGTTAACTTCAGTTTTTATAAAATGCTCTTATTTGGCCACACTAAGCAGGAAAAGAAAAAAAGAAGGAAACAACAACAACACATTGCTTGTGTTTCATTTGTCAAGAAAGGGTGAGGACTCAAAAGAGGGAAGATTAACAAACCGATTCTAGTGAAAATTAAAACAGGCACATGACTGCCGTTAAGTCTGCCAATGAAGGAAGTCTGCCTCAATTCTTCAGCTTTCCTGAAACATGGTATGGAAAAAGGACATTGAATTCATCTGGTAAGTTTAACAAGAATCTTCTCAGGAGCTGAAGGTTTCCTTTTGAAACCAAAAATCTTGCTGCGTTCTTTGCAGAAAAGTTAGGTGGACGTGAAGCAGGAGCATGAAGTTCCAGGACGTTAAAAAAAAAATCTAAGAATCTGGCGAGTCATATACCAAGTTAATTTAGCTTTGGCAGGGTGGGTATTTTTAATTTTCACTGAAGAGTAATCTATATGGAAAAAGAGAAGAACTAAACAAAGAATAATAACAAGGCGGTGGAAGGAAAAACAAAGAGAAAGGAAAGTCACTGTTGATCAGACTTGCCCCAAAAGTGTCCATAATCCCCGTGTATCATGAGAGGTAATGAGAGTAAATCTACTGTGCATAACTTGATAAATATTATCTTCCCGTATTTTATAAAATGGTGATTCTTGTCTGAAGATTTATTATTCTAAGATTATTGTGGGGGGGTGCTTCTCATATTTTTTTAAAGGTGTGCCTTTCAATCCCATTTTGATTCCTGATAACTGCAGAATACAGAATAACAGAGTTAGAGGGGACCTTGGAGGTCTTCTAGTCCAACCCCCTGCTCAGGCAGGAAGCCCTATACCAGCTAACCTTTTCGGCAATGAGCACTGAAAGCGCACGCACACACACACCCATAATGCAATGTACATGAGACACCCCGCCCCTGTGACCTGTTCCCTACGCACGTGACTCCCCCATGTGTGACCCCCTGTACGCATATGTGACCCCCCCCCCCACATATACAGCGGAGCTGAGCTGGGGCGACAGCTTGCGTGCCTGCAGAGAGGGCTCCCCATGCCATCTGTGGGACGTGGGCCATAGGTTCGTCATCACGGCTATATACCATTTCAGATGAACAATTGTCCAGTCTCTTCTTAAAGTCCCATGGTTTAACCCACCGTCTCCTTCCTAGAGTTGGGAGAGACCGGGACTAAAACTCCCAATCTTCTGGTTTCTATCCTGATGCCTTAACCTGATGCCTAGCTCAGGAGAGCAATCCGCTCTTCAATTTTGTGAAGTGATACAGATTTCATTAAACATTTTCCACCAAGAGGCTGCCTCTTTTTTGCAACCACCAGAATATGAGAGGGATCTTGGAGTCCTAGTGAACAACCATTTAAATAGGAGCCGGCCGTGTGCAGCAGCTGCCAAAAAAGCCAACGCAGTTCAAAAGCTGCATCAACAGAGGGATAGAATCAAGATCACGTGAAGAGTTAATACCACTTTATACAGCCTTGGTAAGGCCACACTTGGAATACTGCATCCAGCTTTGGTCGCTACGATGTAAAAAAGATGTGGAGACTCTAGAAAGAGTGCAGAGAAGAGCAACAAAGATGATTAGGGGACTGGAGACTAAAACATATGAAGAATGGTTGCAGGGACTGGGTATGTCTAGTTTAATGAAAAGAAGGACCAGGGGAGACATGATAGCAGTGTTCCGATATCTCAGGGGTTGCCACAAAGAAGAGGGAGTCAAGCTATTCTCCAAAGCACCTGAGGGCAGGACAAGAAGTAATGGGTGGAAACTAATCAAGGAGAGAAGCAACTTAGGAGAAACTTCCTGACAGAACAATTAATCAGTGGAACAGCTTCCCTCCAGAAGTTGTGAATGCCCCAACACTGGAAGTCTTTAAGAAGATGTTGGATAGCCATTTGTCTGAAACGGTATAGGGTTTCCTGTGTAGGCAGGGGGTTGGACTAGAAGACCTCCAAGGTCCCTTCCAACTCTGCTATTGTATTTTAAATATGCTTAAAATAATCCTTTCATGCTTTCAAACATTTTCAGGAAGTATGTATTGGGTAATATGTACAGTATATATATTTGCTGATCTAATCAGGGTTGTACAAGCAAGTGGTTGTATAGAGGTAGAAAGGAAATATCCTGATTCCCAGTTTGGGGATGAGTCCTCAATCTTGACACCTGGCAATGATATGGACAGGTCCATAGTTTTCTAAGCAACATTTTGGGAAGGAATTTGACATCACCTTCTTTCAGGGTGATGTATCCCAAAGTGTCCTTTAGATCAACAGGGGCTTATATGAATGTTCCATAAATGCAAAGAGATCCTTGACATTATTCTTTTTGATAAATAAATATTACTGAAAACAGTATATGGGTGATATCCAATATACAGTTTTAACTTCCTCTTTATCAATACAATGTTAAACTGCTAGCAAGGAGAACCAGAAAGCTAATCAGGGCATTGTTCAGTCTCATCATTATTATGTTATCCAGTATTACCATAAAAAGCCATTTATCCTACAGTAGTGGCAATTCTGCAATAATTTTATTTCAGTTAATCAATAGTGATTCTCCATTCCAAATAAATAAATAAAGAGGTGGTGCAACCTGTCATACAGGATATATTATTTTTTTCCTAGATCTGAAACAATATTATAGTAATTTATTAATAGTTTTGCTTATTTTGAAAAAAAATACTTGGACTGAAAGGTTATGTAATTTAAAAATTAGCAGGTTATGACGTACAAACAATAGTAGAATAGAAGTCTAGTGAAAAAAAGATTTAAAAAATAAATACTCTTTATGGAAGTTCACTCTTTAGTGAGATCTCCTAATACAAATAGAATCAGATGAAGTAATTGTCCACCTGATAAAGATATTTTCAAATTTGAGATGCTCCCTCACATTTCCGTAGGCAATATAAAATCCTTCTATTGATTCTTGATTTTTTTTTTTAGAGTTTAGGCAAAAGCTTTAAAATATTCAGCCGTATCATTAACATTTTGTCCAGAATTTCCAATGGGAGGAACTGGAATAAGAAATTAAATTTTAAAAGGAGTGTCAGGATTATTCATTAAGAGCATGTAGTCTTTTGATGTCTAGCTTGCTAAAAGTATAAGAGGTAATTAGCAATTTAAAGCAGAACATTCCCTGGTCAATCTGAATACACTATTAAATATTAATAGTGCAGTAATTTGGATTTGAAGGCCAAAAGTCGCTTTGGAGAATGTGAGAATGCATACCTGCAGCAAACAGATCCCTTCCCAACAATATCACCTGGAAATATTTTAAAATTATTTTTTTAAAAAGATTACAAACTGGAAACATTGGCCCACATCAAATGGTAGTATATAATTTTAGGCTGCTGTGACATACAAGTTGACAAAATTAAATATTAGCCAAGCACAAATAGTTTCACCTTTAAAGTTACCTTACAAATTGCTGCATTCAGATTTGTAAACTTCAAGGTATCTACCACTAAGAAATATAAAAAGCAATCACGTATGCGTCTACCTTTATGAGCAGTAATTATTATAAAATGTACAATAGAACCTCTGGTCATAAACGCTTCTGACCACGACCAAATCGGATTCCAACCCAAAAATTCATTTTTCCCCCCCACAGCCGATTTCCCTTTCCGCGCCATTTTTTTTTGTAAGCGCCAAATTTCCAAAGCAACCAAATCAGGTTGCGAGCAAAGTTATGGAGTGAATTATGGTGGTGACCAGAGGTTCTACTGTACTTTGATTTGTTTTCCCCGACAGGTATACCGTTTATTTATCATTAAAAATCTGCTGCTTCATTGGTCCATGTGAGATTCAGACAAGATTAATTCAAGATGCAATTAAAACCCAGGGCCAAAACGAATTTTTAAAAAACGTTTCAACTATTTTTAATGTAAGCAGAATGCTTAAAGAATTACAAGAATTGGTTCTGCTTTAGCACCGGCATGTCACAGGATCAAAACATTTAGTGCATACTGAGTATATTTATACCAAGCACATAGTAATATATACTAAAATATACTAACTATATTTAGTATGCAGAATATATGCACTTTTCTGATCCTGTTTAATCATTCCCAAGAAAATGTATATAATGGGCACATACATAATGGGCGCATATAAAAAGTATATAATTTGGAAGGCATTAACTATGGATGTTCATGTTTATCGTTTTCCCATTTATGATTTTTCTCTGCACTGTATGTATAATTCCTCACTCCCAAATGGACACACCTTAGAAATGATGGACATCTCACTAATACAGTACAGCGGACTGCATATTCAGTGTTGCCGAATATGAATCAAATATTACTTTAGCCAAGGCTTTTTTTTTTAACTAAGCTAGAAAAAGCCCTGGAAATAATTCACTATGCAATTTACCGAAATGATTTCTTTTCCAGAGCTGAAGAAAGCTATGAGAAACATTTTCTAAAAGCTTGAGTATTTCCAGATTTCTGGAACTGAAGCAAAGTTATCAGGTAAAGTAGGGTAACTTATACTGGATGTGCGAACAAACAAGTTAGCTATGCAGAGATGACCCAAATAATGGATAAAGTTTAAATATTAGAAAATATTAATTCGCGACCCCCAAAGGCCGTTTTCTAAGAAATGCTGGGGACGCTCGCTTTTCAGGCTCTGAGTGGGAAGCCCCTTGTGAAATAAAGCAAAAGTGGGGGCAGAATACCTATGAACTCAATATTTTGCATCAGGTGGTATGTCTATAACCGTGATGGAGAACCCATGGCACGCATTTGGGTCCTCGCGCAGCACCCCCGAGTCACGTTTTGGCTTCCAGATTGGTGCAGGACGCCTTTGAGGCCCAAAACGGAGTGCGCTTCCTCTCCCCTTTCGGCACGCGATGACAAAAAGGTTAGCCATAACTGGTCTATAAAACCAAAACGGGGCGAGGGGAAGCACACAAATATTGCTGAGGTTTTAATAATCAATGGCAACTATTCAGAATCAACAAGAAGTTGGCAACTGAGTTTTATCCCACTGTTATTATTTCTATAAATAATGTGATGCGGCAAACATATACAAGACTCCTTCCTTGTCCTATTTTCCCCATAACCACCACCTTGTGAGGTGAGTTGGGTGAGGAGAGAGAGAGAGTGATGGGCCCAAGGCCATCTGGCTGGGCTTTCATGCTGGGTAGAACTAGAACTCACACTCTCCTGGTTTTTAGCCTAGTGTCCTAGCCATCAAAACAAACTGGCTCTCTATGTACATATAAGCACATATGTGCTTAAAACAACACAACCAGTGAAACGGTTGGCACATAACAGCTATTACAGAAAAAGGACACAGCATCAAATCACAGGTGCAGGAAAACCAAATATCATGATAAATTTGGCACCTATGGATGTTGTGTTTATCATTTTCCCATTTGTGATTTTCTCTGCACTATATGTATAATTATAGTGCACTAATCATACTAAAGAATGTATAACTAGTCTATCAAAAGAGATTGTGCAATGTGACCAAGTCCATTTTTTGTCATGCATGACTAAGCCTTTATACCAGTGAAGTTTCACATCTACTTCTAGATCCATACTAGAAATTCTCCTGAATGCTTGCATATGCTTTATTTTCAACGTTGGGCAATGTTAGGAATCAGTCTGTTAAAAGATCAGTCCCTATGTTTGCAGAGCTTAAACAAAACCAGAGGAGAATGTCTTGATCATTATGTCCAAAGGGTACTTTCTGTGAAACCATAAACCTAGATGATATTAGGGACATCTAAATCAACCCTTCAGAAAAGACCTGATTAAAGGGCCTGTACCCCACAGGAGATAAGGAAGGGGTGGACCAGACATTAAGCCTCCTCTGTGGAACACACTGTCCCTTCCTCTTAGCACTCTAGAACCTGTTGCTTGTGGACTGTTGAGATCTCCATGTATGATGATTAGGCAGCTGTTCTAACCTCTCCATTTTCAAGTTCACCTAAGAGTTTTAAAGTGGTTGAGGTTTGGTTATGCTGGGATGATATTACAGCTGATGTTTTATTATGTACTAGCTGATAACCCGGGGTTGCCTGGGTATTTATCTATCCTAAACCTGTATTAGACAGGAAAAGCCCTGATTTTGTTGAAAATGTCCAAACATAATTTGTAATGTTGGATTTTCCCCCTTACCAGAGGGAGCTCCCTTGTGGAGTACTGCGAAGCCATTACCATGGCAACTCCACTGCACTGTACAGTAGAAGCCATTTGACAGCAGTACAGTAGAAGCCATTTTAAGGCACAACAGGCTGTATCTTAACCGAGGGCTGTTAGGGGTGCCTTACCCCCACAGTATTTGTTTTTAGAGAGTAAGTCATCTGTGTAACAAGTTTGGTTGAGATTGCTCAGGGCGTTCCAGAGTTATGCTGGAACACACACACACAGCCATTTTTATAGAGAGAGATATGTACTATCAGAGTCATTTGAGTGGACAGAATAAAAATATGTAAACAAATGAACCAAAGTTATTAAGAATCTTATTTTGTTCTTGAACTGAGAAAATCTTTAGCACACACATACCTGGGACAGCAAGGTTGCCATTACACTGAGATGTAATAGCTACCTGTTACCGGATAACCTATTTGTGGCTGAAGGCCTCCAAATGTTATCATGAAGAGTTGAAGCTTTTGTGGTATTTGTGGAGCTTGTGTTGTAGGAATCAACAAAATGAAACTGCATAAATACTTTCATTTCATTCAACGGGTGTTTCTGTTTTAAGTATGGTTTCTGAGATGAGGACTAGAGACTTGCCACTGCTTTGACACCTTGAAGGATATGATGGGTAAAAGAAGTGTACTGCTGAGAAGATACTGGTCTGTTGGCTGAAGAGGCATAGATGTCATGGGAGATAGTGTGTGTATTTTTGTTTAAATAAACAAACAGCTTTGCTTTGCACTAGCTCTGTGGACAATGGTATTTACATTTCAGAGCATAGAAGATTTTAAAAGATCCTCTCCATTCTCCCTAATAACCCCCCCAGCTGCCAAATATGTTTGTTCAAATTGTTGGGCATCTTTCAGTATTAATTTAGTTTAACATTTAATAATCAAACAATATAGGGTGCACAGAAATCAAGAGCCAAATCAGCAGGCATTATTGATTCCTATGACCAGCTGCTGTGCAACGTTTAGCACTGCTCATATTTACTTTTGATTCTCAATCATGTATTCATTCCGATATGGATACCTGTGGTAGGCATTGACTGATAGATGACAAATCATTGGTAAAGATGACAAGCAACCCAGAGATATCTGTATTGTTTGCACTGACTCCAAATTGGGCCGTAATCCAGCTGTCATGAACCTGACTAACGAACCCAGTTTGATTAGATTTGAAGTTGACACCAGTTTCGTGCCATGAAAACTTTGCAATATAATTTAATTCAAGGTGGGATATGACTTGCAATGCCAAGATACTGAGCGAGGAAGCACGGGTACTAATTTTAAAAATCAGATGAACAGAGTTGGAAGGGACCTTGTAGGTCATCTAGTCTAACCCTCCCCACCCCACCCCCAGGCAGGAGACCCTAAACCATTTCTGACAGATGGCAGTCCAGTCTCTTCTTGAAAGCTTCCAGGGATGAAGCTCCCACAACTTCTGAAGGCAACTTCTGCTCCACTAATTGATTGTTCTCACTTGTTCTCAATGAAAGAATTTAAAGCAGGAGAGAGTTACCATGTCATCGTGCCTAAGGCTGGCAATCCCCCCTCCCCCAAACTGGGGCAGGGGGACCAGTGGATTGGGGGAGAGAAATGCCTGTCTGAGTCAAATAAATAATATAAATTTTTCTCATCTCCTTAAAAGCGAGGTTAATGCAAAAGCACCCAGGTGGGTTAAATTAGTAAAATTAAATTAGTTTACTAATTTAACCCACCTGGATGCTTTTGCATTAACCTCGCTAATGGCCAGGACTGACAGTGGCCAAAGCTGACCAACATAGGCTAGTTTAAGTCTTGCCTTATAGACTATTATAGCCAATGTGTACAATTTGGGGGAGGGGGGAAAGGAGGAGATGGTCAGAATGTTAGTTGAATCAGCCCCTATGAAATAAAGGTAAGTGCAGTCCTCCGGTTGGAAAAGCATCTGCTTCAGGAAAGGCTCATGCTTTACTAAATAAATAGTCAATAACACTAAGATAGTGTTGGTATTTAGGAGCCAAAGGATTCAGGATTCCAGAAGATTTGAGACCCCTGGCATCAACCACGATCATAGCTCCCTCTGATGATTACAGAATTCTACATAGCATTCAATTTTCGTTCATGTATTCCACTGACAGCTTAGGTTATGTCCTAATTGCTTCCAAGAGAGGTCAGCAAAGGTTTTCCTTTAAAAAAAAATAATTCTAAATAAGCGAAAGACAACACATTCACTCTTCCTCTCTCGCTCACTTGCTCTCTCTCTCTCTCTCTCTCTCTCTCTCTCTCTCTCTCTCTCTCTCTCGTGCGCCTGCATAAACACACACACACACACACACACAAGTGTATAGGCACACACCCTCTTGCGCATGTTGATTTATGGAAACAATTATGATCCCGTCGCAGTCTTCTCTGAGCTAGAAAAGTTTGGAGCTACAGTAGAGCCTCTCATGTTGCAAAAGGCAAACGGCAGAAATGGAATACTTGTGTGTCCGGCTGTTATCAAGAGGAGCAAGTAAGTCATTTGTCTTCTTTGAAACTTCTCCAAAGATTGCTCTTAGCCGCTAACAGTTTCCCATCCTCGCCATTCTGCAATATCGGAGGTAAACTGCTCCTGACAGTTTCTTAGGAGCCAGCAGCAATAAATCTCTGTGTGTATGTGCGTGTGCATGGAGTATGGAGTGAGTAAAAATAGGGAGAAATGTAATTCAGTTCCCCTGATAATTACAACTGGGTTATAGGAGCGAGCCCTGTGAGAATTTCCTAACGTAATAAGACGCAATCAAATGATAGGGGAGGTTGAGATGTGCCTTTCTGCATCTAAAGTCTGGCAACTGAGGTGCATTGTAAAGCACACGGAGTAGTACTGCAAAAGGAGTAGCCAGCCGAACAGGGCTATCAACGTTGGAGAGGTATCGTGGCAGTCAAAGACCATGGCTAACTTGTCTGCATAAACATTTGTGCTTTCTTACTGTTTTATTCATTGCTTATGTAATGACTATAATTATTTAGGCAATAGATTTTTGATAGATTTTTTTTTTTTTTTTTTTTTTGCTTTCAGAGCGAGCAGTGAATACGAGTAGCGAAAGAAGTCCCAGCAGCCGAGGGTACTGCAACCTGTTCCTTTGAAGGAAGTCCTGGACGGAGGATATTTAAAGGACCGGTTCTCTATCGTAGACCAACATTTGAAAAGAGGTTTTTGTTGTTTTCTGTTGTTGCTCTTTTGTTTGTTTGTTTGCAAGAAGAAGCAGAGTCGCTGGTTAAGTCACTTTACAAATCCAGGGGGAAAAAACACAGGACAGGTCAATGACCAAGGAACGAATGAGCTACTGAAGACGGGTTTTTTTCATTATGTTGTTCGTGAGGGACCAGAACACTGCACTATAATGCACAAATGGATATTGACATGGATCCTGCCAACTTCGTTCTACAGATCTTATTTTTACATTATCTTCCTGCTGGGAGCTCTCTCCTTAGCTTGCAATGACATGAACCCAGAGCAAATGGCTACGAATGTGAACTGTTCCTCCCCCGAGCGGCATACTAGAAGCTACGATTATATGGAAGGGGGAGATTTGAGAGTCAGAAGGCTGTTCTGCCGAACTCAGTGGTACGTCAAGATCGACAAGAGGGGCAAAATCAAAGGAGGGCGAGATCTCAACAGCAACTACAGTAAGTACTCCCTTTTCTGCAATGTGGGCTGAAAACTCAGGCCATCATTAAGTTGCTCTGGGCTAAGTAAACGATGAGGATAGAAGGTATTGGCCACGCTAGCAATTAAGCATTTTCCCATGAATCGTATGACAAGAGCATTTGTTCCTGATTTATTTAAAAGGCGTCGTTTTTAATAATATGTTTCCACTATGTTACAGACCTGCTAATGTATTACTTGCAGATGGTAACTATTAGCAGAGAAAGCCCAATGTAACAAGTGAATTAAGGCTGGTATGTATTAAGGTCTCAAATTGTACAGCTTGGATGGGATTTTAGGGTTGAAATACAAACTCCCTGTAGATATTGGTCTGGAGTTTCTAAACAGTTGTATCAACGCTTGACCAACAAGTCAAATTTAAAGAGGGGAAGAGGTCACGATAAACCACATATTGCAAAAAAAATTATCCTGATAGTTTACTAAATTGAAATGGTCCGTGAACATACTAACAATGTAGTCAACATTTTTCCCCGTAGCTGAACGTTATTTTAAAATTTACCAGAGAACTGATAAATGAATCTTTTAACTCCACTTTTCATTCCTTTTTTTAAATTCATAAGTACTGAGTCATGTTATCAATCTGATTTATGATGTGATACTGGTGAGAAAATCCTGAAATGCACTTTTAGTGTCTTGCTAATATTAATAGTTTTATACCAGACGGGATAATTTATAAATTATGAACGTAAAGGAAAAGTGCACAGATCAGTAATTCTTTTATTTATATTTAATATTGACTTGGGCGAGTCAAAAGTATACTCTGCGCAGTTCTGCATCTAAAACATTATGCCATCGGGCACAATTTTGTAACATTCTATAACATACCTGTCTTTTAAAACTGATTCCTATATTAGTTCAGGTCATTACTACATAGAATCCATTACTAGGAATAGATAAAATCTGAATATAAGAATCTAAAACCAAAATAAGCCATTTTTATTCAGCCCTTCTGGAATCCCCCACTGTTTTGCCATATCAAAATACATAAAAGTAACACAACTTATATCTCTGCTTTCGTTCCTCAATTTCCTGCAGTATTGAAAATAAGCTATTATCATATTTTATTTCTTCCCTATTTACCTCCTATTTCTTTAGATGGATTTCTAGCACCTCATAGTGACCAATAATGTTACAAAATGCACTTTACTTCAATCTCTGTGGGTCAAGTAAGCCCTTGGTTGGATCATATGGCTCTTTTTAAAAGTGTGCATGACTAAAATAACTGAGCCTTTTTATATGGGTTAAAAGATTGAAATTAAGGAAGCCAACAGATAAATTGCAGGATAAAATGACCAGAATTAATAACCTATCGTGTAAAACATCACATACATAATATATGTGAGGGACGGTGTGTTGGTATGTATATCAGTCTGAAGTCAACAGAACTGTATGTACTTCAGCTGTATTTACTTTATAAAGTTTATTATTACTTTCCATTGTATCTTGCCACATAGTTCAAACATACATTATTGAAAAAAGTCCAGGATTAGATCAAAAGAGAGGGGTCTACCGCTCCAACTTTAGGAAAATATTCATTCAAGTAAGTTGATTAACATAGTTATCCAAAACGTACTGGATCAATCACAGTGGTGCCAAGGTCTCATATTCAAAATCAGTGTTTTGAATCCAGGATTCCAAAACTTTAAAGTCCCTCTAAAGGACATAAAGAGGGAGACTGTGATAGAGAGAGAGAGAGGCAGAGAGCTTGGGGGGGGGGGCTGCCCTCCGCTAATGAAACTAGCCAAAAAATCTTTACCTGCATGAAGGTTTGGCATGAGCTGGAATTCTGGATGGTGAAACTGGGTCCTGGGTTTGAATGCCCTCCTTTGGTGGGATTGATCTGGTACAGACTTTTTTTTGCCAATTTATAATTTCCTTCTAATTCACTAGCTGATTTCATGTGATATGAGGTTACAAGCATGAGAAGAGAATCAAATAATGTGCAATTGATAAGATTGTGGAATAAGAGAGACAGGGATGCTTCTCAGCTGCATCTCACTCACAGAAGGCTCTACTCCATGTCCCAAACCTAACTCAAACTGTACCTCTTTGTCTACCATTCTATTAACATTTCATGGACTCCACAGTTACTAGCAGACGTCTGTATAATATTGGTATTCCCATATTATTCCTGGAAAAGCGATGTGGATAGAAAAGGATGCTTACTATGGTCTTTGCTTTCTCGGCTCCTACCCTCAATCCTATCTTAAGACTCTCCCTTTTTGGTGTTCCAAAATATATTGTCCGTCTGTCTGTCTGTCTGTCTGTGTGTTTGTGTGGGTGTACATAACTATAATCTCAACCTTATTCCTGAAATAAGGGCAGCGTAGAAAAGCAATGGAGCAACAAGCCCCTTAACTTACTTTTTTTCCTGCTCAGATAATGAACATCACTTTCCATTAAGACGGTTGCATTCTTGAATCGCCTCTCTTCATCTCTCCGGACAAAGACACGTTAGGTCTCATCTCCAGGGGCATTAAATGGATCCCACTATAGAGGGTGTCATGTGATTCCTACTCTGGTGTTCAGGGTTCCACTGGGATTAATAATTAATAGAAATAAAGGCCACCCCTTTGGAGTATCTGACTTCTTTTCTTTGGTCAACCGTGTATCCATAGGGTAGATACGTATCTCAGTAAAACGAGATTTTTTAAAAAAGTTTTATTTTCTTGATAGATAATCAAGATCTATCCGGTATCTTCACTACTGCAATTACTTGTTGACTATTTAATAATCAAAGCTTATTTTATTTCTCTCCTATAACCCAAATCATTCAATTGTGTCATTGCTCAGAACTGAATGAGGTTTCAGAATGAGAATTATCCAGAATCTCCTTATTATCATATGAGATGGCATTATCACCACACAGCCTCCTTGTCCATGTCTTTATTTACATCTAAAAATACCTTACATAACTTTTACATTCAGAGCTTTCCTTGACCTATACATATATACAAAGACTCACTCCCTTGTCTAGGTGTGTCCTTTCCTCATTTCTCATGCCTGCTCTGTTAAACTTCAGCTGCTCTTCTGGGTTTCTGCCACTCAAATTCCTCCTTAAAGTCCAGCTTATGAATAAGAACCTAGCTAGAATCTCCTATTTAAATGATATGACATATTCCTGCAGTTTTCTTGGCAGGTTTTTGGAAGGAAGTGGCTGGAGGTGGGTTTTATTAATTTAGCTAGTAGTGCAACTTTCTCCAACTTGATTCTCCGCCAAGGAGTTGGGATTAACTGGTTCCAGCATTCACACTGCCCGTTTGTGCTGGGAATCCTGGAAACTATAACTTCAATATATCATAAGGATAACAAATTGAAGGGATGTTAATATGTCATTAGCAGTTCTGCCCTGTCTGAGAGGTTCCCACACTCCTGGAAGTACAGATTTCAAAAGAAACCTGTTTCCTCTTTTATTGCTGGATGGACTGTATATGTTTCTATTCTCACCTAGAATCATTCACTTGCTTATTTCCTCTAAGTTGAGGGGTCCAACCATGGCAACTTTAAGACTTGCAGACTTCAATTCCCAGAATTCATCAGCCATTATGGGGAATTCTGGGCGTTGAAGTCCACAACTCTTAAAGTTGCCAAAGTTGGACACTCCTGTTCTAAGCCTTGTCCACACAGCGGTCCAGAGATTCCCATAAGGCCAATGGAAGGTCAAACAATGCAGAAGGCTCTGTGTACAAACAGGTCTACAAAAAATGCTACCAACGTCAATCTTTATTTCCCTTCACTCAACATGTGAATTATGACATATCCATTGAGCTTCCTCTTTTCAAAAGTCAACCCTTGAAAGGGGACTCAACCTGACCATTTCTTGTATTTTCAAATCAATGTTTATTTTCTAATACTGTAAGCTAGTCTAGCCAATATCCTGGGCGAAGGCCCTGTTGAATGTCTTGTCAAGGCATCCAGAGCAATATACCAAAACCAATTTGTCTGCCTCAACCGTGTGCTTTAAATGAACAGAGGCTGAAAGTGTGACATCATTGCTATCAACAGGTCTGGATTTTCTCATGATTAAAGTGACAGATCCCTGAAGCTGGAAACATGTGGGAGGTTTCTGTTTTCAGTTAGACTGGTATAAAGCAAATTGTAGGAATACAGAACAGGATGGTATTTATCCATAACAAAGTTGTGCATTTTGGATTTCGCACCCACATAAAAATGCATAGTTGAACCATTAATGTATAAAATGTGTGCATGAGAGAAACCTTTATCGCGTACATTTAGGTACTGCACAAAATAAATAGCAGACCTCTTAGCCAATCTTTTCTAACCTAGAATGTCTGAAATTGAAAAGAATCATACAGCGCTTGCTGCTAAAAGAAGAATATCTAAAATGCATCTCTCTTTCAGTAACAATTAGGCTCCGTTGATGACCTAATAATATATATTCTACATATCTTTGTCTTTCTCCATTATATAAAGTGGGTGTTTACTTCAACCCTCATAAATTACAGAAAAATGCAATCCTATGAGAAAATAATAGAAGAGCAAATGGCATCATCGTATAGAATGAAATGACAGTGCTCTGCATTTGATTATATATTCTTGATTCAAATGTTTTGTGTTCTTTTGAACAATGAGAGAAAAATTATAAACTATCTGACATCACTAAGCCACAGTTGTATCGCAGTCAATTTTCACAAGCTTCATTTTTAATACAGACATTGTTAAAGTTTGAAAGGAGCAGTCCTGCTCCATTTTTCAATATTTACAAAAGCCATTTAAAACATAATTGCTAGTATAATTTTTTGTTAATGAGAGACATGAAATCCTAATCAATGTGGAATCATATACAGAACCTGATATCAGTGGTGGGTTGCCAATTATTTTACTACGGGTTCAGGCGCGCTTCTGCGCATCCGCAGAAGCGTCTAGGTGGGTGGGCGGAGCCTCCCGGCGGCCGCTACTACCAGTTCACCTGATCTGGGTCAAACTGGGAGCAACCCACCTCTGCCTGACATGTAACATATGTGGTCATGATGCCTGCACAAATGATAATCTACCAAACTGGGACATAGCCAGCCCACTGAAAGTACAGTAAAGTTTTGATTGATTGACCAGGAAGGTAAAATAGCTAAGGCATTTAATGTATATAGTTGATACACACACAGACACACATACATACATATAAAATATCTCCAAGAACCACCTGAAAACTAATCAATTCTGCAAAATAGAACCCTCAGATCAACACAAATGATCAGCTGACAAGTTTGACACTGAAGTAATGGTTCTCAATGCAAGATAGTTTATAAAACAATGATCTGTATGGGAGAGTTCATAAAATAAAACATATTTTTAATGCCATCCCAAAGGTCATTGTCTAAAGCAGTGTTTCTCAAACTTGGCGACTTTAAGTCCTGTGGACTTCAACTCCCAGAATTCTGGGAGTTGAAGTCCACAGGACTTAAAGTCGCCAAGTTTGAGAAACACTGGTCTAAAGTATGGAAAAGTAAATCTTAATATACCTGGGAATACTTTGGAACAAGTACTGGGTTGAAAGAGAGCGACTGGCCCAAGGTCCCCCAGCTGCCTTTCATAGCTAAGGAGGCACTGGAACTCACAAACAACTGGTTTCTAGTTCTTAACCACTCTCACGTATGAAGTAATGACTGAATGGCTGGTCAAACTTTGGCTTATATCTTAGTCAATTTTCTTATTTTTAATCTGTTATCTGGAGGTCTCCAAATGTGGCAACTTGGAAGACTTGTGGACTTCAACACCCAGAATTCTCCTGCAGCATGTCTTAAATTTCCCAGTCTTAAAGTTGCCAAGTTTGGAGAGCCCTGCTGTAAACTATTGCGCATATACAGACAATATGTTCAGATTTGCAGAAATATATTGCAACTGCCTTTAGGCCATGAAGAGTTTGTGCCAGCTTCTGAACTCTTAGGGGTCCAGAGAAACCTAGCATTGGATCTAGATTTACCCACTCCTATAAACTTCGGCGCACAACTCTAGCTAGCATAACAACTCGGTATCATAATGGCCTGGACAGAGAAGCCAGGAGGGCGTGGGATCTTACATAAGAATGCACAGCTCCAGCTACCTTTGGGGGATGGTGCACTGCAGTGCCACACACGCAGCCTGCAGCATTGCTCTCCTGGGAGATGCTTCGGTTCCAGCATTGCTCAAATTTGCATGGATTTTATTAGGCCGTAGAGCCATGTAGGTCAGCCAAGTAGCATATTTATCGGATGGGGTTTGGAACTTTTTTTGGGGTTGGCAAGAAGAACCTTCCCACTTGCCAGGGTTAGGATGGATTGCCCTTTGGGGCTTTGCTGCAATTTCTGCTTAAGCTAGGAGGTGCCTCCATCCAAAGGTGGGGGGGCTTGAATGGAGTGAAATGCGACCGAACCCCATCCGATAAATATACTACTTCAATCTCGCGGAATTCATTAAAACCCATGATCGGGTCTCCTGAGAACTTGGCTTACCATAGCTTTCACTCTGGGAACGAGTACAAAGAAATCCGTGCAACCATTGGATAATAATAAACAGCTCTCAAACTGGGCGGCAAGGGTGTAAATTTCATAGGAGATGGTGACACATGGGTCTCTTCCAAACTTTCATTTAGCAATGGGGAGGGACCCTGTTCTTTTCTTAAAGTTACGTTTGACGTTTAAGATATAATTCCAGGCTGTTCCTTTAATATCCTGGAGAAAATAGGGGAAAATCTATAGCGTGATAAGCAGCTTAAATGTCTGCGATATCTAATTCTGACTGGCACCAATAAGGACATCTATTTTTACTAAATCTTGGGCATTATTCATCATAATGAATAATGATTGACCAGGCCACCAACAGCCTAGGAAAAAAAATCACTCTGTGGTTGACATAAATCACTGCTCTTCAGCTTGAGGACTAACAGCCAAGAAACACTCCCAAGGAAGACATCTGCCTCAAAATAGATTTGGGACAAAGTCTTGACCTCTTCGTGTTGTTTTTTTCCTTTTCTTTCTGTTTTTCTTTCTGATGGGATATTAATCAGTTTTTTAAAAGCTGTTGTGCGTTAGACCAAAAGAAATCTTCTGGAAATATGAATTCTATCCTCCATTTTCCTTCCCCTTATACGTCCTTGGTCATCACTGCTTGTTTCTGAATCCAAAAATAGCCGAGTGATTTCAGAGTAAAAATTAAGATATGAGAGTATGATCCGTTGATCAGTTGACGGCTCCTTGGCTAATAGGAAAATGGCAAGGATTGGTGCAGGCAGTCACCAGAAGTCAATGCTGACTTGAAGGCACACACCATGAACACAACGAAGCATGGCGCTATCTGCGCATGGGAGGTCAATGCTAGCATTCACATGTTAAAGATGGAGAGTTAAAGATGAGGTGGAATAATTTGCATCACTACGTGATAGCTTTGTATATAAACAGAAGATTTCTTGGTTGAACATAAGGCTCTAGCTATTTTTTGTTTTATCTAATACAATCACGAAGTATTAAAATCATAGAACCAGAAAAAAAGATAAATTGTTCCTAAGAAATTAGCAGTTTAACTTTTTAAAAACATGCTAACCAATGTCATTATATACTGTACATGATGTACAATGACAATAAAGGCTATACTAACTGCAGCTGACATACACTTGGCCTATGATGGCTGTAATGCCATTTTCATCGTTGGTACGCATGGGAAATCTTCCGTATAACAAATGATGTTGATGTTTTGGAAATGGATATTCAAAGGTATGGCTGATAAAAGCACACAGAATTCATAAGGCGGCAAACAAATCAAGCATGAACTCAGTAGGACTTACAGATTTGTTGTGTTCCTAAATAAATGAAATCAACTTTAAAAAACACCATAGCTTAACTAGAACAGAATTCACTAGTGCAGCATCCTGAATATTGCTTGTTCCTTTGGCTCAATATTGCTTAGCAAGCCTTTTAATTACATTGGGCCAAGATCTTTGACTGGTATAACCCTGTTGCTTTCAAATTAATAGGCACATTTCAGATAATAATAATAATAATAATAATAATAATAATAATAATAATAATAATAATAATAATAATAATAATAATAAAAAATCGCGCAGACTGACTATAAAATGCGGCACAATTCAGTGGCACAAATGATCCACTGGAATTTGTGCAAAAATTATAATATTAAAACAGCAACAAACTGGTGGGAACACAAGCCTGAAAAAGTCATCGAGAGTCAGATGGTCAAGATCTTGTGGGATTTTCGCATACAAACGGATAAAATACTGGCGCATAACACACCAGACATCACACTGGTTGAGAAAAAGAAGGTTACAATCATAGACATCGCAATACCAGGTGATAGCAGGGTCGCCGAGAAGGAATATGAAAAAATCGCGAAATACCAGGACTTAAAAATCGAAATCCAACGATTATGGCACAAACCAGCAGTGGTAATTCCAGTGGTAATCGGCACACTGGGTGCTATTCCAAAAGCACTGGAATTACATTTAAAACAGTTAAAAATTGACAAAATCACCATCAGTCAAATGCAAAAGGCTGCACTGCTTGGATCTGCACACATATTACGAAAATACGTTACGACGTCCTAGGCCCCTGGGTGGGGCCCGACTAGTAATTAATGCCAAATCCGGCGAAACAACTGGCCGCTGTGATACACTTCTGTTGATGCAATAATAATAATAATAATAATAATAATAATAATAATAATAATAATAATAATAATAATAATAATAAAAAATAATGAGCTTCTCTCCTTCTTAGGAAAATTATGGAACAACAGGAAAACTTTTGGAATTTAATTAGATAATTACTATACTTGTGGAAACCTTAGTGGGTTTTATTTAGGGGACCCTCTTTATAATTGTTGGACAAATGCTGCAAATTGGGACACCAAATCTCAGAGCATCTTGCTACACTGAATTCATCCAGCCACCTATGTAGAAAAATTAAACCCTGCCAAGGATGGTTGTTATTATGAATTGCATTCCTATGCAGGCTATAAAGAGATGGTCTTCTATGCTAATTCATACTTTCATATCCTTCAAAATGGAGACCTAGAATGTAGGCGATCTAGAATAAGGCGGTCCTCGAAAAGGCAGAGATTTCAGAGAATGCGAAGTGATATTGCTTATTTCTGGAAAGCATAAGGTAGCCCTATCCCAACAATAGATGTTGGGATAACTGACTAGCTACCCAATTTCTTCTGGCACAATTAAAGGTATTGGTTTAACCTCTAGATCTCTTTAAGACATGTACTGTACCAAAAGACTGTTTCTCCCTGGATCAGGGGTTCCCAACCCCTGCTCTGTCGACCAGCACAGAAACTGGACCGTGTAAACAAGCGAAGACCCACCTGCGGGATGCAGGCAGCACACAAAACCACACCCCCTCTGGTCCACGGAAAAATCTCTCTCCATGGAACCTACCCCTGGTGGCCAAACTATTGGGGGCCACTACCTGGATCAGTTATGTTGTGTTATTCAAAAGATCTGAAAAGATCTTTTTTTTTTTAGACCAATTACTGGAGGCAAGAACACTAACAAGAGAATAATTCTATTTACATCATAGCTTCCCATTGAGACAAAAACATTTCTCTCTTTAAGCAACTGATACATTTGCAAGATCTTTGTTTTGCTGTGTTGGCGGTTTTTCTTAAGGCCTGTTGATTGAAGTTTCGTTTAGTACGAATATATATTAGATTACAACTGGTCATTTTTCATGGCAGGTTATAGTTTTGTCACTGCTTATCTACTATTATTAGATTATATTATTATTAGATTCTAGATTCCTGAGGCTTTTATACTGCTGTTACAAAATAGCATAAAATACTGATTTAACTATTTGTATTTCGTCTTTTGTAAACTTTTCCAGCACATTTTTGTGGAAAGATAATCTACTACTTTTGTTGAAAACAATAAGCTCCGAAGACCTTTACCCAGTCCAGCAGGTCTCAAAAAGTGCACTGCTTTTCATATGTGCAAAGAAATTCATAGGCTATAACTAAATAAGAGGTTAGAGACAGTACATCTGTGAATTTATAATGGGTAGTAGAACTTTTAACTGAATCAGTTTGTGGATTAGAGAAAAGAAACGATTATTATGTTGGAGTAAATCCACTTCTGTACCACCATAAACCATGATAATGAATTCAAGAATTCTTTCAATGGACCGCATCCCAAACCACCGTTCTCTTCTGAGTTTCACAGGCAGACAGTAGACTAAAATATGTGGGTGGTGCTGGCATAGCAGGCGTGATCAGGGTAGCCAAAGGATGCAGTAATTCAATCCACCCTTTGGAGGCTTCTGCCACAAGCATTCAATAGAAATTTGAGCTGTGCTCTTCGCAGCCGCACTGATACAAAGGAAAGCAGTGGGTCTTGGTCATGGAGAGGTCTCCATGTGTTCTATGCCAGGGGTCTCCAAACTCGAAATTTATGACTTGTGGACTTCAACTCCCAGAATTCCTCAGTCTGCAAGTCTTAAGAGTTGTCGAGTTTGCCAACTATTCTATACCTATAAAGAGTATTGGTGTACCTTTGGATATTTTCCAGATTTAGTTGGTTGGATTTTAAAACTAAACCTTCTACAAAACAGACATTGGGTATTTCTTATTGTTGTCAAGACCTCAGACTCAAATCCTTGGCATGCCTTTTCGCAGTTCCCTCACCAAAACAATTCCCTTCAAAATCATTACTCTCCTTATATTAGAAATGACTCTCCACTTCTAATATCACCACTTGGCCCTGTTTTATTTTTGCCTCTTGATTTCACTGGCTTTTTAATCATCTTTAAAAGCCTGTGCCACCCCCCCCCCCCAAAATATATATTCCATACAAATATTTAATCGGCTCTGGGTGATTTATGTCATAGAATTGGCACGTCACAGCACCAAGAAGACTATTTCTTTCTTTCTGGCAAACCATCTCCAGCTGTTTCCCCCAAAAGAAGAGGGCTGTTTGCGTTCTCAGTTTGCAGGAAAAAAAAAACCTATTTTGTATGAATATCACCTTTTAAAATCCTACTCAGTAACTGTTGTTCTTTTTTTAAAATTCATTATTCAAAAACTCCAGAAAATACTGGCAGCAATTTCTGAATAATACCTGCCTGCTTTCTGTTAGGCAAAATGCCAGTCAGGCAGGCTTTCAGATTCTATTCCCTTTCACTTCTGCCTTTTCAAAATGCGAAATGCTTGAAAACATTATTGGGAGAAAACGAATCCTGCACTCATTATTATTATTTTTTGTAACCTGGGTGTTCCAAAGAAGCAAAGCCCACTCAAGGCAGTATGCAAAAACAAAACAAGATAGAAACTATAATTTTATCAATTCGGGAGAAATGCAGGGAGTGAGGCTGCATGTGGAAAGTTCGATTAGCAATATAACGGCTACTTTGTGTAACCTTTACGAAATACTATCAACGAGCAGTTTAGTTTCCCGAATTCTAGATGAGACGATGATTCTGTGCTCTGCCATAAAATCTGAGATTTAAGAATAGCTGAGCTTGGGTATTGATAATGTCAAATCCTATATCTGGAGGCTCTCATGGTCAGGATGGGGAGGACGGACTTTAGACAGAGTAGAGTAGAGTAGAGTAGAGTAGAGTAGAGTAGAGTAGAGTAGAGTAGAATCTCAGTGGTTTGGGGTTTGTAACAACAACCTAAATGATTCCAGGAAAATTCTATCTTTGACTTTGAATTGGGGTTGTATTCTCCTTCACAAAGGTAGCACACAATTTGGGAACTCTCCTAGAATCACAACTCCTGCTCAAGGAGCAGATAGTAGTTGGGATTAGATTTAATTTAGCTGCATCTTCCGTATCCCTGTGGCCTTTCCTGGATTAGGATGGCCTGCTCACTATCACTCATGCCTCATTTACCTCCTGCTTCAGGTACTGTAACATGCAGTCTTACGTAAACAATATCCAGAATCTACAACTAATGTGGGATCCATCAGGAAAACATGGAAGTATCCTGATATAATGAAATAATAATATCATTTTAGGTGTTGCGTTCATTTTCCAGGTAGGATTAAGGGTGCTGTGATCATCTTACATAACCAGGCTTCAGATCTGGTTATCTGAAGGATTGCCTTTATGAAAAGTTTGGTGAACAGAATTGTTTCTGATTCAAAAAACAAGTTGAATCTAAAACAAAACTAGCCCAAATCTAACTTTCCTTTCCATGATCCCTATTTGTAATTATGAGCTAAAGTATTAACTCTTTAGAATATATATCATCTTAATCATTTACATCATAAGCTGAAACATATTTAAAATTCTATGCAACATAACCAGCTAAACTTGTATGTCTTTTATTGTAATACAGCTAAAGAATGATAGACTAAGAAATCAGAGGGGGAAACACAATAAAAAGTTGCAGCATGACTCAAACAAAGTGAATAAATATGCTGGAAATTGATTCATTCCTAATAACACTGAATTCAATTCATGTTTGTATACCTCTTTAACATTCTCTGATATTGAACAGTGTCGGGAAAGAAAATTAACACTGAATTTAATTCATATTTTCATGCCGCTTTAACATCCTCAGATATCGAACAGTGTCAGGGAAAAAAATGTAAGGAATATAGGAATAATCAGGAAGATTAGAAAGTAAAATTTTAAAGGTGCAAGTTTAAGATGGCACAAAATACCTAACTTAGAATGCTTGTACAAGAGGGCATAAATATGAATAGAATGACATAATTAGATGATGATAATCTAAAGACAATAAGGGCAAAAAGGATTACTATTGGAGTGGAGTGAGAGAATCTTCAGATGCAACCCCAGAATATAAAATAACTATTTTATCAACCTGACTGATACGTTATGAAGGGTGTGTTGTTTTCATTTTCAACAAAAATAACATTCTCTGGTATATTGTAAAGCCAGATTCCAAATAATGCTAATGAAAACCAATAACTCTGCTAGAAACCGCTCTCGGAGGAGGATGTCCTCCAGAAGTCAGTGGAACTGTAGCTTAAGCACGGACATAGATGAAAGCAACATACTTCCTTACCTACTAGGATCTTAACCACTGGCTCCCTAAATGTGTTAAGAAATATACAGCTCCTCAAATCTTTAACCTGAGCCTCTAGTGGACAGATCTTATCCAACTGCATAACCAGCTGAGCCCAGCTGCCGGAGTGTAGGAAAGCAGGCTCCGGAGAATGCAACACAAGAACCTTGGAGTTGACTTTAGGAGGGTTAACTTCTTAGGCTTATTCTGAATATGCTGGTTTAAGGACAGCTGCTGACCTCATATGCCCCTATAATGGTCACGTTGATGTAAAAACCTGTTATATTAGTCCCACCTAGGTTCATTCTGAAGAACCTCCACTGGAAATACTGGTCCCTCTTCATCACTGGAATGCCTCATCAGCTTTGAACAGTCAAGAAAACATTTTAAGAAGTCTCTTTGAATAGTCAATGGGCTTGATCACTACGGAGAGGATGACAGGGAACGAATGTTTCCAAGAACTGGAGACATTCATGGTGACCAGGTGGAAAGTCGCTGCGTTCTGTTGAACAGGACAGCCCAGCAGAAGAGAGTCCGGATAACATTCTGAATGCGTGCCCAAAAATAAGATAACCGGGGGGGGGGGGGGAGAGAATATGTAACATTTTTATGTGGATGGTTTTAGCAAGAAAGTGCAAAATGGCAGGGGACGGACTTAAGATGAATAAAGAAAGAGAAACAGAGCGAACACCAAGTAGAGAGAGTCCACTCTCCCTAAAATCAGATAATTTCTCGTACAGCGTGGGAAGTAGATGTGGTGTGTGTAATTAGGGGTTGGTGCATAATTAGGATTAGAGATTTGGGGCAGACTCAGCAGATATAACCCAGCTCTGAAGCTCTCACTAATGGGGGTCAGCCCAGTCCAGCTGAAAGCATCTTCTTCCTGGGAAACAGCAACAGAAGGAATAGCCAACACTCCAGAAGATAGGCTTAAGATACAGAAGGATCTTGACAAACTTGGACATTGGGCACTATCTAATAAAATGAAATTCAATGGTGAAAAGAGTAAGGTTCTACATTTAGGCAAGAAAAACGAAATGTATAGGTATAGTATAGGTGGTACCTTGCTCAACAGTAGTAACTGTGAAAAGGATCTTGGAGTCCTAGTGGACAACCATTTAAATAGGAGCCAGCAGTGTGCAGCAGCTGCCAAAAAGCCAACAAAGTTCTAGGCTACATAAACAGAGGGATAGAATCAAGATCACGTGAAGGGTTAATACCAGTTTATAATGCCTTGGTAAGGCCACACTTGGAATACTGCATTCAGTTTTGGTCACGACAATGTAGAAAATATGTTGAGACTCTAGAAAGAGTGCAGAGAAGAGCAACAAAGATGATTAGTGGACTGGAGACTAAAACATATGAAGAACGGTTGCAGGAACTGGGTATGTCTAGTTTAATGAAAAGAAGGATTAGGGGAGATATGATAGCAGTGTTCCAATATCTCAGGGGTTGCCACAAAGAAGAGGGAGTCAACCTATTCTCCAAGGCACCTGAGGGTAGAACAAAAAGCAATGGGTGGAAACTAATCAAGGAGAGAAGCACCTTAGAACTGAGGAGAAATTTCCTGACAGTTAGAACAATTAATCAGTGGAACGGCTTGCCTCCAGAAGTTGTGAATGCCCCAACACTGGAAGTCTTTAAGAAGATATTGGATAGCCATTTGTCTGAAACGGTATAGGGTTTCCTGCCTATGCAGGGGGTTGGACTAGAAGACCTCCAAGGTCCCTTCCAACTGTGCTATTGTATTGTATTGTATTGTAATCCCGTGGCCATGCAGTTCCAGAGGAGGAGGAGGAGGAGGAGGAGGAGGAGGAGGAGGAGGAGGAGGAGGAGGAGGAGGAGGAGGAGGAGGAGGAGGAGGAGGAGGAGGAGGAGGAGAAGAAGAAGAAGAAGAAGAAGAAGAAGAAGAAGAAGAAGAAGAAGAAGAAGAAGAAGAAGAAGAAGAAGAAGAAGAAGAAGAAGAAGAAGAAATAGAAATAGAAGAAGGGGGAGGGGAGAAAAGGAATAGTTCTTGCAGCACACTAAATTTTTGTGCAAATCTCTCTAGAGATGCTGATAAGAGAGGGGAGGTGCCTTGCAGCTCCCATGAAAGAAGGAAGTTGTAGTGTTGCTGTGGTGCTGGCGAGTGGTGGAGAATAGTCGAAGGATCGCCAAGGGATGCATTCTCCAACGCTTCCTCATTCTGCGAACGCAGAAAACACATCCGTTATCTCGCCAAAGTGGTTTGGTGGTCTGCGTTAGTCAGAAAGCTCGCTGCCATCTATTGAATGCGGGTGCCAGCTGAAGTTCATATTTCATACGCTTATACCTACAGCACGCAGCAGTCTGGGAATTGTAAGAGTTGCCTTCTCCAACACATCTGAAGAACATCAGATTGAGGAAAGCTGACACTCTAGCGTTGGCTCAGAGTCAGCCATCCGAGGCCGAGGCGACGCTTCCATTTTGAGCAGGCTGCTTGCCGCCCCGTTCATGGGGAATCAAACAGGGTGGCCAGGGGGCTGGTCTCCTGCCTTTGCAAATGCAACCCCCCCCCACTGTTATTAAGAGGCTGAGTGGTGCCCCCAGGCAGCCATTTGTATGCAAATTGGAAAGAAAGATGAAACTTGGAAGGCCCACTTAGAAAAATGTTGTAATTGCTAGGCTGCAACAATTAGTGTTGTTTACTTTCTTTTCCTCTGCCTGTATTTTGCAAAGCAATGTGATTAGATACCAAACAGAAAGAAAAACTCCTGGAGGAATGAATGATGGAGCCAAAGTAACTCGAAACTTTCATTTCTTTCTTTCTTTTTTTTTTGCAAGCGCCCAAGACATGCAAACTAAGTTATGTAACTCTATACTACTCCCAGCAGAATTTTTTAGGAATTTCGTTGTAATTTTCTCCCTTCCAGGCATCCCATTGAACCACTTATGTAGAAGATGACCATAGGAGGAGAGTCCGAAGGAGGGGTCAAACGCATCATAAGTCATGAGACGCCTCGCGCCCACAAGACATCTAAGTCCAGCCCACCCTGAATACCTTAATTCCTGTTCATTTCCCTTGGTTGTTAGTAGCTCAGATTTTTGTAGAGAGCTTAAGCTTGGAATAAACCTTTATATTCGTTTGAGCTGCCTGAATCACCTGATTTTACATTATATCGCCGCTTGACATTATATATTTGAATACTGCCACAAAAACACGTACATTGGGAGGGATCCCAGCATTTTACGAGAATTTACAATAATTACCTACTGCTTTACGTGATAAGTTGAAATTATTATGGGCTTGTTCTGGATATGTGCACTGGGCTGTTCTACAGGTTGCATTTATATGTTTCCTGGATGTGTTTAGCTGTTAGTTGTTAATTATTGCGCCCACAACCAGGATCCATACAAATACATGTAGAACATTCCAGTATGTTGGGGACCCTTTAGAAGTCGAGTGGTTTCAGTAAAGGCATACGGATCTTGCTCTCACCATGGTAAGTAGGAAATTAATTTCATAAATTGTAAACATGTTATTTAGCAATACTATTTCAGAACTATTTTGCATGAGTTTCTGCACTGGACACAAATTCTTTGTGTGTCTAATCACACTTGGCCAAATAAAGTATTCTTTCTATTCTATGTTGGATAGCCATCTGTTTGAAACGGTATAGGGTTTCCTGCCTAGGCAGGGGGTTGGACTAGAAGACCTCCAAGGTCCCTTCCAACTCTACTATTGTATTGTATTGTATTATTCTACTCTACTCTACTCTACTCTAACTTCTGATATTTTGTAGTTTGTAAATATTTTCAGATTGTAATGAGAAATACCTCAGACGTAGCATTTGGGATTTTCTCACTATACAGTAGTTGTTCTTTTAATCCAAATCACTCCCAAAAAATGAATTCTAAGCTACGGGAGCCTTTCCAGTTTTTAGCATAAAATCACTCTCACCAATTGTCGATTAACCATCCATCTTCAGGAGATGATATGTAAGGGCGTGCAATCCACCCCTCACCTGCCTTACACCTGCAAAGCTTCCATATGTTTTAAGCCTATTTTATTGCCCCAAATGCTGCTAAGTAACAAGCAAGAATTTTCTCTCTTGTTTGATTTAAATGTTATTTATAGCAGCTGGTCAATGTTAAGTTAAGTAGGTTTTGGCAAATTTTGATTTGGAAATAAAGTTAACATACATTTGTTTTAAAAGGAATTTAAAACCTCTGTAGCTTCCAATGGAATTTGAAGCCCGTCTCTGCATATTTATGATGTCTTAAGTGTTCAGTCCCAAGCAGATATAGGTAGGCTAGTAGTACTGAACATAATCCAGACTAGGCAAAACAGAACGCTGAGGTATCTGTACAGGTTTTAATTGGCTAAAGCACCAGATGTCACTTTTGTTTTAGCAAAACTGCACTAAGCTCTGATCTGAACTAAGCACTGTTTTTTTTTAATCGTGTGGTTTCTAGGACTCTGCAGTTTTTGATATATGCCTATTTATAAGCTGTGATCTTTACAACAGTTTTATCTCAGACATGGGAACACATGGCTGCCAAAACATTGTTGACTGACATTCTCAAGGGCTCTATCCAACCAGACCAGTGATGAGGCATGCTGGGTATCAATAAAGGAGAATATTTGTAGTTCAGGTTTGAAATGAGGGGTCCTTGGTGGTCTCTGAGCTTTCTTGCAGATGTTTCGTTATCCAAACTAGGTAACATCATATGATGATGATGATGATGACTGCACTAATGATATTACCTAGTTTGGGTAATGAAATATCTTCAAGAAAACAAACAAGCTCAGAGATCACCAAGGACCCCTCAATGCTAGTTACGGCAGTTCAAGAATATCCTGATATAAAGCCCTCTTTTTTAAACCTCTAGAAGAATTAATTAAGAAAGTAAGGACCTATAGTTCTTGTGACAAAGCAGGTAGCAGGGCAAAATAACTGGCCAAGCCTAATTAAGTCAAGAAAAACTGGGAAGAGGTTGCGAAACAAAAGAAGAAGATGTCACTGAACGTTAGAAAAGCATGCATACCTTGCCAGCTTTTTAAGTGATCTTAAGAAGTGATGTACATTCCCACACATCACTGGATTTTTCTCTTGAGATGTGTTGAAGCATAGAAGCTTCAGAAAAGCCGCCCATAACTCCTGATGCTTTAAACTGACGACAACATGGATTCTGCATGAATGTGCATTAAGGTGCAAGAATCAGACTTTAGGTGGCAGTAAAACATACTTTGTTGCGTGTACTTTTCTCAATGTTTTCATTTAAAAGAAATTAAAACCTTAATAGCCACCAAAGCTGCAGGATTAGCATAATCCTTTTCACTTGTGTCCCGCGGAGGGCAATGATTAAGATCTTCCCGATGGACAGATACTAATCAAGGAGGGATCCAACCTAGAACTAAGAAATTTGCTGACAGAACAACTGATCAGTGGAATGACTTGCCTTCAGAAATTGTGGGTGCTCCATCACTGGAGGATTTTTCGGAAGAGACTGGGCAATTATTTGACTGAAATGATATAGGATTTTCTACCTGGGAAGGGTGTAGTAATTAGAAGACCTCCAAGATTCTTTCCAACTCCATTATTTTGTTACTTGATGATCACCTTTGTACACAAGGATTTCTTGGTTGAAAATTAGGTATTCTGTTATCAGTGGTAGGTTCCAGATCCCGTTCCAACCGGTACAGTTGGAACAAGCCTGGCGGCATCCACATGGATGCGTGCAGCGCACATGCACACATGCACAGCACAAGCCGGCGTCTTAGCGCCTCCGCGACACTCTAGCTGCTCAGTGGAGCGTCACGCAGGCACTATACATGCCGTGTGCATGCGTGGAAGCGCAGAAGACTGAAAAGACCAGTAAGGAGCTCGGGCGGGCAAGTGGGCCCTCCAGAGCACCGTACCGGAATGGTATCCGGTGCTCCAGGATGGCTCCGGGACGCCCGTACTAGGGCGTACCGCGTGCAACCCACCACTGTCTGTTATATAAGTCTAAGTGCTATTGCTGCTATTTTGTTCTACAGATCTCTTCTGCAGAAGCTCATTAGCAAAATCGGATTCTGTCATCCTTCAGCTACATATTCTGTCTACTTCCAAATGTTTTCCTGGCCCTGGCACATTTCAAAACCAGCTTCCTTTTGCTGCCTTTCGACACAGGGGTTTTCTGCCCAGTTGCTGGCTGGGTGTGGCCTACTTGGCCTCCTGCACCACGGTGGAAGGGGGGGCATTTTTGCCCTCCCCGGGCTCCGGAGGCTTTCCTTAAATCTCTGAGAGGGCAAAAATGGCCTCCCCAGGCTTCGGAAGCCTTCTGGGGGCCGGAAACGGGCCTGTTTTTTGCCCTCCCCGAGCCTCCGCGTGCACCTTGCAGTCACCTGCATCCAAAATGGGCCGCGTGGGGACTCCTGGGATGGGTGGGGCCAGCCAGGAGTGGGATTTGGGGGTTCTCCAAACTGCACATAATCTTAGCTAGAGGTTCTCCCGAACCCCTGCGAACCCCCCAGCAGCCCATCCCTGTATCTACGTCAGAGGAAATGTACCAGGTACTTGCAGGCGGAAAAAAAAGCAGAGAGGCAAAGCCAACTGGTGGGGTTCTGTCGGCTTTAAGGTGATGAAAGCTGCTGTTGTCCGAGGTCACCACATGTGATCTCCACTCCTCAAGTCTGCGCGAGTGAAATCAAAGTGGTTAGAAAATCAGAGACACAAGGAAATGCCGTATAGCTCATGACAGCTGGAAACACATGCTGCCAGGCTGGGGGAAATTGTTGCTTGTGTTCTCGGCATTAGTCTACATGTAATTTAATAGACTATTTTCTGATGCTTTTTGGTTTGGAGAACAGCTGTTCCCCCATGCCTGCCTCTCAGTGGTTGATTTGAGGCTTTAGGAAAAGGAGATTGGTGCCTGCTAATGTCATAACCAGAGTTTTCTATCTTCTTCACAGTCCGTGGTTAGTACAATATTCAGGAATGTCGGTTACAATTATGTTAGCTTCTAGGTAAAAGGGATGCGGTGGCTCAGTGGCTAAGACGCTGAGCTTGTGAATCAGAAAGGTCGGCAGTTCGAATTCCTAATGCGGCGTAACGGAGTGAGCTCCCATTACTTGTCCCTGCTTCTGTCAATAGCAGTTTGAAAGCACGTAAAAATGCAAGTAGAAAAATAGGGACCACCTTTGGTGGGAAGGTAACAGCGTTCCGTGCGCCTTCGGCGTTTAGTCATGCCGGCCACATGACCACGGAGACGTCTTCGGACAGCGCTGGCTCTTCGGCTTTGAAACGGAGATGAGCACCGCCCCCTAGAGTCGGAAACGACTAGCACATATGTGCGAGGGAAACCTTTACCTTTGGGTAAAAGAGTTTCAACAGTTCTCATAGTTTTAAGATATTCTGTGATGCATTTATTTTATTGTGTGTGATTTTTTAAAAAGTATAATAAGGCAACATTTAAGTATAATATAAAGCAACAATCGTGATGAAATGTTCATTGACATAGAAAGCCAGTATGGTGTAGCGCTAATGCACCAGGCTGGGAAGAAAACAGTGGCAAACCGATTCTGAAATCTTGCCCAGAAAACTGCACTTATCCAGGGAGTCAGAAGACGTCAATGCTCGCTTGAAGACGCGTGCATGCACGCACACCAAACACAAACTCACACAAACCAAGAAAGAAAGGGAGAACTTTTTGCAGCCTACGCGAATCCAAGACCATTCATGTTCAGTTTGGTTTGGAGAAAATTCCACGGTCAGTTCTAACGCCATAACCTAAAGGAAATTCTGGGACATCCACACAGCCAGCAGTGCAAGATGAACCACACAGATTTAACTCCCTGACTGGGTTTGCACATTGGGCAAGCCAAAAATGTCAGCTGGGTCATTCTGACTCATTGTACTGTATGAATTCCCTCGCCGTAATTTTAAACCATGGTTTATAGCTGACCCTCTGATGCAAAGCCAGTGAATTATATTGCATTCAGGAAGCCACTGTTAAAGAAGCTATAATTTGTCACAATGTGTTTATTAGGCCAGTAGAAGGCAGCTTCAATACGTTTATTAACCTCATGATCATTATAACTTGCAGCTTTATTTCTAAACGCTTCTAAATATTATCCTGCCAAGATTTGCAAACTACATTGCTGCTCTATATGGCAAATTGGGTTTTTACAATTGGGGTATTTTAAAGCAGATTTTTAACTGTCTATTGATGTAACTTGCTTCCTCCTCCGTGTATGTATGTGTGTTGTATATGTATGTACGTTTGGTGTTGTTATATATGTTTCATGTTATATGCTCCATTGTACGCCGCCCCGAGTCCTACTTGGAAAGGGAGCGGCTAATAAATCCAAATTTATTATTATTATTATTAATAAGGTATTTTTCCTTATATTAATGTATAACCTTTACTAGTCTAGGGTGCCAATTATCATCTACTGTTTGAGATAGGTCTGTAGCATCACTGAAATACAAGTTAGTTTGTAATCTAGACTTCATTACAGGCACTCCTCAATTTACAACCACAACCGAGCCCAATCTTTTTGTTGCTAAGTAAAGCAGTTGTTAAGTGAGCTTTCCCTATTTTATGATCTTTCTTGCCTCAGTTGTTAAGTGAATCACTGCAGCGTTTAAGTTAGTAACCCAGTTGTTAAGTAAATCTGGCTTCCCTGTTGTCTAAAGTTGCAAAGGGAGAAACACATCACTCAGGGACACTGCAACCTCTCATAAATATGAGCCAGTTGCCAAGCATCCAAAATTTGATCAGGTAAACATGGGGAGGCAGTAACCATCATGAAACACTATCATAAATCACTTTTTCCAATGCTATTATTCGAAGAGTCACTAAACGAACTTTGTTAAGTCAAGGATTGTACGGTACTTTGGATTTCTTGCAGGTGGCTCAGTGGCTAAGACGCTGAGCTTGTCGATCAGAAAGGTCAGCAGCTCGGCGGTTCAAATCCCTAGCGCCGAGTAACGGAATGAGCTCCCGTTACTTGACCCAGCTTCTGCCAACCTAGCAGTTCGAAAGCATGTAAATATGCAAGTAGAAAAATAGGAACCACCTTTGGTGGGAAGGTAACAGCGTTCCGTGCGCCTTCGGTATTGAGTCATGACAACGGAGACATCTTCGGACAGCGCTAGCTCTTTGGCTTTGAAATGGAGATGAGCACCGCCCCCTAGAGTCAGGAACGACTAGCATGCATGTGCGAGGGGAACTTTTACTTTTACCTTGGATTTCTTGCACAAAGCTTAACTTGCTCTGCAGCCAACATTTGTTTGATTCCTCTTTCTGGAATCAAGAAAACATGGAAATGGATGGAAAATGATAATATTTTGTCTCACGGGAGCCTAGATATCAACGAAGCATCCTGAAATGTAACTGGGCAGTGCAATTCCCAAAACATGAAGTCAGATAAAAGTTGATTTTATCTGCTGGGAATTCTGAGTTGTGATTAAAGAACACTGTAAAGCTGTATTATCTAATGTTTGCGTAAAGGGGAATAATTGTTATGCTGGGGACTAATTTGCATGACTGCTGACAAGCAGTGCTTAGTCAATCCTTCTGCATTATGGGGGATTTTATGCTGACTCCTTTAGAGCTGCACTTTAGTCTCACTTGATGCAGCTGCAATGCAACTGCATAGCAAATAAACTGGTTTTTTACAGTTTGGTTGCTGCCCATCCCGTCCATCACAAACACACGATGGGCTATCTCATGCGAGATTCCAAGGACAAGATAAAGATTCTCATCTTTAATGAGAGAGAATTCTGTAGAATTGTTCAACATGGCAATTCTGAAGAGCAGTGAGTCTATATCAGGGGTGTCCAAACTTGGGAACTTTAAGACTTGTGGACTTCAACTCCCAGAATTCCCCAGCCACCTGGCTGGGGAATTCTGGGAGTTGAAGTCCACAAGTCTTAAAGTTCCCAAGTTTGGACACCCCTGGTCTATATTATTGCCATTTCTTAAAGCAGGCATGCCTGGAATAATTGTTTATAAATTTGTTAGAACGTCAAGGAAAAGAAGGAAGGAAGGAAGGAAGGAAGGAAGGAGGGAGGGAGGGAGGGAGGGAGGGAGGAAGGAAGGAAGGAAGGAAGGAAGGAAGGAAGGAAGGAAAGGAAGGAGGGAGGGAGGGAGGGAGGAAGGAGGGAAGGGAAGAAAAAAAAAGATATTTTGAATATGTGCTGGAAACCGATAGAACTAAGGGCTCTATGACACATGAGGAGAGAATGTTGGAAATTAGCCAGTATATTGGACAGTAATATTACTAACTTTGTTAGTAATGTATCACATTACTTCCCAGAAATGTTATATGGCATAGAATTAATGATTGCCAGACATGCGTTAGGATAGTTTCCAATGTACTTCTAAGATAATTATAGGCATTGTATATCCACAACAGCCTTTCACTTCAAGGAAAGATAGTGATTTGCCAAATGCATTTTGTGTATGAATATGTCTGTGTGGAAATCAAGTAAAAATATATTGGAATACCTTAACAACAATGCCCTTTTTCTACTTTACCAATAAAGGAGGTTATTTGTAGCTCAGGGTTGAAATGTGAGGTCCTTGGTGCTCTCTGAGCTTGGTGGTTTTCTTGCAGATATTTCATTACCAAACTAGGTAACGTCATCAGTGCTACTAAAGAGTGGGGTTTGCTCTCAGTTTATATTCTAATGCAACCAGAGCAAGCTAAAAGGTAAAGGTTCCCCTCGCACATATGTGCTAGTTGTTCCCGACTCTAGGGGTGTTATCTCCTTTTCAAAGCCGAAGAGCCAGCGCTGTCTGAAGACGTCTCTGTGGTCATGTGGCTGGCATGACTAAATGCCGAAGGCACATGGAATGTTCTTACCTTCCCACCAAAGGTGGTTCCTATATTTCTACTTGCATTTTTATGTGCTTTCAAATTGCTAAGTTGGCAGAAGCTGGGACAAGTAACAGGAGCTCACTCTGTTACGTGGCACTAGGGATTCGAACCGCCAAACTGCTGACCTTTCTGATCGACAAGCTCAGTGTCTTAGCTACTGAGCCACCGTGTCCCTTTTCAGAGAAAGCTACCAAAATATAAATTGAGAGCAAACCCCACTCTTTACTAGCACTGATGATGTTACCTAGTTTGGGTAATAAATGTCTGGAAAAAACCAACCAAGTTCAGAGAGCACTAAGGACCCCTGGTTTCTACTTTAGCTGTGTAAAAGTTGCATATTACAAATATCAAAATTTTGGTAAAATACTGAAGGCATAAAATTATGCTAAAAAGGAAACTAAACTGACAACACCTAGAAGTATTTTACATTCAAAGAATAATGGCATCCATATAATCTCTGAAGATATCTGCATAGCATACTCCTTTGGTGCACTTAAGATTCTTATCTAAATATTGAAATGAAGGCCACATGTACACTTTTTAAAAACTCTTTTAACACTAAATGAATAGCATCCTGAGAATGAATCATGGAACAAGATGATGCATCTTAAGCATCTTTCATTAAACTATAAGCAAACACATTTAGATCAGGCATCGGCCTCCTCATTCCTTATTCATATGTATTCAAAGGGTTATCTGAGAAGTCGTCGCCAAGTTGCAGAGAGCTTAAAGTTGCATTTAAGATTTGCGCTGCCTCAAGTGGTTTTAAAAATCTGAACTCTGCCCTCCCCAGGATGCTACGTATAAATTGCTTAGCATATGCAATGTGTATACTCATATGTATGTATATATGCAAATACATATGCTGTTGAGAAATATTTGAATGTTGGCACAATTCTTTGGAATCTGAGCAATGCCTAATATTATGAAACTATCACTAATTCTATTGTGCTTAGTTATCACTTAAATCATTGGGAGTGTTTTGACTGCTCTTTAGAAGGCCAGATCCTAAAGATGAAACTCAAGTACTTTGGCCACTTAATGAGAGAAGAGCCTAACGCTGGGAACGATTGAGGGCAAAAAAAGAAGGGGACGACAGAGAATGAGGTGGCTGGATGGAGTCACCAAAGCAGTAGGCGTGAGCCTAAATGGACTCCAGAGGATGGTAGAGGACAGGAAGGCTTGGAGGAACATTGTCCATGAGGTCACGATGGGTCGGACACGATTTTGCAATTAACAACAAATCATTTGGGAGGGAGTAAATATTATTTCCTATTCAAATACATTACTTATAAATTCATTTATAAAGACAAAGGCTCATAAATCAAGAAACGGCATAGCGAAGTCATTATTTTCAGGGTCCAACTTGTCATTGCTGTGAATTTTGACAACAACTAACCATTCCAGAAGTAGAAAAAATTCACATAGCTAATTAGGTATTCAGTTGTTCATTTAATCTTTCACTTTATGGGGTTTAGCCTAAACTTTAGAACAATGGCACAGCTGTACTTTAAGGGGGGGGGGGAAGTATTGTGGCATATTTTTTAAAATTTAATTTTTAAGAAAGATATTGACGTTTAATTTGCCTGCCTATTGCCTCAACCTTTTCCCGGGTACCTTTGAATTTTTTTAAATATTTGTAAGACTTATTTTAAGCATTGTCCAAAATAGGAAAAAGTATCTTTAAACAAAATAGTCTGATCCTTTTTTGCATAGCTATTGTCAGAACTACTAACATGGGCAAGGGACAGTGAGATCTATGTACCAAGACAGGTCAGACAGTAGAAAAATCCACTGCAATTCTAGTTCAAAAAAACCCTTTCATTCCGATAGGAACACCAATTTATCAAAAACCATTAAATGGCAATGTTTCCACATCGAACTATGCCGTAAATGCGATCTGAATGCCCTTGCGTTTACTGGTTGTGTGAAGTCACCCATTATAGTTTATATAACAGGGCTTAGCATATTGTATGATCTGTTGGGTAAATTATGATTGAGCAAGCATGAATTACCATCATGTGTGATCTCTGAATTTCTCTCTAAAACGCTGACCCTCATCTTCATTCAAAAATCCCATCAAGCAGAATTAGGTCTGGATTGCTTTGTTGCAATTTGTTCTGCCTGTTTCCCCTGGTGGTGGAGGAATCCCAGTTCAGGGAACAAAAAATTAAACTTGGAGCTTCTTAATTGTAACTTAAATGGATCTATTTTTTTTTAAAGCAGTAAGCCATGCCTCTGCATAGCACAAATTGATTTTCAGAGGTTATCAGCTTTTCATGGCTGTAAAGGATCAGACAAATACTTTTTATCTGCTTGTTGGGTTGCCGTGATCTGTTTTCCATCATGTACAAGTTCTAAAATGCCCTTGAAGAGAGCAACCCTCTAGTAAATTTCTTAAATATCCTTTTCAAGGTAAGCTTTGTTGAGAAAGACAAAACGAAACCCTAATTCTGTTGAATCTTGATTTAATCTCTCTTCTTGTCAGTTTGAAAACCCAGTGTTCAACAGAAGTGCATTCATTGCCATCTGAACAGTTAACTCCAACCACAGAAGGTATTTCATTTGTTTTACAAATAAACGGAGTCCCGAGGATTCAATTTGGAAATGAAATCACGAACAGCAACATAAACGTTTAATGTCTGCATTCACAAACGCGCATAGAGATTAGTGCGATTTATTGCAAAACACGGGGGCATCTAGCATGAATCAGATGCCCATTCATAGCCTTTGGAGCCATGAGGAATTTTATGTTTGCTCCACCTTTCTTAGGGAAAACAGCAGCCAAAGTTTTATAAATAAAAAGAAAGGGGTTATTTAAACCAAGCAGCTTTGCAATGTCTGTGGAGATTCTCTGTCATTCAGGTCATGATTGGATCCCGAGGGTGCTACTCAAAAGGCAACTGGACTTTCTTGGGGGTTTTTTCCTTGAAAGAGGAGGGATACGAACCTCAGTAGTGGGATTCTAAAATGTTAGCGACCGGTCCTTTGCACAGTTGCTGGGTGGGCGTGGCCATGGTGGGCGTGGCCTACTCGGCCTCCTGCACCACTGCGGGGTTTTCACCCTCCCCAGGCTCGGGAGGTTTTCCCCAAGCCTCCAGCCCAGCAGGTCCTTCCAAGTACTGGATCGCCACTGGGTATGATACCACCTCTCTCCCGTCAATAATACAGTCCTTTCGGGAGGACCAAGAAGCTTCCACACCCATTTGCACTCTGATTCCGGTGACCCTGATTCAAGGCACAGGTAAACCCCCCAAGAGGCTTCAATGGCTCTCAGAGATGACCAGATGACTGCAAAGCATACAAATCCTTCCATTGCCCCACCATTCTGCCAGAATTGAAGAAGCTTCTTGGATGAGAAGCGAAGCATTTTCAAAGAAAAAAAACAAAACAAGGAAGTCCAGTTGCCTTTTAGGGGGGGGAAAAAAGCACCTTTGGCTCAGCTTTGCAATGTTAAGTCATAAAGGGAGGCAAAGGTTATGGATCTCACTGTTATTTCCTACAGGTATTCTCGAAATACGAACGGTGGCAGTTGGAATAGTGGCAATCAAAGGAGTCGCAAGTGAATACTTTCTGGCTATGAACAAGTCTGGGAAGCTTTATGGAAAGGTACTGGCATAATTATTAGAAACCACTTGCATTAAATAAAAAAAATAGGTCTGCTAAATAGGTCTGATTTTTTTTTTGGATCAGCTGTGTTTTATACCACAGGGTCCTCAACCCCCGGTCTGTGGCTTGGCACCGGTCCGTGGCATGCCAGAAACCGGGACGTGTATATAAGCGAAGCCCCATCTGCGGGATTCAGGCAGCACGAGAAACCACAACCCCTCCTGTCCACGGAAAGACCTCTCTCCGTGGAACTGGTCCCTGGTGCCCAAAATGCTTGGGGGATGCTGTTTCACACTCTATTGGCCCCAGTCCGTGGGAGTTGCTAGATGATGGCATATGACTGATGGCTTTTATGAATGGCTTTCATTTACGGACGGTCGCATTGGAATGCAAACTTCCTGGAGATCAGAGTTTTCTCTGTTTTGACTTCATTCTCCCAGAAGCCACATTTAAAAGAAAAAGAGCCAAACAAAAGTCAACAGGAAGAAGAAGCTGCTGGCAGGTTGATCCGTGGTTTCTTGCCAGTTTTGGAATTCTGATTTACTTTACTTGGCTCTTCTCTCCCAACCAGCTATGCCACCCTTATCCTGCCTCCTTCCCCGAGGCAGATTAAATGCTGGACTACAACTCCCAGCAGCCCATGCAATTGACCTTGTTCGCTTTGGATGATAAAGCTGTTCAGCAACATCAGGAATGTTATTGATGTCTATTGGTGCTTATTAAAAAGTGTAAGGCATTTACACATAGTCAGTAGGTATGTTTTAAGTGGATTGTACTGTGTTCAGGTAGCCCTCGACTTACAACTGGTGGCTTAGTGGCCTTTTACAAAACAGGGACTTACAACCTGAAGTTCCCACAGTCGAACCGACCCATTTGATGACTGTAGGCTTCATTGTAATACAGTATTCATTCATACTGTACGACTGTAACGGGTAGGCTTCATTGCGGTCAGAACTTGAGGACTACCTCAGTTCAAGGACAATAGGATTTTTGTGAAATGATACACACTCCTGCCAGGTATTTTCGGTATTCGACTGATCATCTTGTTTTCTTTTAAACCACAGAAAGTGTGCAATGAAGACTGCAACTTCGTAGAACTCATTCAAGAGAATCACTATAACACCTATGCTTCAGCAAACTGGACCCACAAAGGGAAAGAAATGTACATCGCATTAAAACAGAACGGAGCCCCGAAAAGAGGCCCCAAAACAAGCAAAGAAGATACTTCCTCCCATTTTCTTCCATTTGCAATATCCTAATCTTATATGAACTATGGACAACCAGTTCCAGCAAAATATATATATATATGTATATGTCAAACGAGATATATAGATATATAGATATATCATTTGAAAAGGGGACTGTTTGAAAGGAAGACAAGCTGGAATACTACTGAAAAACTGAACAAGCTGGACTTGAGCACGATGTTTTATTTTTAAGAGACTGGCTTTAAAAATAAATAAATAAATAAATGATAAAATGCAAATATACACTACTTCAGATTTAGTAACTAAAAGTTGTAAAAAGTTGTAAAGAGTTGTACGATCCTTACGTTAGCATAAGAGTAGCTTTGCAGATTCTTAAATTAAATGCACCCTTTGCGCCTTTGTTCATGACTTGATTATCTGATGATCTTTTATTTAAAATAAACCTATCTGCTTCGTTAAACATGGCTGCTATAATAATAATAAAGCAGATGAAAATGTTATGTAAAATTATATGAACGGACTTGATGGCTGCTGGATTAAGTCTTCAGATGATCAAGTCGGTACGAATCGTGAAGGCTAAGCAGTATTAAATACTTCCCAGGAAAAAAATAATAAAAATAAGTGAAGGTTTTAAGTATTAAAGCAAATTGAAATTGGAACGCTGTGGTATTCAAGACAGTAAAGGTAATATGACAGATGAAAGTTGCATCACTGCAATGTATTCATATTTATCAGTAAGAATGCCTAATGCTGCTCTGAAAGATGTTACAAAATAGTGTGATATTAAATAATATTAATAATAAGGAAAATGTATTTCATCTCACTTTCCTCAAAATATCCTTTTATGTAACGATGAAGTAAAAAAAATTCAGACAACATCATATGGGTTTTTATGCAACATAACCTAATCTTTTTATATAATTCCTGTTTGGGCATATGGCTTCTAAGTTGTTGTTTTTTTTCCCAACCGATATTCATGCTTTTCTGTGGTTACAGCATTAAACTTTATTTTAAGTTATAATTGAACTTTATTGTTTTAAGTTATTTAAGTTGATGTTATTTATAAAAAAAAAATTATCAAGATGCATCTGTTTCATATGCTTTTAATTCCAAAGGAGTATCGAAACAGTCTGGCTTAGCGTCCCTTTCTTTTCTCCTCTTATGACCAGACTTGAAGTCTAGTACACAAAACTCCTGCCAATATGTACTGGATAAGAGACAAAAATGACAGCCTGTGGCAATTCTTGCAATGAAAGTTTCGGATGCAACAACCCCTGTTTTCAAAGCAAAAACAAAAAACACCAAAATGCCATTTCCCCTGCCAGTTAAGGCTGCTGCTAATATTTTGAAAGTGACAGAAGTGGCTGCCCCATCGTAAGAAGTCAAGGGAGAGAAAAATGAAGCTGTCCATTCAGACAGCAAATTCAGAAGGTTTAATGGAAGACGCTCAGAACTGCCAAATCCTCGGATGGAGAAATCAGGCGTGACATTAACTGCAAACCTTTCCCCACTCCACCCCAAAGAACGGAGCCACCCTAGGTGAGGGCCAGAAGATATGCACCATGACTGGTCCAAATGAAAACCAGCTCCTTCCCTTTGGCTTCACAATTGGCACCATTGGCCTTCCCCCCCCCCCCCCCCAAGAGGATTAATAAGTCAATGGATATGGACCAATTTTCATTCAGAGCAAATGAAAGGAGTCCCAAAGATAACACATTTGCTGGCCTGTCTAATCCAGTATTCTTCCTCGTGTTATTAGATTTCTTCAGAAGGTGACAAGTCACCCTGACTGCAGAAACAGCCTCCTGTTTATGTCCTCTACTAATAGTTGGAGGTACTGTAATAACTACATGTGATGGCCTGCCAGTAGCCAGGAGAGCTGGCAGCAGAGTCAGACAGTGAGGAGGTTGGGGAGGAACATGGGGGTTGAGGAAAGCTCAGACGAGGGCTCTGCGTCAGAGGCAGAGAGGGAGGTAGACAGCAGTGAGGCAGAAGAACAGCTGGAGCCTGGTCCCAGTATGCGCATATGCAGAGCTGCCAGAAGACAAGAACAACTAAGAAAGCAGGGTCGCCTTACGAGTAAAGCCACACCTTGGAGGTGATTGGCCCCTCCCAGAGGGACAAAAGAGGAACGAATGAGTAGTGGGCTTTTGCAGGGGGGAAAAATCGATCATTCGGTCCGGAAAATTCTGTTTGTGGTTATAAGAGACTCTGTGCCAAGTGTTTCTTTTTCCTGTGTTTGGAAACTAGTTATCTGGCAGCGCTCTAAACAAGATAAGGTGCGTGTGGATAAACATTCCTCTGAAAGACTGTTTGCCAAGCCTTGCTGACTGTGAATGAAAGGATTTCACAGTCGTGTAAATAAAAGAGGTTTTGTCGGGACCAAGATTTTGCTTCTTGCTTTCTAAGGGGTCAGAACACTATGTATATATCACATATGTTACTGATCTGTCCATCAAAGATAATAATTAGTAACGAGCTTCATATCTCACAGATTCGTTCAGGAATACCACATGTGATGTTCCGGAAAATCTTCAAGACATTCCCACACAAAATAAAACAGCAGTCTACAGTTGCATACGTAAATCTCACTATTGTTCCTTGTGGCTATTGCTGTATAACACTACGGATGAAGAACTGAAAATTGTATTCTAAAAAAGTTACCGATTTTGGTATATAACCCTCCACCTAGTGGAGAGGTCCGATAGCTCAACAGCTTAAGGATGCTGGAGAAGGTCTGTACTACAGCAGTTTGAGCCCTACCACTGTGAGTTGGGGTGAGTTCCCATCATTCGCCTCAGCTCCTGCCAACTGAGCAGCTTGAAGGCATGCAAAATGCAAGTAGTAGATAAAGAGATACTGAACACCAACAGGCAGCCAAAGCAACTGCTTTGTCATAGCACTGTAGTCTCCTGGCGAATGTAACTCCGTCATATGCGAAATAAATAACCTCCACAAAACTCTCAAAGAACCAGGGGGTAATCCCTTTTCTTGGTACTTACAGGTTTTTGTTCTTGATCTTGATGTTGATTCTGACCTTGAACTGGATCTTGACCATGATATGGATGCTGTCTTTCTAGGCATTTCTGAAGATATCTGAGAAGCGGAGTCTTTCTCTACAATGGATCTTCTAGGTTTTTCCATTGACGGGGACTTCCAATTTTTCCAAGCAAACTTTGGAGGTTTAAAACCTGTAAGAGTGACAACTAATGACCTGAACAGTATTAATCAACCACATGTTTTTTGTACTACATCAGGGGTCCCCAAGTTCTTCAGATCATTGGCCCCTTTATGAAGTGGCAGATTGTTCATTGATCCACAATTTGATAAATATCATACTACTTTAATTAATATTACTTTGAATAACAATACTATATTAATAATAACAATAGTATAACAACAATAATGGACAATCTTTGCAGGTACTGACCACTTTGGGGGATATCTGGGCTAGTTGATCCTTGTGGTCCCTTTCATTCCTACAGTTTTATGATTTTGTGGGAGGATATTAAAATTGTCTTATTGTTAGATTTTTATTCCAGCTTTATTTTGTACAAAGCAAGATGGTGCACACATAATGATCCTGCTTCCTATTTTCCCTGCAACAACCCTGTGAGGTGGGCTGGGCCATGAGAGTCATCAGTTGGCTTTCAAGGCCAAGGGAGGACTAGAACTCCAATCTCTCAATATGCCACATGGAAGAAAAGTCAAGGCATCTGTTGCTTGTTAGAGAGTGTGTGTCATTTTCCCTGGGTCTTTGCGTTGCCTGGGCTCAGGTCAATGCTGGGACTCAGCACCCCGGACAGCACCCTGAAGTTCAGGGGAGCTAGTAAAGTTGTTTAGAAGGGATTTGGGTTATTGTCAGAGTTCCAAGTAACACCCCCAACAAAAGAAGACTCCGAGGCTTGTTTCCTCAAAGTTCCATTTTATTAGAGATGTCCTATTGACACATCTGGGAAAACCCGAATCTGAAAGCTTCCAGGTTTTCCCCACCCAAAAGAAAGTCCAAGTCCCTGCCCAGCATCCACATGTCTATCACATGGTCCAAAGGGGACCATCCAAACCAGGAGTTGACTCCCAGTTACCTCCTTGCAGCTGCAGAGCCAGTTGACCTTGACTTTCTGAGAAAGGATGTTATTATGGCTACATATCACCCACACTCTTTATAATTCCCCCTCCCATTTTCCCATAGTAGAAAATGTGGCGGGGCTGAAGTCCAAAAGTTAAAAGATGGCTTCCAGGTCTGAAAGAGTGGGACACAGAACGATGGATTGAAGAGGACGATTATAAACAAATGTTATTTTTTTAAAAAAAAACCTCTATGCGTATGAACAGTTCAACGATGGAACTAATTATTGAGAAGAAATGATGGGCTCACCTTACTGGAATGTGTTCAAATAAAGGTTGGAAGAATCCCATCTGTTTGGGATACTCTAATTGGGGCTCCTGAAATGAGCTGTTCTCAGGAGCTTAATCCTAATTTCTAGCTGAATGATATTTTTGAAGAACTCGTAAAGAAAATGCTGAGTAGACCCAATTGTGTAAACAACTATTGAGATGTGCTACTGCCAACAACCGCAAGGCAAAACAATCAAACATTCTAGTACCTCTGATCCACAGGAAAATTAAATCCATCAATTCGTCTTTAAACTGATCATTGAAACGATGGGAAGCCTGAGGAAAAGCTTCACAGAACGTAATGTAAATGGCCTGGGACAAGCAGTCAGGATACATCTGCCAAGTTGCAAATTAAGTTCATTGTAAAAATTGGGCGATGCTTTTATATATAAGAAATAAGCAGGCATTCAAATATTGCTGAATCAAATATTAGCTGTGAAAAAAATACAAGGTTTGTGGCATGGATTCCAAGTAACACCCCCAACGAAAAAAAGACTCCGAGGCTTGAGTTTCCTCAAAGTTCCATTTGATTAGAAGAGATGTCATATTGGCACATCTGCGAAAACCTAAATCTGAAAGTTTCCAAGTTTTCCCCACCCAAGTGAAAGGTCAAGTCCCTGCCCAGCATCCACAAGCTTATCACATGGTCCAATCAAACACCGTCCCAACTGGAGATGCCTCCCAGTCACGCCACTCCAGGTGCAGGACAAGGTGCCCTTGAGGAACGTTACTTAGACTATCTATCTCCCATGCTCCATATAATCCCCCCTCCCATTTTCCCACAGTAGAAAAAGTGGCAGGACTGAAGGCCCAATGCAAAAGGTGGCAGGTTTGGGTGGCAGGTTAGCTTACTGCGAAGCAAATGAACTTATGGGTCAAATCAGTAAGGAGACATCTTCATCTACTTTTTAAAATTAATTCATCACACTATAAACATTACGACAAAAAGCCCTAGCAACTTAGAAGAGGCGCTGAACACAGACAAGGCAGCTTAACTTGAGACCAAAAGGCATGTTAGAATCACCTTCTCCAATTGCTGCTTTTCAGGTGAGTTGAGACTGCAAAATCCTAGCTGGGAGTCTATATTTATTTTGCTTAATCAATTTCTAAGTCTGCCCCATTCCTTGGGACTCTGGGTAGCTTACACAGGACTAAAAAAACAATAAGCAATTAAAAAAAACATTCTAGGGAGGAAAGCAGTATCAAAAATACCAATTAACAACTGCATGGAAGTTAGTGGGGCCAGAGCTTGTGGGAAGAGCCTTCCTAAAAGTCAGAGATTCTGTTATAAAGGACAATCACAGAGAAGGCGTAAGGGGTGCAGAATCGGGGCCACACATTAAGTTCCAATTAAGCTGTAGCTCATGCTTATATACATGAATCTAGTCAACTAACCGCCAGCACTAAACTGGTGCTAGACAAGATTTAATGGAATTCAAGAGGGGTTAGACTTTGTGAGAATGCACTAATTCCAGGCTGATTCCTCTCGTGACTCTGCCCGCTGTCTCTGCCTATCCTTCTCCTGCAGAAGGCAAACTTTATCAGTGTTATGACAGTGATGGGACCTGAAGCATGTCAACCCTGTCAGGTCTTATAATATATCTAGAAGTACCAAATTGCTTACAGGATGAAGTGAGGAAAGTGACATGAAGTTACTATCTTTTCTTATCAAGAGATTGAAATTCTTACATTGAGTGCTCATTGCCCAAGGAATTCTGATTATGGAACAACCAGCAAATATGTAAATAAATTATAACCTCTTTTCTCTGTGTTATTCAGGAAGGCATTAGCTAGATTCACAAATCTCCTTCTCAAGCTTTGGTACAGTTGTATGCTAAGCAGTTAAGATTGCCACAAACAATTGTTTTTTTTTGGGGGGGGGAAAAACCTTCAGAGGCAATAACAAAGCCTGAAGGCATGTCACAGAATGAAAGGTTGAAGGATTCTGGTATGTTCATCAACAGAAACAGATTAAATTAAGAGATAATGAGCAAAAAAGCAACAGATCTTTTGCTCTTCTCTGAACAGAACAAATCAAAATTGGAAGGAGTAAAATTCAGAATTGCAAACAACGTCATTACCTGAAGAAAAGCATCTTTAATGTAACTTGGGATGCTCCAGAGAAGCATCACGTAGCTATCGGCTATCCTGTCAAAAAAGTGGTCCTGTTCCTCTTGATCAGGCTTGAAAAAAATCAGGAGACAAGGTTAAGCAAAGTCTACCCTACAGTTAAAAACATCTATACAGAGTTGTTGTCAGTAGTCTTGAATTAATGAGTGTTTAGAAAGGCAGCAATTTTTACCAAAACTAGACCTATCCAGGTAGGTCATTAGCAGCTGATCAAAGTAACATGCAAATGCCATAAGCAAGACTGCAATTAACTTTCTTTAGCACTTTTGTAAAAGTAATAATGCAATTAACCTGACTTAAGTTTGGGGGACTGAAGTGGCTTAGAAGGCCAAAATAATAAACAAACAAACCCCAGGTTAAACTAGTTTAGTGCATTGTATGTGCAGGAGTGCTGTCTTTCACAAATCAAGCATCTCTGGATTTGCTTGAAGGCACATTTGCATGACTGACATAACTTCATAAGCCTTTCAAAGTTATACCTGTGCTGCATTTAAATATAGAAATAGCTGTGAGCATGAAAAAGAAGGGAACATCAAGACTGGGTTCTAACTTGGCCAAAACTTTATTTAAACGGCTTATTTTAAAAAAATCAAATATATCATCTCTGAAAACCTCAGACCTCCGGGTGGAAAAAAACTAGGTTGAATCCAACTATTTCATTAAGGGCCAAAGAGCCCATCATTCCTTGCTGCACAAGAAATCTTATTTCTTATTTAATAAATCTTATTTAATTGATATTGTAATGTCAATGACTTTTTTTTTTTTCATTGGATCAAACACGATAAGGCGTTCAGTTTTGTACCTGGTACTTATGAAGAAACCACCACCAGAAGGAATCCTGCAAAATCGCAAGAGATGCTTCAGAAATAAACAGCTGCTTCAAAACCTGAGTATTGATACCCTGTCCAAAAAAGAAGAAGAAAAGACCCAGGAAAATGGAGTGGGCATTTTTGTGCATGTCCCAAACACATTCATCTTTGAGGGAGTCCATTTGCCCCACTGCTTATGTCAGGGGGGGTCCAAACTTGGGAACTTTAAGACTTGTGGACTTCAACTCCCAGAATTCCCCAGCCAGCATGGAGTTGAAGTCCACAAGTCTTAAAGTTCCCAAGTTTGGACACCCCTGGCTTATGTGTTCAACAAGGTTCAAAGCTATTGCTTAAGAGTGAATATATTTAGAATTCAAATATTATTTCAAGTTTCCTTTTTACTTCATTAATTTGTTCAGAGGTTTATACTGTAAACAGAACCACTGATTTATTGCACTGGTTGCAGACATTTTATTAACTAAGTATTCTGTCTTGGCGGTTCCATCCAAAACATAATGAAAATGGAAAATACAAATGCTATTAAAAATGGATTAGGAATTTATTCCAAGGGACAATCGTTATCTCAAAACAGAAACTGCTGCAGGAAACTGGAAATACCTATTTTGATGTAAAGCGAACACGGCAGACTGATAGAGTGGATCTGAATCAGCTATTTATTCATGCCGTGTTGTAGCAGAAGTGATCAAGCCAGGAAAAGACCTTGTTCAGACATGAACTTGGTTCCAATCTCATAAATTTAAGCAAGGACTGTAGGATTTGTCATGAGAACAAGAATGGAAAGAAGAGAAAGCTTGCCGTGCCTATTCCCTCCCTCCCTCCAAGTATTTCTTCAAATTATTATGTCATATGGTGAAACTAACCACAATCCAATGAGGAAGGAGTGCTGTACAGGTAGTCCTTGATTTACAACCGTTTGTTTAGTTACCGTTCGAAGTTACAATGGCACTGGAAAAAAGTGACTTCTCACCGTTTTTCACCCAACCGCTATAGCATCCCCCTGGTCATGTGATCAAAAGTCAGCCACTTGGCAACTTGGCTAGCCACACCCACCCAATGGCTGGCAAGCCACTCCCACCTGGTCACAGGGCCAGCAAGCCACTCCCACAAAGCAGGCCACACCTATAGAAGAAGTTCTAAAAAAATTTGAAACCCACCACTGACTTAAGTGTTTGAGAAGTCTATCTCAAGAACCTTGGTAATATATGGAGCGTATAAGAAATGCAGTCACAGATAAATATCTACTCAGGGGAGGAATTTTTACAGACATTCCTGAACTACAGTCTAAGGACCCACAAGGAATTCCTCAGGACTTGTAAATCTGCTAGAGATGCCAGGGTGCCAGTTTATTCAGCATTCCTTCCAGCTGCCTTTAGTTCTACATTTATTTTTAAGTTGATTTGTAAAGTATGCAAGATATTTTTTTTTCTCGCCAGTTCTACACACAAAACAAATAAACTCTATGTGGAAATCCAGCTGGGGGTGGGATTATCTTTTAGAAATCTGGAGTTTTCTTGTATGCAATTCATAACGCGTGGCTAACCAATATGACTACTGTTGTCAACCAATCAAGGCTGTAGCACTCCTACAGCCTTGTCAGATGGTTACAAATTTGGAACCCTCTGACAAACTGTAAGATTTTGCCAATTGTTTTCCTGCAAATTTTCTGACCTACAAAAAAAAGGCTGAACTTATGAAGTGGAGGGAGAAAAAGAAGGAATTAATCCTGGATTGGTCCCCTAAAATCTAGGAGCTTTATTCCACTTTTTGAAGGAACATTTAAGATCAGATTCTGCCCACGTAATTTTGTTTCCATGAAGTATCTCACAAATACACACACACACACACACACACACACACACACACACCCTCCTTACATGCTTGATTTTCAGTGACTTAACAAAATGTAGTTTTTCTGGCAAAAATATAGAAGCTGTTTGCCATCTTCAATTTTTTGCTTTTTGTAAAAAAATAAATCCTAATATAATGTCCTGTCCTTTTCTGTGGTGTCACATTCTGGCAATTACAAGAGCAGGAATATATTTATCCCAAATTTGTCCCAAGGTTTCATTTGTTTACAGATGTCTCTTGTTTCACAAATGTGTGTTCCATTTGGTGCTGCAATTTAAGTTAAATTAAAAATTGATACCTTGAAAATTTGGAGTTTTAGAACCAAATCCCAGAGATGCGCAGGTTCTAGATTGTTTGGAAGTTTTGTAAGTTTCCACAAATTGAATCCAGAAAAACTGAAATTCTAAAAAAAAAAATGTAAAAGAGCCATAGTCATCATACCTCACAAAGCAACAAAGTTTGACATGCATCCTGCCACCAGACATTTTTTTCTTTTAAAAAAATATAATTATGTGGATTCGATTAAATACTTCGTTTTGAAAATCATGTTTCTACAGACCATTAGGGTGCTATTTGATTAGGGGCATATTTTGGGTGGCCGGAACAGCAACCGAAGGATCCATAACTCTCTACACGTTCAGAATTACAACAAGAACTGTAACTTTACCAGATCAAAACAGATTTTTAAAAAATTGTTAAACGTACTTCATACAATGACTGAGTTTGCATTGCTTATTTAAACTACAATATGGGTTTGGTTTTGTCCCAACAAGGGATAAAAGATGCTTGAACAAAATAAGTTTTCCATGTTTTAAAATAATTGCTTGGGGGAAAAACCCCAAAGCTGTAATCTATATCTTGCTCCAGAATGGTAGCACTTATTAATTAATTACATTTTCAGGTTTGGATGATAAATACTTTGTGTAAATTAATTTTTAGAGCTCTATTTCCAGTGGTTTGGAATTGTTCCGTTTCATCGCTGACTTCTACACCATATATATTTACCTCCAAGTCTCTGCTACTGGTGTCTTTTGGAGCTTCAGTAGGAAACTGAAATACATTAGAAAGAAATACATCGTAAAGATATGGAACTAGAGTAGATGTAGTCCAGATATAGAAATAGAGAAATTTCCAAGGGGGAGGGTAGAAGTCATGCAAAATCCCGTGCACTGAGACATGGCACAGTGCAACATTAATAGCATTCTGCTATGAGAGTTTAAGAGGTGGTGTACTGCATATAACTTCTCTAACAAATTGTTTAGTAGAGCAGAATACAAATATTCACGGCACATATTAATTGTATTGGCCTGCCATTTAAATAAAACATTTACTTGCAAAAAGCTCAAACATCCCATTTATGCATCAGTTTAATCCAAAATACTGAATGAATAAACCAGGACAAGCAGACTGCTGGATGTCACCTCACTTAAGGTGGAGAAAGAAAGAAAGGAACAGTTTTTATACATAAAACACTTGAGTGGAATTACATGCGGATTCTCCAACCCTGGAAGATTTTAAGAAGAGATGGGACAACCATTTGTTTGAAATGGTATAGGGGTTTCCTGCCTAAGCAGCGGATTGGACGAGTAGACTTTCAAAGTCCCTTCCAACTCTGTTGTTCTGCTGTTCAGTTTTTTTTTTACCCTAAGAGCAATGTAAGCAAACTTCTTAGCAAAAATCCAGTTTTCTCAGTGTAGCAATCTATCTCTTAAGGGAGGAAGGAAGGGATATTCAATGCATGAGTTACCTTCATTTCGATTTTTATTTTCTTCTTTGAAGCATCCTGGGATTCAGGAGATGATGTTACATCAGCTTGAAAACAAGAAGAAAAGAAGCTAAGAATTTTAAACATCTTCCCAGATATAAAATACAGTTCCCATGTAGCGGGAAAACATTTACCTATATTTTCAAGCATACGCAATGAAAACGCCTTAAAATAACTGAAGTGATTTGGTCAGTGTGAAAAGAAAGATAAGCTTTGTCATGATTCCTAAAGTTAATACCTGAACCACATAATATAACTGCCCAAAGCCTCAGATCTAAATATTAATCCTGCTGTTCTATTTATTAATCAAAAATTAAGTTTTACTGAGTCTAACAGCACTTCAGCTCGCGGCCATTGAAAATATGCTTGTGCTTGATGTACATATATACATGCATAAACACACAGAGAGTACACACATACATGCATAAGCACACATATACATGCATAAACACACAGAGAGGCACATAATTACAGCTGGGAATTAGGAAGGCATCTTTCGGATGACTTCAGTCCAAGTATGTACAAAAATGACTTCTGTGGAAAGCAAGAAGTTATAGTTCAATAGAACATCTCCTTAAAAGAATACCCCTGCATGAGGATGTGTTTTAAATCCACTTTGGCCACTGAAGGGAAAAAAATTCCCTCCTGCTGCTGTGAGCCAGACCACAATTTTTGAGCCTAATTTTCTGATCACCATCAACTCTACCAAATAGGACACATCTGCTTTCTTTCTAGGCAAGTGCCAAGTATCTGCTGGCCTACAAACAGGACATGGTGGAGACTTTACTTGAATCCTTGGCGTGGTAGCCTGGGCAGTTAAGTGAATGCAGGGTCGCTGATTTGGAAATGTTTAAATGTATCCCAGAAAAATTTACACTGCTGTGTTTAAAAAGAAAATCTAACGGCATCAGCATAGCGAGATAACTTATCATTCTTTGCCAGAGAGATATTTTTTTTAATGGATCCTAAGATGGATACAAATATTATTGTAATCATAAGCTAAATAAGAGCAGTATGGCAGTCTAAGGATTCTAATTAAGAATTAGAAAGATACAGTATAATCAAGTGAGATTATCAAATATTGAAAAGGCATTGTTACATATATAACTGTTTTTACATTTCCTTTTAGATGTTATTCAACACAGGTTGTTGTCTCCAAGCAGGAAACCTACAAAACTGGATCTCTATGGATGTTCCCAGACATCGAGGTCATGGTTGCCCCAAAGGTGCTTTTTCAAAAAGTCCACTGGGCTTTGTTTTTCCTTGAAGACGTTTTCATCCTTTTCATCCAAGAGGCATCAGCAGTTCCGGAAGGTTCCGCACCCATTTGCACTATTCAGGTGACCCTGAGGGCACAGGTAAACCTCCGAGTGGCTTCAACGACTCTCAGAAAGAGGGCTAATGACCAGAAGACTGCAAGGAATGTAAATCTTTCCATTCTCTACCATTCAGTCAGAACTGAAGAAGCTTCTTGGATGAGAAGCGAAACATCTTCAAGGAAAACCAAAGTCTAGTTACCTTTTGAAAAAGCACCCGGGGGACTATAAAGCTAGACAGCTATTTGTCTAAACTGCTCGAGAAGGGGGTTGGACCAGAGGACCTCCAAGGTCCCTTCTGGCTCTGTTATTCTAAAATTAATACTGATCCCCCCCCCTCCCCAAATTGGACTTATTGGCTAAGAGACACAATTACCTTGTCCTGGCTGCTCCTCTATTTTTGATTTCTCTGATTCCAATGTAAATATCTGTTTAGCATGCTCCTGGACTTGTAGTTTGCACTCCTCTATTCTTTTTTCCAACCTGGAAATAATTTCATACGGCATCGGAGCATTATCATAAAGATACCGGGCAACGGTATCCACAGGATAGTCATTTTTTATCCGGGAAACCAAGGGATAAGGATTCACATCTGGCAAGTGTGGGACTCTTGGCCAATCATCCTGCAAAGAACAGCCATTATAAAACAAATGTTAAGCAGAAATAGTGTTAAAGTGTTTGTTATATACACGGGGCCATGAAGTAAAGGCAGTCCTCGACTTACAACCTTTCATTTAGCAACTGTTTCAAGTTACAACGGCACTGGAAAAAAAGGGGACTTACGGGCAGTTTACCCACATAGAACCATTGCCGTATCCCCCATGAGCATAGGATCAAAATCCAGCCATTTGCAACTGACTCGTGACGGTTGCAGTGTCCCCGGGTCACGTGATCCCTTTTTGCAAACTCGCGACAGGCAAAGTCAGTGGAGAAGAAGCCAGATTCGCTTAACAACTGTGTAACTAACTTAACCACTGAAGCGATTCACTTAACAGCTGTGGCAAGAAAGATCGTAACGTGGGGCAAAACTCACTTAACGAATGTCTTGCTCGGCAACGGAAATGTTGGGCTCAACTGTAGTTGTAAGTCGAGGACTATCTGTATAGCACCTAACACTGGGGAATTTTGCCAAGTGATGTTTCCCCGTTGCTGATAGCAAAAATAAAGAGATGTATTGAATCTGCAATTCATATTATACTTGTTCAACCCTAATTGTTTTTGTCTCTCTCACAGCATTGACTAATTGCCTTTTTCTCACACATGTAAAGGTAAAGGTTCCCGTCGCAAATATGTGCTAGTCGAACCACCGAACTGCCAATCTTTCAACCGACAAGCTCAGCGTCTTAGCCACTGAGCCACCGTGCCCCTTCTTTTCTCTCACATAGCATTTCTTAATTACCTTTCAGAAGTTCCATGATAAGCTGTCCAGCATTAACCATCATAGCTGAATGTATTCTTCCTTTGCTGAGCTATGATGGTTAATCTGTAACAGGGGAATCTAAAGATCTCCAGATGTTTCAAACTGCACAATCACCATCCCTGGTGTTTATTGTTACTATTTTTAATGACATTTTCATACCATTTCCCAGACACTCAAAGTACTATTAAAATCATTTCATAAACATACATACCAAATTAAAAAAGCCCAAAAATTCATCAAATGTACCAGGAAGTTCTACGGTTTCCTATAAACACATAAAGATACACCTCTTACAAAATAAAGCAGACTTGATTATACTATAACATACTTCTTTCATGCTAGTAAGCATGCAAATTGGGGTTTGCTAATCTAATACTCTGAAGAAATATTATGATCAAAGAAATAAACTTTAAAATATGTGGACTATTCTGATCAGATTCATATGAAATAGTCAGCTATCTTACTGTTTCTTGTAAACCTTACATAAACTACTAGGCCATTATGGTTATTCAACAAACCAGCTTAAAGAATTCTGGCTTAGTCTTATATGTCAACCAAGCCCTTGTATCTCAAATCCTGAATACACAATCATCCAAACTGTTGACAGAACATTGCAGGGTTTTCTTCTGACTTGCCTGTTTGGGGAAAATCTACTTATTTTTATTGAAATGTTATATGCTGCCAACAATTTCAGAAATGGAGACTAAAGATCAAAACATTGCCTTTGCCACTTGGATGAATTTTGATGTGGTTGTGTTCATGTATTGCCATCAAAGACTGAAGTATAACTGAGCATAACACTTGGCATAGTATAAGTACATCATGACATTTTGCCCAGACATACTGAGCATACCATGGCTAAGATAAATATGTGAACACGGGACATTTCTTTGTTATTTCTGAAAGGTGGGGGGGGGGGGAGCCAGCAATGTTATTTTAAAAACTTTTATTCTCATTTTTTTTAAAAGAACTGATCCATAAGACCTTTCACCGCCACTATTATCCTAATTGAGCACTCTGATTCAATAGAATCAGCCAGTTGCTTGAATTCATTTGAGGGATATGCTATTATTTTACTTACATCGAACCATTTTGTAACTTTTTGATTCCTCATATCAACAACTTGTTTCTAATCTTTGTTTTTCCTTCAAGTATTAGTCTGGCAGAGCAATAAACAAACATCCCACAGCAAATGGTGAGATAGAGCTCATTGTCGCTATGACTGTGTTCACACAACATGCTTCATTAATTCAGATAAAAATCTACTGGCTGTACCTGTACCCCAAAAACTAAGCTTGATTAGTCTGTGTCTTGAGTGCAATGCAAACATGGTTTCTTTGGCATTTCTCCAAAGTGGTGAGTATTGACCTCCAAGCATCAACTGGACTATCCAAGTCATTGTTATTTGTGGTAAAGTAATATTTATTACATTATTTCCATTTAATAAATGTTTTGAGGGGCCAACCATCAAGCTTTGCTGAAGGGGACAATGAACTGAAGAGTTTGGAAACCTCTGCCTTCGTGTGCTTCAGTGTCATCTGCAGGCTTAGAACACATGCCAGCCCAGTACCCCAGCCAAGCACGGCAACCTGTGTTCAGCTTCAAAAGGGAAGACATGTATCCATCTAAGAGCTTCCTTTTAGAATAAGGGTCTCCAACCTTGGCAACTTTAAGAATTATGGACTTCAACTCCCAGAGTTCCTCAGCCAGCAAAGCTTAATTCTTAAAAGTTGCCAAAGTTGGAGACCCCTGCTTTAGAATACAGAATAACAGAGTTGGAAGGGGTCTTGGAGGTCTTCTAGTCCAACCCCCTGCTCAAGCAGGAGACTCTGTACTGTTCCAGGCAAATGGCTGTCCAGTCTCTTCTTAAAAACCCTCCAGAGATGGAGAACCCAAACCTTTTGGAGGTAAGTCATTCTACTGATTAACAGAATTACAGAATAGCAAGAGTTGGAAGAGCCTTTGGAAGTCGTTTCCTCCAACCCATTGCACAAGCAGAAGACCCTATATTATTCTGGGCAAATGGCTGTCCAGCCTCTTCTTTAAAAACCTCCAGTGGCGGAGCACATACATAACGTCTGGAGGCCAAGCTGTACATTAAGGTGAGATAGATAGATAGATGGTAGATAGATATTGTGTGATATATATATGGTTCTAAATGTCCTTCCAGCCTCTGTCGAGAGCCCCAAACACGTGTTGCCCGCCCTCCCTTCCTGCAGAAGGGAAAGGCAGCCTCGGATTTCAGCCGCCGACCTTGATAAAAGAATGCCTGTAGGTAGAGAGGGTCAGGGTGCGACCCCGCTCGACCATTCCCAAGTAAGGCGGCTGCCTGTCGCCCTCCCGAGCCCGAACGCTTCCAGCGGCTTCAGCAAGAGCAGCAGCAGCAGAACGTCCCGCCCTTCCAACGGACCTTCTCTTGCCGTTGCTAAGGCGCCCTAGGAACCGCCTGGCTCCGCCCCCACGGTCCGTCACGTTCGATCCTTCCGGCCTGCCCCCGTTACCCCCGGGGCTGAAGTTCCACCGCGCTCGCTCGCGCGACGCGCCTGTCCTAGAGGAGGGAGAAGACACGCGATCCTTCCGCGAGTCTCGGTTTCGCGTCCGCTCGTGGGAGGCGTGCTTGCAATAAATCTCCCACCCGCTCCCAACGCCGAGAGGAGTCCCTGGGCATTGCTTTGGCGGTGGGTTTCCTTTGTGGGCATGGATGGGCGCGAGAAGTGGTCTTGGGCTCGGGGAAAGAGTTGGAGAGGCAGTGGCAGCAACCCCCAGCTCCGGATCCCTCCCTGTGCATGGGTTACTAAGTTGCAAAAACCAGTTGTGGGGGTCTCGGGGGCTCTCCAGAATTTGCTGCCAACTCCCAGGGGAGTAGTGTTTGGAGAGGTGCGAGGTGGTAGTTAGTGGCGGTTCCTACGCTTAACCTGCATGATTGTCCAGAAGAAGAGCTGTGCTGGTTTGTTGCAGAGGTTTGGTGACTTTTTTGAGGACTAAACCCAACCTGGGTTAAAAATTGGTTGGTGGGGTGAGAAATGATTTTCCCATAGAACCACTGAGTCAAATGGGTTGCCTCTATCAGTTTCCCAACTGCCAGAATTCCCCATCCATCATGTTGAATCCATCACAATATAGCTGTGAAAGTTGGACCATAAGTGCCAAAGAATTGATGCCTTTGAACTCTGGTGCTGGAGAAGACTCCTGCAAGTCTCTTAGACTGCATGGAGATCAAAGATCAAACCGGTCAGTCCTAGAGGAGATCAACCCTGACTGCTCTTTAGAAGGCCAGATCTTGAAGATGAAACTCAAATCCTTTGGTCAACTAATGAGGACGAAGGACTCACTGGAGAAGAATCTAATGCTGGGAAAGACTGAAGAAGGGGACAACAGAGAATGAGGTGTTTGGATGGAGTCACCGAAGCAGTAGGCGTGAGCTTAAATGGACTCCAGAGGATGATAAAGGACAGAAACATCCGTGGGGTCGCGATGGGTCGGACACGACTTCTCAACTAACAACAACATGTTGAAATGGAGTTGTGAATTAAAGTCTATCCCTGCTAGCTGGGGGAATTCTGAGATTTGAAGTTCACACATGAACTGAGGAACACTGACCTAGATGTTACAGCAATCTATTAAGTTATATATAACTATTTCCAACAGAAGCACAGCACTCTTTCCACATAATGTTTATATCTTTTTTGAGGTCGCTGAGAGTGATATAATTGGCTTTGCTGGTTGTGCTAAGCAAAATATCTGATGGGAATCCAACCGTGGTAGCATGCAGGTCATGGTTTGGGGGCAAAGGATGTTAATGAACTCAGTCAATTGGAGTTTTGCGCTATCTCACAAAGCACTAAATATTTGTTGCTAAATCAGTTGTCAGGATTTTGGCAGCCCACTTATGGTAACCTAGGGCAGTCAATAACTTATGTTTAAAGCAAACTATAGTGAAAGAGCAATGTGAAATTGCATTGAGTGGCAAAGAGTGCTCGGTTTAGCTTAGTGGTCAAATGAGATTTAAATGTGGTTCTCTCTAGAAGTAGGATTGACTGATACTTGGGTTGAACTATTCAGTTGTATAAAGTATGACTTACTTCCAGTTAGCAAAGTGCACAGGACATTCTTATTTGTTACATTTTTATGGTTCTGGAAAACATAGGTGAAATTTATCCCTTTCTGTCAGCAGCATTTTCCCCCGTGGTGATAAGGAAAGCTGCCACAAATTGTTTAACGTAAGGTGGCTTGATCTGTTGGCCAGGAATGCATAACAGATCAATTAATTTCCTGCTCTTGAACTAAGGAATCTGTGTGGTTAGAAAATTTTGTCCAAACCTAAGCAAATTTCTTCACTTACCTGCCAAGCTTTCTCCAGCAAACTGTCTCAGAATAGTCTCACTCCAGGGAGGAAAGAGCTGATACTGCAAAAACCAGAAATGGGGCTTGTTACACAAAAGCCACAAATACATTTTTGCTATTATCCCTTTAATAGGTATCATTTTAGAAGTAACGGTTATTTTATAAACTGCAAAAGTTTGGCAGGTGAATCAAGGAAATGAACTGTTTACTCCATGGTCTGTGTTTGCAGCCAAAAACATGGCTGCAATTATATTCTATGTATTCTTAATATAGTAAAACATGTAAAATAAATAATCAAACACTTGACATACAAGTTAAGTCTCTATTAATGAATAGTATTACTAAGATCCTGCAATACGAAACATTAAAAAAACCCTGAACTTTATACTGTAAAGCTTCACATTAGATCGATTCTTATACCTTACCACTTATACCACTTAACCTAGAGCAGACGTGGCGAAAACATCAATTGTGCAGTCCTTGGATTAGATCCAGACATGTTGGCAAAAGATCAAGCTTCTACCTGTAGGTCTCTGTTGTTTATGATCTCTGTGTGTCTGTCTCCCCCTCACACACACACACTTTAAATTTCAGCCCTCCAACTCTTTACGTTCAGGGCTGCTGGAGAATAGTGTCCCCTAGTTTGAGTTATTTCTCATTCATCAGGATTTCTATCTCTCTAAGAATACTTATCTGAAATTATACGTGAAAGCTATTCTTGCATTATTTATCTTTAACAGTTCCAAGGATATCATTCATCTGAAATATACCATTAAATTCATCTCCCATTTTAAAAAAGCAGACCAAGATAAACCAGGAAATGAAAAGACATGCTGAGTGTTTGCGAAATCAAGATACGCTGGCTGCATCCCTGTTACAGGACACCCCATTTGACAACTTATGTCTGACATCCCAAGCTATTCTTGAGAGAGCCCAAAAACAAGGACGATCAAAATGTCCCAGATGTCACGGATCAAGGATGTTCTACTGTTATTCATGTTATGTTCCAGTTGAAACTGTTCCTGTTGAAGATATTCCTATTGTGAAGGTTAGTGCAGGTGATCTGAAAGGGGGCGGGGGCGGGGAGAATCACAGTGTTCTTTGGTCATTTTATATGAAATTTCCCAGCAAGTCATTCTAATAGATGAAATAGATGAGGGTAGAGTTTAATTTAATCTTAATATTTTCCATCATCTACAGCAGGGGCAGGCAACTATGGCCTCTTTATGACCTGTGGACTTCAACTCCCAGAATTCCTGAGCCAACCATGGTTTTCAGGGTTTACCAAGTTGCAGCGTCCCTGGGGTCAGCACACATTTACAACATGCTGGCGGAGGAATTCTGGGAGTTGAAGTCCACAGGTCATAAAGAGGCCATAGTTGCCTGCCCCTGCTGTAGATGATGGAAAATATGTCTGCCCAGACTTGCCCCAAAGGCAGCCTTTGATTTAAGTCATTCAAATAGTAGCTTCTTTTTGATTGTATTATTCAATTACATTGGTATTTTTTGTTGTTTCCCATTGATTATTTTGCTGAAAATTGCAATTGTAACTGGTGCAAATCATGTATTATACTCTGATATCCAGAGTGGAATGCATGGTTGGGCAAATGTATATATTTATGGTTGAATTTGAGGGGGGGTGTCTTTTTGATGCACTTTTTGGGTTCTTTGTTTAAAGCTTCCCTTGAAGATTGATATAATCAAGCATCCCAATGAAACAGATGGCAAAAGTACAGCTGTACATGCCAAGCTTCTAGCATCTGAAGATGTCACCATTTATACCTATCCGTGTATTCCTGACTATGAAGAGATGCAGCATGAAGTAAGAGTCTGTCTATATGGAGCATCATAGGAAAACCGTTTGTTTCTCACTGCCACGATTGCTGCTGTTAAATATACTCTGTGTTTTAGCATTGTTTTGCACCAGAGCAAATAATCAGTGTATTTGTCCAGGAATTCATGTAGTAGGACTTATTACTTAGTTGTATTCACAGAAGTGAGTTCCACTTCTTGGCTTGTTTTTAAGAGTGCAACCATTTTTGCAAGAATTTCCCTGAGAGTACAGGTTGTCCTTGCTTACCAAGCACTTGTTCAGCAACCATTCAAAGTTACGAAGCTGCTGAAAAATGTGACTTACAACAACTGGTCCTCAAAAGTTGCGTCTGTCAGCCTTCCTGTCTTGCCCTGTCTCTGGGGTCAGCACGCATCTACAACAGCCACAGCGTCACATGGTTGTGCGATTGCCATTTGCAACTTTCATAGGCAGCTTCCAACAAGCAAAGTCAATGGGGAAGCCAGAAGGAAGTCACTAGTCGCAGTCATGGGATGTTGCATTTGATGACGCCCTTAGTGATGGGAGTTACTGGTTCCGATTGCGGTCAGTAAGAGAGGACTACCTGTACAGATGGCCTAAAGCCAAAATGACAAGAGGGGAATATTCCTAAGAGGGTGGATCAGCACTTCAGCCTATATTTGATGAAATAAAAGTTTCGCAGGGTTTTAACATTTTCTCATATTTGTTTAAATAATGCTGTTGGTAAATGTTACACAGAATGTATTTTTAGAAATAATGGTGGAAGCACAATTTTAAAATAGATTGGGGAAAAATAGGAGTTGCCTTGCGGCTGAGGTTAAGCTAGATCTCATGAAGGTTTTTTCTCCCCCTTTTTAGATTGCGCTTATTTTTCCCGGACCTAATTCAGTTTCAATAAGCAACATTCCTCTCTCTTTGCAAGCAAAATGTAAGACGGACACTGAGGGCTTCTCAGCAGAAGCAGCGCCCAAGTGTGCAAAATTGGAGCCAAGCCACAGTAGAATCATGAGTGAAGATAAATTGCCCAAGAGTGAAAATGCACTGAAAAAAATTATATTTATCGACAGCACATGGAATCAGACAAACAAAATAATCACAGATGAGCGGCTTCAAGGTATTATTTTTAAGAATGGAAACGAATCTTGGGAATTGTTCTAGGTATAGTGGAGAGCTGTTATCAGGAATAAATGTCTCCTCTCTACTCTTTATTTTTCTTCCAAAAGTTTTGCCTTTCTAAAACTAGTGCGCTGCAACACTATATAATAAACATTTTTGGACTCCAGTCAGATAATGCTGCATTCCAGGAAAGAAAGGGTTTTAGAGAAAAAGAGATGACTTATCTAGCCACACTTAGAAAATATAATGGAAATTACCGTATAAATCTGCCTACATATATCTTAATCAGGCTTATCCTTGTTTGTAATGCTTTGGAGAAACCTGTTAACAATTTGCTACAAATAGTTCTTTCAGTCTTTTGTGTAATTAAATGCCTACATTGTCATCTTTGGTTTTCTTCACTGCAGGGTTGCTACAAATTGAGCTGAAAGCTAAGAAAACCTCCTTTTGGCGCCATCAGAAAGGAAAGCCAGAAACTTACCTCTCTACCATTGAAGCAATTTATTATTTTCTAGTAGACTATCACAAGGAGGTCTTAAAAGAAAAATATGATGGACAATACGACAATTTGCTTTTTTTCTTCTCATTTATGTACAGGCTGATCAGGAAAGCCAAGGATTCTGCAGGAAAAAAGTGAAGCATCCCTCATGCAAATGTCCCAAAAGAAATGTGATTCCTTATCCTTTAAAACCAGTCCTTTAAAACCAACTAGGATTTGAATGACTGAAACTGACTTGCAAGATAGAATGCTTAATAGTTATTGTCTTTTAAATTTGAACTCAATCCAAACTTAACACATACAGAGCTTTAAACTTAAGGGAAGATTGTCAGAAACAAACCTGGACTTGTGGCATCTAAGTAGAAATATTTTTTTCTTATTTATTGAATAACAAAATTGCTAGCTTCTCCCAAACCAGTAGTTTAAAAATGCTTTTTTAAAAAGGTTTTTTTTAAACTTTTTAAATCATTTTTTAATTTCCGGTTCGGGTGAACTAATAGCATTTTTACTACCAGTTGCAACGAACCAGCTCAAACTGGTAGTATTTCACCTCTGGTATAAACCTAGCTGCAATCGAACATGGATAGAAGCCACAATAAAGCATGTTAGAGGATGGATGGTGCATCTTAAAATCTTGCATGTTCTATAAAGCTGCATATGTAATGATTCAAATGATAAATATCTTTTGAAGTAATCTGTTTAATAAAAAAAAAACAACCCTAATGCTTTTATTGTCCATAGTTCTATTATTACTTATTTCTACCGTCAAGAGAAGGGCATTGTGGCTTTGTGCAATGATGGCCACTTCCAATTTGTGCGTTCTGGTATTTCCTGAGAGTTTCATCTTTGTGTTGCCAAACAAGGGCACTTTGAATTCTTCTAGCAAAGTCGCTTCTCGAAAAATGCTGGATTATACTTAACAGGGAACATTTCCACTCCTACCGCAAAATGACGTTTTACCTCCATGTGTTACAATAATCTAACCCTGAAAAACATTCACGGTGTCTTCCAGATCTTATTTCCTTGAAACATTTGCAAATTATTTAGAAGTAGAGACAGAGAAACCGCTTATGTAAACAAATGTTGAATTGATTTGAGGGTTTTTGCTTTAAACCCCAGCACCAATCAAGTTCTGATCTTCAGAACAGCGTATTCAGATGTACAGAAAGGAATAGTCACAGTCCCACGGGGGATGCCAAGGGTTTGTGCTTTGCCTAATGTCAAAAGTGTTTTTTTTTAAAGAATTGGAAAGGAAGAAGAGTGGAACGGAAGAGAGATTTGGTGTCTAGCCCAGGGTATCCATGCCATTAAATGTGTAAGTTTAATTCACCCACTGGTACTCAGATTTCTCAGAATTCCAATAAAGGAGACTATTTCAGGGTTGAAATGAGGGGTCCTTGTTTCTCTGAATTCATACCATGCCCTGCTCAATTCAGAAGTCAGTGTTCTGTTGAAAAGTAGCGCCAAACTGCAAACGAGGTCCCACAATCTGCTTGTTAATGGGAGTCTTTTCTGTTGTTACCTTCTTTTCCCACTGTTTTGTAAATTCTTCAAACCTGCAAGGTGATATTATCAAGTGGAGAAAATTTACTATAGGACAGCAGAGATCCATGGTTAACTGGAACAAAGAAGTTTTTATTAAAATAACTATATAAAATGATTTTGATCCAGGTTCACTCGTTACCACAAATTGCTTTTCTCCCACCAGGACTAGCCTAACTCTATCTTCACATTATTCCTCACCTATCTTCCTAACAGGAGAAATATTACCACTTACACCCTGAAGCTCCTCAGACCTCGTCTTCCAACTTGCACTTCCCAAATCCCTCTTCTCCAAGCCTGTCCATTGCTGTCCTTTGATTGATCATCCTGCCACTTATTCTTCACAAGCTATCACTATTAAACCTTAGAGCAGGCAAGTCAAACTCTCTAGATCCATAGCCATCTCCATAATATCCCTCTCTTTGATGATGGAATGTCCTCTCTAAAGGACTACATCTGGCCCAGAAATGATCACTTGTCTCTTTTATTGTACAGGTTAAAAATGTCATAGCAATGTTAAGAGAACCAAGTAGATTATTGGATGGATGGATGGATGGACTTTCACCCATATAAAGATACAGAAACCACTCATTTCTCATATGAATTAGGTTCGTCTATTTATCTTTCTGACAATGTATATACACAAGAGGTAAGTCCATTTTCAAAGGATACAGACAATGGGCACCAGCCATTTAGACATTCCATGGATTTCAAGCTCTTCAATAAAACACAATCAAATTAAAAGGCACATAATAACACTTTATCACTGGATGATGCCTTAGAATGACCGGAAGCACTAATGGCTAAAAAGAATCTCGAATTTTGGCTTGTAAAGCATCGCAGGTTTTCTTTGCGTCTCCAAGCAACATTGAAGTGTTTGGTTTATAAAAAATGGGATTGTCGACAGCAGCGTAACCAACTCCCAGGGTGCGCTTCATGACGATGACCTGGTGGAGAAACCAAATGACATAATGAGAGTGAGTCAACGTATTTCTGGCCTTCACTCGAAAAAGCTAGTTAAAAACACAGCCTGCAGTATACAAATTGGTTACATCTTTAAATGTGGTTTACACCAACACCACTGCAAGGATATGCAGACTTTTAACAGAAGACTTGTCGATTTTTCATCAGGGTAAGAATGAAACAGAAATTCACATATAATATTATAAAATTGTAAAGTTGGAAGAGACCATGAGGGTGAGTCCGAACTCCTGCCAGAGCAGGAATTAAATTAAATTGAATTGAATTAATGTCAATTAAATCATTCCAAGCAGATGACTTTGGTAATTGGTTCCAGTGTTGTTGAACTGCTCTTACTATTAGGAATTTATACTGGATTTCCCCCAACCCCTCTAATATTCAACCTGAACCTGCCTTCCTGTAATTTAACTACATTGTTTTATGTCCTGGATGATAAAGAACAGGTGTTCACCTCCTTCCACCCCTCTCTCTGATATTTGAACAATGCTCTCCTATTCCCCATCAATCATCTTTCATGACTAAGCCCATTCTCTCCCTTCAATTCTTCCTCATTGCTGAAATTCTAAAAAGACAATATTTCAGATTCTACTGCTTAGCAAAAGGCAACTACCATATAGTCATAAGGACATAAGCAGGGCCCAGCTGGATCAGAATGCACTGCTGTTGAATGCAAAAATCTTATTTATATTGGCAAACCTAGAGAGCTTTCCAGATTCTCCAGCAACAGATAGCAGGACATCCTCGTTTAGATTATTGTCTAATCAAATATCCTCATCTTACTTCCCCACTGGGTGTTTTTCTGAGGTCTTTTGAGTTCAGCTCTCATCATTTCCCAGCCAACATGACTGTTGACTCTGCAGTGCCAGCAAACTTTCTGTTGTGCTGTCCCTTAGATGCTAAAATAATTCTTTCCTCCAGAGAAACTGTACCTTGTGTCAACTGGAAGATTTGATGACATCAAAACAATAGGCTGCGCTGCAATGAAGGCAACATTTTCATACTTGGGGACAAAGTGTTCTGACCGAGGCTTCCCAAGAGCATGAAGCAAACTCCTTGTCCTAACGAAAACCCCTTTTATTAATTGACTGTGAATTCTGCTCATTCACATCCAGCAAAGTCTTTCAAGGGAGGATTTACAGTCACAAACCTTATCTGGCTTGGAGAGCTGCCAGGATGATATCTGCAAAACTTGGCAAGGAGTCTCGCAGAATCATGAGCCAATTAAGTGAACTAATTTTCTCCTGAAAATCCCACCCCCTTTTCGCTCCTCTTTTATTTCCTCTGGGAGGGGCCATTCATCGTACACCTGTGGCCTTATTTCCAAGTCGACCCTGTTCTTTAGCTGTTCCCTTCGTCTGGCAGCTCTGCGCATGTGCACACTGGGAACAGGCTCCAGCTGTTCATCTGCCTCACTGATGTCTGACTCTGAAGGCAGCTGATAACTTGCATACCGCTCTGGCCTCCTCTCTGCCTCCAACGAAAAGTCCTCATCAGAGCCTTCCCCCAGACTCCAGGACTGGCCCATGTTCCTCCCCAACCTCCTCACTGTCTGAATCTGCTTCCAGCTCTGCTGGCAGGTCACAACACCAAGACCCCTTTCTTTTTACGTTGTGTGTTAGGTATTCTTTGCTCTAATGAAGAAACAACCACAACCCTGCACTCTCAGTTTCTTGTTGTCACTTACTTGTTTAGATTTCCAAACTTCCAATACAGGCATGCCAGCTATAATGGAGTTGGGATCTTCCTGTGCTGCAGAGTTCACGGTATCGTTAGCACCAATGACCAACGTCAAATCTGTATCTGAAAGTAAGAAGACAGAGCCTTGCAAAAGGAAGGTCTTTCGATATGAAAAGCTTCAAAATCCAAGTGTGCCATAATCACATTAAAAAAAAAAAAAAACGTAAACCGGGGAAGCTCTAACATTATTTCTGTAAAGGAAAGCTGGGGAAAGAGACTTTGGTATAGTGAGCCATCTAACTGGTATTCAATGTCCTTTCCATGTTGCTTACACTACTATTTGTCTGCCGAAATTTGGCTTGCGAATAGTTTCCCCCTTTTCATGAAAAGGCTTCTAAAACAAGATCTGTGCTAAATAACCTACACGTGAAACTAGATACAAGATGCCCAAGATGTACCATGTACGGGTTACATAGTTCAAAAGCAAAAAAAAGGTTCAGAGCAAACCAAATATTCCTCACTTTCTGATCCTCATTTGTGACCTAATTTATCTCTTCCCCAAACTGATCAATTTATCCCACTTCATATTATCTTCACAGCAACCTGGACTAGGCTGAATAAAAACATCTAGGACGAAGATTGAGTGGTGATTCCCTTTGTGGATATCCTCAATCTTATATTCACGAAAATGAATATTAACCCAAAAACTAATCCTCTTCACGTGTAAACTACTGATCCAGTGGTGGGTTGTAATTTATTTTACTACCGGTTTGCTCGTGCACACATGCACACTCGTGTGCTCTGGGCAGATGAGCAGAAACTCCCACTGCCACCACTACCGGTTCACCCGATCCGGGGCAAACCAGTCAAAACCCACCTCTGTACTGATCCCTTTCCATTTTCTTCCTCTCTCTCTCTCTTTTATAGATTCTGTTTATGCTTGTATGTATGCTTGCTATATGGAGCCTGCTTGAAATCTATAGATTTTGCATGAATCTGTTTCATCTGGATTCGGCTGCTCTCACAATTTGGAGAGATTCCACGCTGGCATATTAGCCTGACAAGCCTAAGCCGTTGAATTCATCATCTGAAAATTTATTTCTGGTCCAGGACCGTCATGAGTCCCTTACTGAGCCATAAAACTTGACCTCCCAAAGAGACGTCAAAGACAATTGCCTCGTCTTCTGATGGACTGCCTGAGGAAACAGACCACCTCTGAAGTCAGATGAGAAAACAGGCTTTGGAACTGAAGGGCTTCCAGCATCCAAGGTAACATGGCCAACTGTCAATCCCACAGGACCTTTTCAGGCATCCATTCTGGAGCGTGCTTCAGGTATGCAACGGGTTCAACTTGGAAGGAATTCCTACAGTAGGTGCCAATTAAGAGCCGAGGTGGCCCAGTGGTTAGAGTGTAGTACTGCAGGCTACTTCAGCTAGCAGTCAGCAGTTCAAATCTCACCGGCTCAAGGTTGACTCAGCCTTCCATCCTTCTGAGGACCCAGATTGTTGGGGGGAAGTATGCTGACTCTGTAAACCACTTAGGTCTGTAAAAGCACTGTGAAGCGGTATATAAGTGTTAAGTGCTGTTGCTATTTACTATTTCCAGTGTAGGGTTATTAGTATGATCAAATGGGGAGAAACTGAGTTTATTTGCCAGTACAGTTGCTCGCAGGGGGGCCCAAGAGCAAGTGAGGTGCAGATTGCCTAGGAGATGATAATTATAGGGGAGAAGTAAATGACAAAACGGAAAGCATAATTTGTCATATAGCAGCATGAGTTTTACAATTACTGGAGCTACAGATTCAGCTAAGGAGCATGAGCCCTGGTGGCTCATTGGTTAGAATGCAATATTGCCGGCTAACTCTGCTCACTGCCAGGAGTTCGATCCTGATGGACTAGACTAGAGCTTGACTCAGCCTTCCATCCTTCCAAGGTGGGTAAAACGAGGACCCAGATTGTTGGGGGCAAGAGGCTGACCCTGTAAACCGTTTAGAGAGGACTGTAAAGCACTATGGAGTGGTATGTGTCCTAAGTACTATTGCTATTTTACAGCCTGAAGAAAACACCATATATACTCCTTCATTTCCATGTATTAAAGCCATCATTTGTTGATGAGAGCTTCATCGTTCTTCGGCCTGACTCCGAAAGTAGATAAAAAACAATGTTGTTGGGTGGTTGCAATGCAATGCAAACACTAAGCTGTAGTTTTGTTCGATTTTTCATTCTCCTCTCTCAACCCTTATCCCTTACCTGGAAAATCTTCATTAATTTCATCCATTTCCAAGACAACGTCATACGGCACACCAGCTTCTGCCAGGAGGACATTAAGCTGGCCTGGCATTCGGCCTGCAACCGGATGGATGCCAAACCTGCAACCCCAAAATAGGAAGAAATGCTGAACTAGGTATAGAGACTGAGAAATGGGGAGACGTCAGACAAAGTTCACAGACAGGGGAGAGATATTATACCTTCTCTCCTCTAAGCAGGAGAAAGATAGCCAATTGGGTGTAGTGGTTAAGGCATTAGGCTAGAAACCAGGAGACAGTGAATTCTAGTCCTGCCTTAGGCACAAAACCTCCTGGGTGTTTTTGGGCTGGTCACTCTCTAAACCTTTGCCAAGAAAGCTGCAGAGATTTATCCAGGCATTCACCAGGAGTCAACTTTGACTCAAAACCACACGCACGCACACAGTAGGAGAAAAGTTCATAGGGAGGCAATGACAGTACGATTTAGAGAGCACCCCAATTTTCCTTCCTAAGTTTCAGTCAAAATCAATATTTCCCCCCATTAAAGGTATACAACTGCCATTTTGTTTTGTTTTTAATTAAAGACAAGTTTTGCTTGGATTTCTAGGATGTGGCATTGTTAAAAACAGTGAAAATGTAAGGCATAAATTTAATAATAATTAGAGCACCAAATATAGCATCTTGGCTATAGCCCCTGCCATTGATGATCAACAATAAAAAGAATACATCTTTTTTTTTCTTGAAAGAAAACATTCTCATTTTTGAATGCTGGCACTAAGATCCCTATTGTAATCTCATGCAATATGAAGGGAGGATTATTTTTTATTTATTTATTTATTCTATTTGCATATCACTGAAGAAAGGCCCAAATCATAAATAAATAAAGGGAGACTAGTATAGATCTATTTCAAACTATTTAGCTGTCATCAGCTAGCCATACCCTTACTGGCATTTGAACCTGTATGGCTAGCTGATGAGAGCTAAATAGCTTGAAATAGATCTATACTAGTCTCCCTTTATTTATTTATCAGCACAAATACAACACAAACATAGCAAGGGCAACATTAAAAATAAAAATATGGTTTTCTGCCTGGATGGTCTTCTGTAATGAGCCAAAAGACAGAAAGTGGGAGTAGTGAGCTCCCTCCCATATTTGGGCATACCAGGGGTTGTAACACAAATACGTGTGTGTGTGTGTGTGTGTGTGTGTGTGTGTGTGTGTGTGTGAAGTCCGTCATTAAATCAAAATATAAGTTGGTACAAAGCAGTGTAATTTGTTTATATCAGCAATGGTGTTTACTTGCCTGACTTTCTTTCCTTGTTCGTTCAGCATTTTCACCATGTCAGCAATGGGGTATTGAGCTTTAGCTGCACATAAACCCCAACCTAAAATGAGGGGGGGAAACTCTATTAGAGCATGGAGAGTGAATCCAGAGGCTGTTAGGGGAACACCGAGTGCAGGAGAAACATGCATTATGGCCAGGAAAGTGTTATGAAGAGCATCAGAGCAGACAGAATAATAAGAGTTGGAAAGGACCTTGGGGTTCCTTCTAGTTCCAACCCCCTGCTCAGGCAGGAAACCCTACACCACTTCAGACAAATGGTTGTCCAATCTCTTCTTAAAGACTTCCAGTGTTGGAGCATTCACAATTTCTGGAGGGAAGTGATTCCACTAATTAATTGTTCTGTCAGAAAATTTTCCTTAGTTCTAGGTTGGTCTGCTCCTTGATTCGTTTCCATCCCTTGTTTCTTGTCCTGCTTTCAGGTAATTTGCAGAATAGCTCGAGCCTTCTCCTTTGTGGCAGCCCCTCAAATATTGGAGCATTGCTATCATGTCACCCCTTGTCCTTCCTTTCACTAAACTAGACATAGTCCCACCATTAGTTATTTACTCCACGGGGGATAGGAATTGTGGTGGGTTTCTATTTTTTTTTACTACCGGTTCGCTCATGCCTACACGCTCACTTGCACAATGCTTCTGCGCATGCTCAGAAGCATCAGGGCAGGTGGGTGGAGCCTCCGGCCACCGCCACTACCGGTTCGCCCGATCCAGGCCAAACCGGGTGCAACCCAACTCTGGATAGGAAGAAGGGAAAGGGGACACAGACTTAGTTGCAAGACTGATGTGAGGTAATGGTATATGAGAATGACCTTGTGAGAAAGGAGAAACAGCCACAAACTAAGCAACAAGCCGTTATGAAGCAGTTGATCATGTAGGAAACATCTCAGAAGGGACTCTTTCTAGTTTCTTTCGATTGTAAAAGTGAGGATGGAGAGATGCACTTTCAGACTTTCAAAGTCTGTTAGTGTAATCTTACAATTAAGACTGAGATAGTACTTCTGTGTGTGCTCCTTTTCTGGACTAACTCATAAGATTGACGTGTGAATCCTAAAAAGTAGACCTGATCAGGATTTACTGAGGTTCATTCAAAACATGTGAATTGCCACCCCAGTTCTGCCACAGTGAAAAGTTTAATCTGTTTGAGTGTAAGAAAAGATAGGATTGGCATAGAAGACAATGATGGTGGACCCACCCAAAGCAGGGCCCACCCAAAACATGATTCAGTATTTGCAATTAAGGACCATAAAATCACTCATTTGAAATAGAACCTCAGGAGTTAAAAGATAACAGGACAAGAAGCCCAGATATATGATTATTTTCATCCTTTCCCATTTTTTCCTAGTCTACATTCTCCAGAGTTGGAGAAGGACCATTGCTGAGATTCACAGAACGGTCAAAACCAAACAAAGCCTAGGTAGCTCATGTAGAAATCCGTCTTTGGTTCATTGTTCACTCTTACCTGGTGTAATGATGATAGAGTTTGCTTCTTTGATCATTTCAATGGCTTGGTCAAGCCCAACTTCTGTATGTGTTCCAACCACTTCCATGGGCTTTCCTCCAGCTGTAGACGTCGTGCCATATCCACCCAAAATGACATTTGGTAAAGAACGATTCATAGCCTGGCCAACCATAAACCGTACGTTAACCCAAAGCTTCCAGTCAATGAAAGATTCCAATGAATATAAAGCAGGAAACTACTTTTAAGCATGCTTTACTCTGTACAGATGTAATGTACATGACAGCTCCAATTCACAACATAGCTTGCAATCCCAGAATTTAATACCCTACTTTCATTCTGAAATATGGTTTCAATGTTTATTACATCATTATAATGCTTAGCCGGAAATAAAGAAAATGAACCATTTTGAAGCAAATGTCTGTTAACAGTTAATTCTTTTAAGCTTTTTAAATGAGCGGCAAGACCTGCCAACTTCCTACAGGACCCTTCCCAGCCTGGTAGGGCTTTCATGCATGGAACTGCAATTCCAATAACTGTGTGTGAATTGGGGGTCCCAAGAATTTTGAGAGTTGCAATCTACATGGAGGACGCATAAAACATCTGGAAATATCCAGGCAAGGCGCTGGAATATGGTTGTCACAATAGGTCCTCCTGAAATCTGTTATGATTAACAAAGTGGGAGATCCACAAAAGAGGATCCTCTGAAGAAACATGTATTGTTTCCATGGGGAAAAAATGCAATGGAGCTCACCACAGAGGACCTAACCTTACCACACACATGATGTAAGACAGGATAGCTCCAGAAGAGCCAATCAAAGCTCCGACGATTGTCATCAAGTTGTTGTTGAGAAGGAACCCTTCTGCGCACAAAGCCCATCCAGAGTAGCTATTCAGCACAGTGATGACCACAGGCATGTCTGCTCCACCAATGGCTGCCGTTAGTGTCACTCCCTGTGAGTTTTTGATGCACATAAAAGAGAAAAGGTGGAGCAGATGTTTGTGCAATAATATATTGAAGAGCCGCTGTGGCGCAGTGGTTAGAGTGCAGTACTGCAGGCTACTTCTGCTGACTGCCGGCTGCTTGCAATTTGGCAGTTCGAATCTCACCAGGCTCAAGGTTGACTCAGCCTTCCATACTTCTGAAGTGGGTCAAATGAGGACCCAGATTGTTGGGTTCCTCCTTAGTAATTCTCACAGTCTATCTTGGATAATGATGCAAGTAATTGCTTTGGTTTGGCAAGATTTCTGTTTATAGGTGAGGAACAATAAAGGAAACTACTTGGAGGTAATTCTATATGTCTTTCTTGGTTTTTGAGTCATGGTGGCGCAGTGGTTAGAATGCACTATTGCAGGTTAATTCTGCCGACTGTCAGAGTTCAATTCTCACCAGCTCAAGGTTAACTCAGCCTTCCATCCTTCCGAGGTGGGTCAAATGAGGACCCAGATTGTTGGGGGCAAGAGGCTGACTCTGTAAACCTCTTAGAGAGGGCTGGAAAGCACTGTGAAGCAGTATATAAGTCTAAGTGCTATTGCTATTAAGTTTCACCTTAAAATGAAAAGGAGAAAAGCTAATTCTGTACTCTGGTCTCCCGTATTCAAACACAGAACTATGAGCAGTATCTATCCTCTTTCTGAATGTGGAGGGTGTTTTCAACACTGGGTCCCCAATGAGCAGTGTTCCTTAGGATCTGGAGGTGGCAAAAGAGACTATTCTGTGAGTTTCCTACAGTAGGCAGAAGACAATCAAACACATTCTAGGTTATCTCTCTTTTGAGTGCCCAACACATATTCTGGGCATAGTTTTACGGAAAACCAGAAGGAAGACTTGTATAGTTGCTTCCAAACTTGTATCAACTTGCTCTCTACCCTCTTCCAACCTATCTTTGCTTCTAAGCAGGTAGATGCGGTGGCGCAGTGGTTAGAGTGCAGTGCTGCAGGCTACTTCTGCTGCAAGCCGGCTGCCTGCAATTTAGCAATTCAAATCTCAGGCTCAAGGTTGACTCAGCCTTCCATCCATCCGAGGTGGGTCAAATGAGGACCCAGATTGTTGCGGGCAAGAGGCTGACTCTGTAAACCGCTTAGCCATTGCTATTGCTATTGCTAAACCAGACTAACGTCATTGCCATGTTTATGCATAGGGTGTTTATGGGAGACTCAAGCATATTCTTGGAAATAAAAAAAGATGCAGAATCCCCCCACCCCCTGCCATTTTTAATTAAAACAGTCTATAAGAAAGAAGGAAATAAAATCAGGAAGAACTACAAAATCCGGTGAGCTTCAAGGCAAGTATCAATATAGTCCTACTTTTACTCTGGATATCAAGTTGCCTACCACTATTCTGGAAGGTTCCAGCTCTTGTCTGACCCTGTTCTTAGGCTTTCTCTGACTCAGCCATCAGCTCATCTCCAGTTTTTTCATCTGCCCAATTTAAAGGAATGAGGAGTAAAGTTTTTGACCCCTACCATTATTGAGGAGAGTCCAGAAACTCCAAGAAGGCAGGCCATGCCTCCTGTATAGCTGGAATCTAACATAAAATAAATCATGCCTCCTACTGAAGCTGCCATCAGTCCAGCATTCAAATAATGACGGCCAGGCAGGAGAAGAGGAGCAGAATTCAACACACCTAGAAAGAAATGGGATTCAATGTATAAAGTCAACAGTTTATTAACTCTTGCAGTAGGGTGGGCTGAAAATGCGAGGAAGGTGATTTCTTTCCATCAGTGTCATGTCCTCTCACTTGCCCAACTGACTGAAATTAAGAATTGACTTATTTGGCTGGGCAGGAAGAGACCCATTGTGGGGATGCGCTGGACTAGGACTGGCTAGGACAGGGGTCGACAACCCATGACTCTGGAGCCACATGTGGCTCTTTCATCCCTCTGCTGCGGCTCCCTATCGCCGGTCGGCTCCACAATTGATAGAGCATTCAGTTAGGACAGGTAGAGGAAAAAGGATGCCATACTAGGAGGAGACTCTATGGTAGGGGAACCGTACTTCTGGTCGGCAGAGGGAAAAGGACGCTGTGCTAGGAGGAGACTCTATGATGAGGGAACCAGACTTCTGATCAGCTCCAGAATTGAATGGGGGGCTTCCAGTCAGGACCTTTGTGGCTCTCAGTGTTTAAGGTGCTGACCCTGGGCTAGGAAGTCTTCAAACAAGATCATTGAAACTAATTTTAACACCTGATCCACCATACCAGTCTTTTTCAACCTTAGCAGCTTTAAGATGTATGGACCTCAACTCTGGGGCTAGGGAATTCTAGGAGTTGAAGTTCACACATCTTAATACTGCTGAGGTTGAATGTCTATGGAGATTCTCAATCATTCAGGTCATGGTTGTCCCAAAAGTGCTTTTCCCAAAAACAACTGGGCTTTCTTGGGGTTTTTTTTCCCCATGGAAAGCTTTTGCTTCTCAAGTACTGAAGAAGCTTCTTGGATGAGAAGTGAAACACTTTCAAGGAAAAAGCCTAGAAAGTCCAGTTGCCATTTGGAAAAGCACCTTTGGGACTTGCTAAGGTTGAGAAAGGTGGAGTAGATCATAAAAGGTCCTTTGGTCTGTATGAGCCATATCATATGTCAGCTAATACTGTGATACAGAGTTTACATCAGATCTTGACATCAGATCTCGAGATCATGTCAAACTTGTTTCAAAGAGTTTTTGTTTTAAAAAAGGTCCGGCGCCAACTTTTATGGAAATTCAGTATGAATAGGATTTCTATCCCTTAAAAAGCCATTAGTGTTATTAGGCTGATTCTGCAGACATTATTAAAATATATATATATCACGTGTCCTGATCATGAAAGGACATACCTTGCAGTTTCCCATAGGCTACCAAAGAGCCACTGAACGTTACACCTCCAATGTAAGTGCCCAAGTAGGCCACAGTTTTGAGAACACTGGCAGATGGATGTAAATCAAGGTGTGGATATTCAATCATGTACTCAGCAACGCAGGTCAAAACGGCTGCCAAACCAACCAGGCTGTGAAAAGCAGCAACCAGTTGTGGGAGGTCGGAGATCTCGATCCGTTTTGCAATTGTGAGACCTGCAAAATGAAGCAATTGAGATCCAAGGTGAAAACAAATTGATTTTATGCTTCATCATTCTCTTGACCCTGTAGAATAGAATAGAATAGAATAGAATAGAATAGAATTCTTTATTGGCCAAGTGTGATTGGACACACAAGGAATTTGTCTTTGGTGCAGATGCTCTCAGAATCATAAGGTACAACATTTAATGATAGTCATAGAGTAGAAATAAGCAATCAAATCATACTAGGAAACAATCGAAAGAGAATAAACTATGAACCTTAAGTTCTCTCCCTTTTGAGGTGAAGAAAAAAAGATATGACTGGTACATTGTGGTTTAATTTTAGGATTCCTTCAAGGTTCCAGATTAAATTATCTAGCATTGCAGAGATCAAATGGGAAATGGGAGTCCCTTATTTTCATGCAAAGGATGAAAACTGAAAAAAGGAGGGATTCCAGGTCCCTAGCTTTTGCCCTAGAGTAGTTACTATAATGTTCTGCAACACGTTTGGAGTTCCTCATCCACTAGGCTTTTACAAAAGCCATTCTCTAAAAGTACACACAGTAAAAGCCATTGCCATAAATAATAATACCCATTTTCTCCTGTATTATGTATTTTCTGCAATTGGGGTGAAAGTTCCTGCTTCTACAGTTATAACCTGTAGTGGATTGTAGTCTGGTTTCCAAGGAGGGCGGGGCTTTATTCTAGAGGAGCAAGACACCATGAAGTTTTAGATAGTTTGGTTAAGAGAAAGAGAGAAGAGAATTTTACCTTAGCAATTCTCAGAGTCTGTCTTTGGTGATGATGCAAGTAGTTGCTTTAGTTTGGCAAGATTTGTGTCTCTAAGTGAGGACTGTCAAGAGTTCAATTCTCACCAGCTCAATGTTGTCTCAGCCTTCCATCCTTCCGAGGTCAGTAAAATTAGGATCCAGATTGTTGGGGGCAACGTGCTGACTCTGTAAAACCACTTACACTTACACTGTAAAGTGGTATATAAGTCTAAGTGTTATTTCCATTGCTATTTTGGGGTTATTTTGGGGCCTGACATAACTCTGATTCAAACTTTGGCACTGAGAGTTTATTTGGCTGTTTGGAACCATGAGCAATGCCAGAGGAAATCTGGTGACCTGATCCTGCAAGGACTGATGTTCCATTCACTCGATCTACTTGTTTGGTTCATCTGAAAGAGGAATATTTTCATTGCATAATTCCTCATGCACCTTTGGACCTACTAAGCTCATTTTCATAGCTGTTATAATGCTGACAAATGCAGGTCAAATTTTTCTTTCACCCAAATATTTTTTAAAAAATCATGCATGGCTTGGAAGGGTAACTAGGCAATTTGGATACAGATTCTTCTTTATGAACATATCCACCGTTCTGTGACTTCAAACTTCCTGACTACTTCATTTTTCAGGTGACGTGAAAAGGAACCAATTATTTTTGTTGAGTTGATTGAGGAGGAAATGTAGGGCTGACCCAGTGATCCATTTCAAGTAGAATTACCCACATGTACAGAAAACACAACAAGGTGAAACCCACACACAAAATCTCCGTGTTGTTATCGCACGGCTCACACACCTGAGCACAGGTAAAGCTCTTTTCAATTTTAGACGGCTTACCCAGATGGCTAATCTTTAAGCCAGCTTTACTCAGGTTGTCCAAGATATTTAAAGAAATCATGAGCCTTCTCGCTTTTATACTTTTACGTCGGCTCCGATTGCCTAACGCTTTTAAAAAATGCGAACTGCTTTTGTTTTTTAAATGAAAAGCGGTAGATTTGCTTTTTTTAAATAAATAAATAAGCAAGCAAGCTGGAAAACCTGATTTTCCACTTGTTGATGCCAATGGGGGACTAAAATAAGATTTCACACAAATCCGTTTCAGAGCATGTTTACAAGAGTTTGGATTCTGTGAGTACAGCAGATTCATCTTCGCCCCGCACCCTCCCTGTTTCATGCTAATTCGCAAACCCTGCTGGCGTAAAGGAGGGCACCGAGAGAAATCAAGAAGAAGGAAGCAACATGACATTTGTGAATAAACATTACTGACGTGGAAAGACCTACTTTGCATGGTAGCAGTGAGCTGGCACGGTTGGTTCCAGATGAAATGTTTCCTACATTTACTATGTACACTTCACGCTTCATTATTTTCTTCTTACTCAAGAGCTCCATCTCTTGGAATGAAACATAACTTATGACCCCCAAAATGCAGCACTAGATGCCAGGGCATCAAGATCATCTTATAAACACCATGAGCAATTTTATAAAGAAATTGGAAGGAATAGTTTTTGTGAAGCCAAATGTCACCCTGGATCCATTAATAGAACAGAATAAAAGCGTTGGAAGGGAACCTGGGAGGTCTTCTTGCTTAAGCAGGAGATTCTATATCATTTCAGACAAGTGGTTGTCCAACATCTTCTTAAGAACTTCCAGTGTTGGAGCATTCACAATTTCTGGAGGCAAGCTGTTCCACTGATTAATTGTTCTAACTGTCAGGAAGTTTCTCCTTAGCTCTAAGTTGCTTCTCTCCTTGATTAGTTTCCACCCATTGCTTCTTGTTCTGCCCTCAGGTGCCTTGGAGAATAGTTTGACTCCCTCTTCTTTGTGGCAACCCCTGAGTTATTGGAAGACTGCTATCATGTCTCCCCTGGTCCTTCTTTCTATTAAACTAGACATGCCCAGTTCCTGCAACCGTGTAGACAATTGTGTAGATATACACAATTCCAGCAACCATTTTTCATATGTTTTAGCCTCCAGTCTCCTAATCATCTTTCTTGCTCTTTTCTGCACTCTTTCCAGAGTATTAACATCTTTTTAATGTCGTGACGAACAAAACTGGATGCAATATTCCAACTGTGACTTAACAAGGCATAATAAAGCAATAGGAACACATTTGTGGTTTTGATTCTATTCCTTTGTTAATGCCGCCTAGGCATTTTTGGAAGGTGAAATGAAGGTGCCCAATCATGATTCTAGGAATATCAGATTTCCTTAGGAGAGGGTTTCAAAACCCACTGGTCAAAAGCTCACCCATGGTGCCGCCCAAGGCCATGGCTGTGGACATCTGGGCCAATACTTCGGGGGAAGGTTTCAAACTGCCCAAAGTAGCTGCAATGCCAGCGGCAACACCAATCATCCCAAGGGCGTTGCCAAGTCGTGAAGTGCTCTGACTCGATAAGCCGGCAAGTGCCCCCACACAGCAAAGGCCAGAGCCCAAGTACATCATCTGCAGAGGGAGAAAAGCAAAGCATGTAAGGGGGAAAGCTGTCATTGACCTCATGTCTGTAGGTTTTACTTATCATCCTATCTCCCTGCACCAAACTACGAGCAAGTACAGGTATTCCTCGACTTACGCTGGAAATTCAGCCCCAAATTTATCTTGCATTTGTTAAGTAGATTTCGCAACATTTTATGATCTTTTTTTTGGGGGGGCCACAGTTGTTAAGTGAATCACTCTGGTTGTTAAATTTGCCACATGCTTGTCAAGGGAATCTGCCTTTCCCGTTGACTTTGCTTGTCAGAAGGTCGCAAAATGGGATCGCTTGACCCCAGGACACTCCAACTATCATATATACATGGCCAGTTGCCATGTGTCCAGACTTTGGTCACCAGTGACCGTGGGAATGCTGCAATAGTCATAAAAGTGAACAAACATCGTGAATCGCAGGCAAGAAAGGTCGTGAAATGGGGCAAAACTCACGTAACAACTGTCTTGTTTAGCGACAGAAATGTTGGGCTCAATTGTAGTCGGAAGTCAAGGACTACTTGTATCTCAATACTTTGTTTGCGTCTCTAAATAAACAGGCTTGCCTTTCCCCTTCTCTGCTTTTCAAAATCTTCCTGAGTAAACCTTCAAAGTTTTGTGCAAAGTAATAGTAATAGAGTTGGAAGGGACCATGGAGGCCTTCTAGTCCAACCCCCTGCTCAAGCAGGAGACCCTATAGTATAGGGAGGAGGGGGGAACAGAGCAGCCAGCACGAGTGAAAAGAAGCCTCTTTCCTTGCCGCTTGTCTTCTCCCCCTCCCCCCCTGCTGGCAACTCTCCTCATTTCCCTGTGGATTCAAGCGATCGGGCAGGATCCTTTTTAGTAGCAGGAGAGGGAGGGGGGAACAGAGCAACCAGCACGAGTGAAAGAAGCCTCTTGCCGCTTGTCTTTCCCCCGTTCCAGCAGCTCTCTCCTCATTTCTGGTTTGCATTTCCTCCGGAGATTTAAAAAAAAAACTATCGAAAATCAGCTGGCCAGCGGGCGCATGCGCACTGGAGCTGACAGGGCAATGCCTCGCGTGCCCTCAGAAATGGCTCTGCGTGCCGCCTGTGGCACGCGTGCCATAGGTTCGCCATCCCGGCCCTATACCATTTCAGACAAGTGACTGTCCAGTCTCTGCTTAAAAACCTCCAGTGATGGAGTGCCCACAACTTCTGACTTCACTGGTTAATTTTCCACTGTTAGGAAGTTGCTCCTTAATTCCAGGTTGCTTCTCTCCTTGATTAGTTTCCATCCCTTGTTTCTTGTCCTGCCTTCAGGTGCTTTGGAAAATACATTGAAACTTACTTACTTATTTATTTACTTACTTACTAACTTGCATGTGAGTAAAGTGCAAAAAGCATTTAGCTTTATCTGTCTGCCTGGCAAAGGGTAGCTACAGATGAGGTAATTAACTGTAAATTTAAGTGACATAGCAAAGCTATTCTTGCTAAATTTATTCTGCCCCTCCTGCAGCAAGTTTAAAAGCAAAACAGTTTTCACCATCATTCCGTTTACAGAGGAATTGCAGACCACTAGTTCAAATGCATTTTGAAAATACCAGCGCTGTGAGATCATCTCAGCCCATTTTTTTTATTCCTACTTTGATTTTTTTTTTAAGGATTTTGATGCATAGCAAGATGCTTTCAAAACCTGGCATGACTGAGCATTTATATGTAACATATGGTGCTTCTTCCCTGGGTTTGATTAGCAAGGGTTACTTTTTCTCAAATCGGAATGGCCTTGCAGGCTCGAAATAAACTTACCAAATTGGCAATGAAACCCTAAACACACCCATGAAGGATATTGGTGAAAGTCAGATGTTGTTTGTTGCAAAGTCGTGTCCAACCAATCGTGACCCCATGGACAACATTCCTCCAGGCCTTCCTGTCCTCTACCTCCTCTGGAGTCCATTTAAGCTCACGCCGACTGTTTCAGTGACTCCATCCAGCCACCTCATTCTCTGTCATCCCCTTCTTCTTTTGCCCTCAATCGTTCCCAGCATGAGGCTCTTCTCCAGGGAGTCCTTCCTTCTCATTAGGTGGCCAAAGGCTTTGAGTTTCCTCTTCAGGATCTGGCCTTCTAAAGAGCAGTCAGGGTTGATCTCCTCTAGGACTGTCTGGTTTGATTGCCTTGCAGTCCAAGGAACTCGCAGGAGTCTTCTCCAGCACCAGAGTTCAAAGGCCTCAGTTCTTTGGTGCTCAGAAAGTCAGATAGCAAACCCCAAAGTGAAAACTCTAAATCAGTGCACACCAAGATAGGAGTGCATGCACACACACTTGTATGTATTTAAAATCTCAAGGTCTCCTAATCGAAACTAAGAGAGAGAGGAAGGGGAATGGAGTCAGTTATCTAATGTACCCTATGAGAAAAATTCTGTACATAAATGCAAAACTACATCAAAGTTTGGGAACCAAAGATTCTGTATCTCAAACATCAGAAAGGCCTAAAGCTGGGCTTCAAAAACACACACGAACACAAAACCTTAGTTCAGGGCCACCAATCAAAACTTCCTGAAGAGTAACTGATGCCTCCTGCTGCCCTCCAAGAGGGCTAGAAACTTGAAACGTGTGGCCCCTAAATTGGCGATTGTCATTCAATGGCTCCAAGGTTGAATCCAGATCACCAAAGCTATGAGTGTAGCCTCCTGAGCTCCTTTAAGAGTTGTCCCTGGATCATAACTTTAATAGAACAGCAGGGGGGAGGTGAATATTAAATACATGTGGGAGTTACTATGCTGTATTTAATCTAATTTACATTCTATTTAGTTTTGCCTTAGCCGATTTTAGCCGTAGCACAACCCACTTTCGAAATTCAGTCTGAGAAAAGGCAATGAATTCTTTGCCATGGTGGAGGATGAGAAAGATGATCTTGATGGGAATACGCAAGAACTTGGGCAAAAGGGGCTGAAGCATTTTTTTTCATCCAGTGCAATGAGATAACATTAAAAAATGCTGAGACTCTAGAAAGAGTGCAGAGAAGACCAACAAAGATGATTAGGGGACTGGAGGCTAAAGTATATAAACAACGGTTGTAGGAGCTGGGTATGTCTAGTCTGATGAAAAGAAGGATTAGGAGAGACATGACAGCAGTATTCCGACATCTCAGGGGCTTCCACAAAGAAGAAGGAGTCAAGCTATTCTCCAAAGCACCTGAGGGCAGAACAAGAAGTAATGGGTGGAAACTAATCAAGGAGAGAAACAACTTAGAACTGAGGAGAAATTTCCTGACAGTTAGAACAATTAATCAGTGGAACAACTTGCCCCCAGAAGTTGTGAATGCTCCAACACTGGAGGTTTTTAAGACGATGTTTGATATCCATTTGTCTGAAGTGGTGTAGGGTTTCCTGCCTAAGCAGAGTGTTGGACTAGAAATCCTCCAAGGTCCCTTCCAACTCTGTTGTTCTATTCTATTCTAACATTTGAAAGTAGCTCGAGGTGATGCTTTCTTGATTCACTGGAGCATAAGAGGGGGTAGGAGATACAACACAATGAAACCTGCAAGATTCTGTTATTGTAGCCCATCTCAATAAAAGTAGTTTTAAGCTTCCTGCGGAGTTGATTTCCTCTTCTGGTCTTCCAATACCGTCAAAGCTGAAAACAGCCGGAGCACAGAAGATCTCAAAGTAGTAGTGGAAGATATGTGGAGAGACTTGGTCCATAAGCATCACCAAGAGTTAGACACAACTGAATGGATGGCGATGGTGATCATCCTCATCTGGTCTTCCTATAGGCGTTGACAGATATGAAAAGAACTGCAGGCAATCACCCCTCCCTGTTGATTATAGATGTTCTTCAACAACTTCAACATCATGTTCTTGAATGTTCCTCATCTTCCTTAAGACATAGAACTAAAAACTCTTGGGTGAATATGTAAAGATGAAATAGGTCTCCTCCTCCTCCTCCTCCTCCTCCTCCTCCTCCTCCTCCTCCTCCTCCTCATTTTAGCCACTGTCTATTTACTGCAGGATGAAGGCCTCTTTCACCTGTTTCCGACCAATACATTCCTGAGCTTTCTTTTGCCAATAATAAAGGAAGTCTACTTATTCATATATATGGTCAATTCTCACACAGGGGAATGAAAAGTGTACCCATTTGTCTCCCAGTGACTTCCCAGTCAGCACAATTCAATTGGCTCTGAGAGAACCAACTAGAACTAAGGAGAAATTTCCTGACGGGTAGAACAATTAATCGGTGGAACGGCTTGCCTTCAGAAGTGCCTTCTGGGTGCCCCAACCGTGGAGATTTTTAAGAAGAGACTGGTCAACCCTTTGTCTGAAAAGGGTCTCCTGCTTGAGCAGGGGGTTGGACTAGAAGACTTCCAAGGTCCGTTCCAGCTCTGTTATTATTCCATTATTTGTTAGCTTCCCCTATCATATTATGTTGTCACACAAGTAGTCCAAGTTCCTGGTTTCCTTTTTGCATCTAGCAAGGAATTAAAGGGGGGGGGGGCAAGGCAGGGAAGACTGCTTTGCTTTCTTGTTGTGTGCTGAAAGCAGAAGCTGAGGACAGAGACACACCCATAAGTGTTTGTTATAAACATTTGTTTACACAATTCAGGGACCACATGAACCTAATGAAGTGTTTTTTTTTTTTTCATTGCATTGCTTGAAAAATATGCATCGCTGGTACTAACGAATCTTGAGAAAATTTGTCTCCAGAGAAGCTCTTCTTCAGTATGGATGTTCTGACCTAAGTTTCAGATCATTAAGCAGACTCCTCGTCCCAATAAGACCTCTTTTATTTGTGTTAAAGGGAATTCCCCTCCAGCAAAGTCCCAGCAAACAGTCTTTCCAGAGATTTCACAACTACAGACCTTTATCAGGTTTGGAGAGCTGCCAGGCCGATATCTTCCAAATGCCAAGCTGTAGCAGCAACTACTTGGCAAGAAGTCAGGAACAGATCTTCACCCTAATGAATTGAACTAATTGTCTCCTGCAAACTCCCCTCCCCTTTTGCTCCTCTTTACTCCCTATGGGAAGAGCCATTCACCATCCGCCTGTGTCTTTACTCTCGAGTCGGCCCTTGTTCCTTAGCTGTTCCCTTCTCCTGGCAGCTCTGTGCAGGCACACATTGGGAACAGGCTCCAGCTGTTCATCTGCCTCACTGATGTCTGACTCTGAAGGCAGCTGATAACTGGCATACGTCTCTGGCCCGCTCTCTGCCTCCGACACAGAGCCCTCAACAGAGCTTTCCCCAGACTCCAGGACTGGCCCAGGTTCCTCCCCAACCTCCTCACTGTCCGAATCTGCCCCCAGCTCTGCTGGTGGGCCACAACAATCGATCTATTGAACAAACAGGCCCTAAACACAAGCCTGGATTTCCGACCTGCTCAATACTGTATCCACCGAGAAGAGATGCACCATATCCACCCACGAAGACCGTTCCGGGGAGAAGATAGAGGTAGTTGTATTCAGGTGGATCTGTTGGACGCTTAAACATATCCAGCATCCTCTGGGTAATTAGAAAGCCACCTATTTGGAGGAGGAGGAGAAATGCAAATGGTTAAGATGAAGCAGAAGGATGACACAAACAATTAATTTATACCAGGAAAATAATTAATTGTTTTTATTTATATTCTGCCTTTATTATTTTTACAAGCAAACTCCACGTGACGAACATATTCAACACCCCTTCCTCCTCCTATTTTCCTCACAACGACAACCCTGTGAGGTGAGTTGGACTGAGAGAGAGTGATTGGCCCAAGGTCACCCAGCTGGCTTTCATGGCTAAGGCGGGACTAGAACTCAACATCTGCTGGTGATTGGCCCAACGTCACCCAATCAGGTTTTATGGCTAAGGCAGGACTAGAACTCACAGTCCCCCACTTGTGCTGGAAAGACCAAAGTGGCAAATATGAACTAGAAATCAATCCTGTGGGGTTCTTAACAGGATGTCCATGGACACTAAGGGAGATAGCTTCCTTGGCTTTGGAACTGGGTAGCCATAGCCAGGGCAAAATATAAATATTTATTCTAAATAGCAATCGCAACAGACTTATATACCGCTTCATAGTGCTTTACATCCTCTCTAAGCAGTTTATAAAGTTAAAGTTGCCCCTAACAATCTGGATCCTCATTTTCCTGACTTTGGATGGATGGATGGCTGAGTCAACCTTGAGCCAGTCAGGATCGAACAATATTGTATTCTAACCACTATGCCATCATGGTGAACATGCACTTTGTGAATTATTACCTGCAATATTGACTGAGGAAACAAAGGCAGCCAGTAAAGCTAATGTCTGAGGCATACTGGAAGGCAAGTAAGATCCTCCCATCAACACCAAGCCGCCCACAGCAGTGAGTCCTAAGAGAGAGAAAATTAAAGAACCTGTTGTGACAGTGTGAAGGGATGAAGAGCTGGCAATCCCTGCTCAAAAACCTTCTATCATATAGCAGATGTTTCCTGTTGTGGTTGAACATGCTTGATTACTCATACTGTCAACAGCTCTCAACTCATCTTCCAAGCTAGTCCACTAGAGGCAACCTTGGAAAATGTTGGATTGCACCGAAAAGAACGTTGCTACCCAAGCTACCCAAACTGCTAAAGCCACAGTACTTCTTAGTTATCTCTAACATTTGACATTGACCAGTAGAACTTTTTTAAACCTAAGCGCATCTCAAATACAGGTAACAGAATAACAGAATTGGAAAGGAACTTGGAGGTCTTCTAGTCCAACCCCCCACTCAAGCAGGAGACCCTATACCATTCTGTAGAAATAGCATCTTTTTAAAAACCTCCATTGATGGAGCAGTCACAACTTCTAAAAGGCAAGCCATTCCACTGATTAATTGTTCTCACAGTCAAGAAATTTCTCCTTAGTTCGAGGTTGATATATTTCTACATGTTACTTCTTTTCCTGCCCTCTGATCTTTGGATCTATTTTAATATTCCACATTACAGTTATTTCAAGTTTATTTTTGCAGCATCTGCTAAGTTTAATTCAAAATCTGGTTTCACACTTTTATGCTAAGCCACATCTTTGGTTAATCAGGGTTTCTTGAATTAACCATAATTGTTTACACAATATCTGAGAAACTAAGCCACCTTTGAAAAATATAACAACTAAGGCAAAATCAAGCAACCCCTTATCAATTATTGCAAAATGTAATTATTAACTAACTCTAGGTTTTATGAAAATGGTGGCCCAATTTATACTAGTTATGGTAAATTGTAGCTGGTTTTTTTTTTTCAATCACTAAAATCATGGTGGGATTGCATGAGGCAACATGGATAGAAAAACAATCCTCAGAAACTTTATCAACAACATGGACAAGAATGAAGCAAACTCAATCCTAAAATTCCCTTAAATGTCCTTCAAAGACTTGGTAATGTAAAGAAACGTATTGATGTTGGAACATAAGGGCTACCTTCAAGCAACCTACAGATAAGAGACATTCAACTGCAGAGAAGTCACTGCAACTAGAAAATTGCCAAGTTCAAGAAGAAATATAGGGATAAGTGGCCTTTCTTGGCTGATAGTGTGATTCGGGTTAATGTCAGGGTTCCAAGTAACACTCCCAAAGAAAGAAGATTCCGAGGCTTGAGTTTCTTGAATTTTCTGAAGTTCCATTTGATTAGAGAGGTCATATTGGCACATCTGGGAAAACCCAAATCTGAAAGCTTCCAGGTTTTCCCCAACCAAAAGAAAGTTCAAGTCCCTGCCCAGCACCCACATGTCCATCCCATGGTCCAATCAGGCACCATCCAAAACTGGAGATGCCTGCCAGTCACACCATCGCAGCTGCAGGGCAAGACGTCCTTGACTCTCTGAGAAAGGAATGTTATTTAGACTATATATCACCCGTACTCCATATAATCCCCCCTCCCATTTTCCCACAGTAGAAATTGTGGCAGGCCTGTAGGCCCAACGTGAAAGATGGCTTCCAGGTCTGACAGATAGATCTTGAAAGGAAAAGGAACTCTGTTTTCATTTTATTCTCAAAAGTCCTCTAGGATCATTGTTGCATCAAGTATTGAAACAAAAAAATCAGTAAAGCAAATGTTGGACATACCAGAAATTGCATTGGTCACTGACATCAGAGGTGAATGAAGAGCAGGTGTAACACCCCAAACGGTGTGGTAGCCCACAATTCCAGCGAGACCAAAAGTTGTCACCATTTGGGTAAAGGCAGAATTCGGGGAGATGAGGCCCAGCCCTAAAACTGATGTCAGACCTAAAGAAAACAACAAGCATTTAGGATACTTAAGAAAGCATTCCTCCCCCCCCCCCCCAAAAAAAAGATGCCCCTGGTTAAGGGCCCAACTCTGTTTTGGGTTCTGGGGTGTTAACCTTCTCAATAAAACAAGACATTGGAAGCAAGGATAAGAAGACTTTATGGATGCAATTCACATTCCTTCCCCCCCCCCCCCTCAAATGTTGACTTGTCTGGTTAAAATTCACTTTGCCAAGTTGTCTGTGCCAGAATGCTTTGGCCTCCGGATGTGGAAATGCCAAGAAATAACGTTTTAGACATGTCAAAAATGTTGTTTGAACAATCCTTCAAGGGACAATGTCCCAAGAATTACAAAATGAAAAACGGCTCCAATGTTCCCATTGATTTTGTTACTCGCTTTAGAGGAGAAGGCTTCTATTGTAGCATCTGAAAAATGTTAAAGGAGGCAGAGACCACACAGGAATTTCAACAACATCCAATGAGAACAAGCTGTAGTTACCTTCTCCGGGTCTCTATAGATCAGCCTTTTCCAAAGAGGCAACTTCCAGATGCATTTCACTATAATGCTTGGGTTTTCCAGCTGCTATAGGACCTGTAGTCCAACATCTGGAGAAAGTGTGGGCAACTATGACTTTATGACCTGTGGACTTCAACTCCCAGAATTCCTGAATCAGCCTGGGGTTGACTGCCCTGTATTACTCTTTGATACGATACGACCTTAATCTTGTGAACCAACCAGATATTTTTCCCTTTTAATTGTAAGTGATTTGCAAATTTGGAGGTGTGAACCTTTGTGCTTCTCCAAAGAGAATAACTGAATTGATCGACACACAATAACCGTATGGGAATTGTGCAAATTAGCGGTGTCCCATTCATTTAAATTAAACCCAGTGTTGTCTTTCCTTTCCCTACTCATTTATCCTGGACTATTCAGGCTAGGCTGGACTATTCACATATACAACTGACCGCTTGGACTCATAATCCATGAATGCTAAGGAAATTCTACATGTAAATCAATTCAATGCCAAGAAAAACACTTAACATTTTAATTGTACGCCAAAGCGCAGGTGAGATGGAGGGTCACCTTGTAGAGGAGATGGGCAGCATAAACATTTAATAACTAACTAAATAAATAAAAACAAATAAATATGTACAGGACAAAATATGGATAATTAAATGTCCATATCTTTGTTCTGCAAAACCAACTTATGAAGATAGAGAGAGAGAGAGAGAAAGAGAGAGAGAAAGATAAGAGAGAGAGATAAGAGAAGATAGATAGATAGATAAATAAATAGAGACAGACAGGCAAAGATAGATAATTATAGTCTATCTATCTAATTATAGCCTAGTAAATCAACTTAAATTGTATAGATAGAAAATATCTAGCTATACAATTTAACCTTAATTCATTTAGATGGTATAATTAGCCTTTTGCCAAGTATCGTAAAGTTTTTGCTTTTCCATAGCCTAATCGGCAGGAATTTTCAACATTCTGAAGACATGACCACTCCGCTCTTAAAACAGGATTTTCTTTCCCGTTCTCAGGAAAGAATGTACCAGAACTGTGCTCAAACATATGGTTGGAATAATACCTTTTACAGCTTCCACTGAAGCATTTGGCTGTCCACTCCCTCATTCCCCAAAGCTGATAGATAGATAGATAGATAGATAGATAGATAGATAGATAGATAGATAGATAGATAGATAGATAGATAGATAGATAGATGATAAGGCAACCTGACTCAGATAAAAGAAAATTACGGAACAGGAAGGTATTAAAATTTGGCCTGAACTTCTGATGCATTCGGCAGAAAAGATAAATATGGCAGCAAAAATAAATACATATCACACAGAATGTTTATCCAGGACATCTCTGAGAAGGTCACAAACCAGTACTTCACCTTCCCCCACTACTCAAAAAAAAAAAACCCACTGCATTTCCCCCCCATATTTTTTGTTCAATTTTACTTAAAAGATTTTGATTTTTTTTTTCTCCCCAAGAGGGAGAATTTCAATGACATTTCAAGGTGCACTATGGTGTTCTTGCGCTTATTAACTAGGGGGCCACAGGGGCGAGTGAATGTCCTGTCTTTCGTTACACCCTCTTCAAATGAGTAGCGATTTCTCTTTTTCCCACGTTCATTCATCCCAAAGGTATTATAATAGCCTCCGAAGGAGCTTTATCTGATTCAGAAGCGTGGGTTAGCTACGGAGACTGGAAAGATCTGTCACAGAAATCAGGAGGATTGGAACTAGCCCCCCGTATCACTTCCATCCAATAATCACATCAGTTGAAGACTATCCTTAAGAGAAAATTGAAATAAAATCTAAACTTTGGTCAGGGGTGGGCTGCTACGGGTTTGCCTGGGTTCGGGAGAACCCATAGCTAAAGTTATGGACATTTTGGAGAACCTCAAAATCCTACCCCTGGCTGGCTGGATGTGAGGTAAATGCAGGACCCACAAGGAAGTTCAGGGAGGGGGGAAAAAGTGCCTCCTGGAAGACCTTTAAAGCCCAGGGAAGGCAGTTTCCGCCCTCCCAGAGGCTTGAGGAAAGCCTCTGGAGCCTGGGGAAGGCAAAAATGCCCCCCCCTGACTGTGGTGTAGGAGGGCAACTACGCCACTCTCACCATGCCCAGGCCCATCCACCAACTGGGCAGGGAACCCGTAATTTTTGAAGCCCGCCCCTGACTTTGGTGTCAAAAAGTAGAAAAATAGTCGCCTTGGTTGAGAACACTTTTTAGAAACTGCAAGGCTGATTTCCATAAGGCGAGACGTGATAGAAGGAGCTATTGTTCAAAGGTTCTCTCTCCAACCCAACCAAGAATCAGTTGCATTTTCTCTAAATGCAGAATTTCCGTTCTTCGTCATCAGCCTGAAATGCTATTAAAACTGTAGTCCCACACAAATCTTATTTCAAAGGAGTTTCAAGCAAACGTTCATAAAATATTTATAGGGCTGCATGCAATTGAATTCTCTGTATTTACATAACCTTATTTTAAACTTAATCCTAGGAACCTGGCCAACCAAAATGGACGATATCGCTTAACGCCAGGTCCGTGGTACATAAGGCTCCCCTCATTTACGACCTCATACAAGAGGGGAGAGCGGACCTGGCGTGCATTACGGAGACCTGGTTGGGCCATGAGGGGGTGTTCCCCTCATTGAATTATGCCCACCAGGCTTCTAGGCGTTTTACCAGCTGAGAGCTGGTGAAGGGAAAGTCTTGGACCTCAGATAGGCGGATGTGAGTCCCTTTTTGAGAGAAAGAGAGAGAGAGAGAGAGAGAGAGAGAGAGAGAGAGAGAGAGAGAGAGAGAGAGTGAGAGAGAGAGTATATATGAATTTAACATTTAGAAATACCTGTTGTATATACTCCAGCTGAGGTCATTGTTTTTCTAAAGGGTGAAACGGCTGCTTGTTTTTCTGCTTCTAGTTCTTGAACAGACTTCTGCTTAACTGGGGCAGCAGGTGGTAAGGTTTTAGGTAAAGGTGCTGGAAAGATCGTTCTTCCTTCCTGTAGCAGAAACGTTAGGATGAGTCCTTAAAATTAATCTTATTGCGAGGCTGTTAGAAGAACAATGTGGACAGCTTGAATCTAGATGGGTCGAAAGCTAAAAATTTAGCCCAAAGCATCCCTTTGCTGACTCAAAGAACTTGGTTCTGATCTCTACTACTATCAGCTGATCTTTACAATTAATCTTTGTAGGTCTTTACGATTAATCTTCAATACGTTGCTTGATTTCAACTGATCCTTCCTGTCATTTCGTTGTTTTTGAATAGGAGGGAAAACTAGTGTGTAGATAACGGGTAAACTATTAATTTACAAAGGTTTGTGACTGGGCTAAAATGTAGTCTGGGTGCACAGAAGATTGGAAGAAAGTCTGATGTTCCAGTGGAGGAAACCAAAACTCCATATTTCGATGTCAGTTGCAAAGCTAATTTCCAGACGCAAGTCAAGAATCAACTGCAATTTCTCTTAAAAGATCCCGATTCTGTCTTCCATTACGATGTTTTGCATGTCTCTGTTAAACCATTCATTAAGGAATTTTAGGAGAGGGTGGGGGGAAATAACAATAACTCACCTTCATGACCATGGTCCCTCTTATGACATGATCAATCGTCCCATAATCAAAATCATCTTTTGGCTCAAAGTAAAAGTATTCCTTGCTGGGGGAAATAGCTTTTAATAACTTCAAGATGTTGTTTGAGTAAAGGCTACTGGCCTGGGTAGCCATTCGGCTTGGCAAGTCTGTATAACCAATGTGCACCACGCCCTGAGGGTTGGAAAAAGCAATAAAGAAGACCCTTAAAAACATCTGCCTTGATACGACTTTTAGGTGTTTTGATTTGATAAATCCTTCATAACTGATGGTAAATCAGATCTCTGCTGACACTTTATTTTGCCAGTTAAGGCAAAATTACTTTTTACTTTTTGCATGAACAGCTTGCTTTTACTCTTGAAGGGGGGGGGGGGGAGCTTTTCTTTTTGACTTCGAGCCAAAGGCAGAGCAAGCCGGGAGGCCTCTGGGGGAAGCAGTTCCATGACCATATGGAGCTTATTTCAAGAGTTAAGAAATCAAAACATACTTTAAAAGTCTGAAAACACCTCTTTGGACATCTGATGCTATCATGGTTACACATTGTGCTTCCCAGATTCACTGCACTCCAATTAAACTCTGAAAAGTAAAGGGAGGGAGTTAGATAACCTGGTGTTGTGCTATTTTGTCAATAAAGCTATTTGCTTGGGGGTGGGGGAGAAGGAAGGAAGGAATAATATTACTTTGCAATTGTTTGAACAAATTAAACCTTGAGCTTTACAGAATAACAGAAGGGACCTTGGAGGTCTTGTAGTACAACCCCCTTACTCAGTAGGAAACTGTACACCACTTCAGACAAATGGTTGCCAAATTTTTCTTTAAATTCTCCAGCCTTGGAGATCCCACAACTTCTGGAGGCAGACAATTAGAACAATTAATCCACTGATTAATTGTTCTAATTGTCAGGAAATTTCTCCTTAGTTTTAGGTTGCTTCTCTCCTTGATTGGTTTCCACCCATTGCTTCTCCGGCCTTCAGTTATAACCCTAAGTTCTGAGGGAACTTTCCAATTGCAAATGATGCCCCTTAAAGGCACTGTAAATTCAGTTAACTGCATGTGTCACTGTTAAAGCAACTTATTTTGAGGTTAAGGGGAAAAGCTTCAAATACATATCAGATTCAGGCACTGCACTAAACCGTAACTAGGTCACTGTAGTGCAGAAGCGTTTCAAGATTTAGTTGCACTAATATTTGTATATACAAAACGTCTGTAAAGGCCATAGGTTCCCAGGACAGCCATAGTTCTTTTAACTATAGTTTGTTGAGTAAGCCAAAATGTCTGATTTTACAATACAATACAATACAATACAATACAATACAATACAATACAATAGTAGAGTTGGAAGGGACCTTGGAGGTCTTCTAGTCCAACCCCCTGCCTAGGCAGGAAACCCTATACTGTTTCAGACAAATGGCTATCCAACATCTTCTTAAAGACTTCCAGTGTTGGGGCATTCACAACTTCTGGAGGCAACTTCTGTTCCACTATAATAATAATAATAATAATAATAATAATAATAATAATAATAATAATAATAATAATAATAATAATAATAATAATAATAATAATAATAATAATAATAATAATAATAATAATAATAATAAATATTTATTTCTTAGCCGCACCCTCTCCCGAAGGACTCGGGGCGGCGTACAATAAAACATATGAAATAAATATATAGACAAGACATACATATAACAAAGACATATACCAAGACATGTACATGTACAAGGAGGAGGTCGGCTAAATAAAAACAGTTAAAATACAATATTTAAAACCCCTAAATAATTGAATACAATTAAAATACCCAAATAAAAACCCGTCAGGAGCGATATAGTTAGATCAAACTGATGAACTGTTCTAACTTTTTTAGGAATATCTTGTCATAAAGCTATGACAAGATGGTTTTTGTTGCCTGGGAGCTGCATAATTTCATTAGCAGACTCCTTGTCCTGACAAAACCCCTTTTTATTAAGCTAATGTGAATTCCTCTCATTCACATCCAGCAAAGTCCCAGCAAACAGTCTTTGGAGGGTGATTTTTTTTTCCAAATTCCAAATTCTTCCTATCCAGGCCGATATCTTCCAAACGCAATGCTGTACAGGAAAATACTTGGCAAGGAGTTTCTGAGAGTCACGAGCAAATCTTCAGACTAATTAAACGAACAAATTGTCTCCTGCAAACTCCACTCCCCTTTCGCTCCTCTTTACTCCCTATGGGAAGGGCCATTCACTGGCCCCCTGTGCCTTTACCCTCGAGTCAGCCCTTGTTCCTTAACTGGGCTCTTCTCTTGGCAGCTCTGCGCATGCGCGCATTAGGAACAGATTCCAGCTGTTCTTCTCCCCAACTGATCTCCAACTCCAAAGGCAGCTGATAACTGTTGGATGGCCCTGGCCCCATCTCTGCCTCTGACGCAGAGCCCTCCTCAGAGCCTTCTCCAGACTCCAAGAATGGCCCATGTTCCTCCCCAACCTTCTCATTGTCTGAGTCTGCCACCAGCTCTGCTGGCTGCTGGCGGGCCACAACACTGTGGGTTCGGCCCATGTCTGATCTTGTTCAAAACCCAGACCTTAAGATGCTTAGTGTAGCTAAGAAGGTCTATGAGTTACATTCTGCTGGCTTGGAGAAGAGCAAAATAATATCTCTGTCAATGGGACAAAATATTTGAAACAGACTCTCCTGTGCAAACCTTATGTATATGAAGTTCTCCAGGGTGGATGGTCTCCACGTTGCCGCCAGCCTCTGCGGCAAGATCTACTATTACGGAACCATCTCTCATGGATTCCACCATTGGCTTGGTGATCAAGATTGGAGCTTTTTTCCCTGTCGCAAACGGCAAGAACAGAAATGAAAGATGGGAACTTTAAAAAAAAAGCATGAGTAGATGCCAACAGAAGCTCAGAATTATCTGGATTATACTTGCAAGAGTCAGTTTAGGCTCAATAATTCCTACCTATTCCCACAATTCATTGAGATAGCGACCCGCAGTATGACTACCACTGTCTGCTGAATCTCCAGAACTCTATAGGACGTTTATCTCAAGATCAGGAAAATAAAACCCACACAATTGTTACATTTTCTATCTATTTGCAGAGTCCTCAGGGGAGAAATGATTTGGCTTACCTGACACTCATGAAAAGATAAGAAACCAAATGTTGGGCTTTCTTATTGGAAGCGTACACTGCTAAGGTCTCTGTACAGGTAGCCCTCAACTTACGGCCACAATTGAGCCCAAGCTATCTAAGCAAAACACTTGTTAAGTGAGTTTTGCTTCATTTTATGATCTTTCTTGCCACCATTGTTAAGCGAATCGCTGCAGCTGTTAAGCTAGTAATATGATTGTTATATGAATCTGTCTGTCAGGGTCCCAACAGATGCCCTAAGTAAATCATGAATCTCGAGCCAAACGTCAAAAGAAATCTAGTTATTTATGAAGAGCTTCATGTCAGCACGTTTTCAACTGAAGCCAGCTCTGACCCCACATTATTTACAGCCCAAATCATGACCGTGTTTCTCCCCCCCTCCCCTCAGGGTCTGTCATCAATCACATTCACCAATGGGGCAATTTCACGGGTTGTAGAGGTCACTTCCCTCCGGGCTGCTGTAGGTAACCCTGGGATACAGCCTTGAAAGAGGTAGTCTGGAATATGCATCTGTATTTTGCTGCCATGCCGTTTCATTGGTTTCCCATCCCCTCTTCCCTATGGCAACTCAAGAGCAGGCCAGGGATCCTTTGCAAGTTGACACTGTCTTCCTCATTGACTTTGCTTCTCAGAAGGTCGCAAAAGGGGATCACAAGACCCCGGGACACTGCAACCATCATAAATATGAACCAGTTGCGAGGCATCCGAATTTTAATCATGTGACAATGGGGGACGGTGCAAGAGTTGTTAACCGTGGGGAAATGGTCATAACTAATAATTTTTTGTGCGGTTGTAAGTCAAGGAATATCTGTAACGGTGATAAAATTGTACAGTACCTGGAATAAGAGCTGTGCTAATAACAATGTCCACCTCTTTGCACTGTTTAGCAAAGAGGGCCATTTCTGCCTCTATGAACTCCTTCGACATTTCCTTCGCGTAACCTCCAACACCTTCTCCCGTTTCTGCAACGTTGATTTCTAAAGGTTCTGCGCCGAGGGATTTGAACTGCTCCAAAGCTGGAGGGCTGGAAGCAAGGAGAATTTCACAGCAATCACTAGCTTGGATGCTTTTCAGAGCGGTGATCAAGAGCATATAACTGATTTTCAGTCCAAGCATCGCATCTGACCTTTGAGTAAGATGCCAGCAGATGCTCTGTAAAATTCCTTGAATTTGCAAACGGGTTGTTGGTTTTCAGCTAGCATTATTATTGCTACTTTTAGTTTATATCCCACTGTTCCTTTTCCCAGAGGACTGTCTGGAAGGCTCACAACATACAACTAAGAGCAAGTAAAACTAATATGTATTAAAGTAGACACATATTTGAAATCCATAATCAACCTTAGATGGAACCCTGTTAAAGTTGGATGGTTCATTCGAGGCAACAAGTTAACGAGGGCAGAAAAAAAATATACTTTTGATTTCCTTAGGATCTGTATCCTGTTTTTCTTTACAACAGAAGCAGAGCTGAGGATTGGAGTTACTCTACCGGGTATCGAATCCTCTAACGATGGCTCCCATCGATTTTGCTGCTCCAGCTGCAGCCAAGCCAGCCACCCCACCACCAATGATCAGGATCTAGAAGGAAAAGAAAGGAACTCACAAGTGGGCTTCTTAATGTATTTATAACAGCCCAGAATAAAACCTTTCTATTAATTAATGCATCATACACAATGTGACTTTGAAGAAGGAAGGGAGGAAGGATGGAGGGAATAGACAGACAGACAAGATAAGAGGGAGGGAAGGAAGGAAGGAAGGAATAGACAGACAGACAGAGATAAGAGGGAAGGGGGGAAGGGAGGACGGTAGGAAGGAAGGAAGGAAGGAAGGAAGGAAGGAAGGAAGGAAGGAAGGAAGGAAGGAAGGAAGGAAGGAAGGAAGGAAGGAAGGAAGGAATAAACAGATAGAGATAAGAGGGAAGGGAAGAAAGGAAGGAAGGAATATAGACAGATAAGAAGGAAGGGAAGAAGGAAGGAAGAAAGGAAGGAAGGAGGAATAGACAGACATAGATAAGAGGGAAGGGAAGGGAAGCTATAAAAGCTCTCTTCTTCAGGAGATGAGATAGCTTTCTTCAAGATTTCTTTGAAATGGCTTCAAAAGGTAGTAATGGTGCTTCAGAAAACCATGTCATGAACCCTACCTTTGCAGGAGGTACTTTTCCTGCTGCAGTGATTTGCCCAGTAAAAAACCTTCCAAAGTGATTGGCTGCGAGAACTACGGCTTTGTACCTAGGAAAAAGAAAAGGATGAAAGAAAAACATTGGAATTGCTAACATAGCAGCCATTTGAAATAAATAACAACAGACTCAGTTGACTAATAAACCAAAAAATATAGAACTGCTTAGATCAGTCATGGCAATCAAACACCTCCAACAAATAAATCATCTGTCAGTAAAACAAAAAAAAATGCTTTTATCTATTAGCTGAGAAGTCATACATGGATATCAAAGTTGTCGCCATTATCATCATCATCATCATCATCATCATCATCATCATCATCATCATATCTTTAACAGTTTATACCATTGCTTATTACTTCCTTGTTGTTGTTAGTTATGAAGTCATGTCCGACCCATTGCGACCCCATGGACAACTAGGCCTTCCGGTCCTCTACCATCTTCTGGAGTCTATTTAAGCTCATGCCTAATGCTTTGGTGACTCCATCCAGCCACCTCATTCTCTGCCGTCCCCTTCTTCTTCTGCCCTCCATCGTTCCCAGTATCAGGCTCTTCTCCAGAGAGTCCTTTCTTCTCATTAGGTGGCCAAAGTATTTGAGTTTCCTCTTCAGGATTTGACCTTCTAAAGAGCAGTCAGGGTCGATCTCCTCTAGGACTGACCGGTTGGATCACCTTGCAGTCCAAGGGACTCGCAGATTCAATTCTTTGGTGCTCGGCCTTTCTTATGGTCCAACTTTCACAGCCATCCATTGCAACTGGGAAAACCAATCACTTCCTAATAAATGCCTAATCAAAAGACATTTCTTATGTTGTAAGTCACCCAGAGTCGCCTCAAACTGTGAGATGAGTGGCATATGAATTTAATAAAATTATTTATTTATTTATTTATTTATTTATTTATTTATTTATTTATTTATTTATTTATTTATTTATTTATTTATTTATTTATTTATTATTTATTTATTACATTTATTCGCCGCCCACCTCTGCAACTCTGGGTGGCTTATAATAAAGCAGTACTGTAAAAGATTAGGGCAGTCAAGTAATAAATACATCAAAATTAAGAAAAAAATAGCTAGGATTTAGCAGATGGTATATAACAGTAGAGTGGAGGTGGGATCTTCTAATCCAGGAACCTGACCATAGTAAATGTTTTGTCCACCTCTCAAATTACATTCTGCTCATTGGGGAGAATGTTTTTCTCCCAGTTCGTCATAGTAGGGTTTTTTTTTTCCTGTTAAAGTATCTTTTTGTTTAACTGTGTTGCTGATTCCTACATTCTTAGGCTGAGCGTCCCGTTCCTTAATTTTTGTTTTCTAAATGTTTGTTTGAGCCATTATTGTGTACCTGGCTCTGTTCTGGTTGGTGGATCTTGATGTGCCAAGAGAAACATGAATTGGATTCATTTTATGGCTTAAAAGGTCTGCACAGAATTTTGGAAGCATTTAAGACCAGCTCGTGTTAGATGCCTCCCTTTCTTCCGTCCTTCCTTCCTTCTTTTCTTCCTCTCTTCCTCCCTCCCTCCAAATGTTGGATGCAATGAATTAGTGAAAGATACTTGTTTTGGATTAGAAAACAAAATGATTACATCTCATTTTGTTTTTAAGCAGTAAGCAAACTTTTTGATTAGAAGCAAAGAAGGGAAGGTATGTTTGAAAGCATACAAAGAAAATTTACAACCCAAGATATCCAGGCATCACAAATCCAATATAAACAATCTCTGGAAAATCAGTATAATGTTTTCTTCTTCGTCGCACACAGGACTAAGGGGATCAATGATTTAAGAAGGGAATTGCTCTTTTTGTATACAGATAATCCTCAAACTTAGGACCAGAATTTCCATTGCTAAGCAAGATGGTGGATGCAGCCTAATTGCCAGCAGTTTGATCCTGACCAGATCAAGGTTGACTCAGCCTTCCAACCTTCTGAGGTGGGTCAAATAAGGACCCAGATTGTTGGGGGGCAATAGGCTGACTCTGTAAGCCTCTTAGAGAGGGCTGTAAAGCACTGTGAAGCGGCATATAAGTCTCAGCACTATCGTTGTTGTTCTTCCTTCCTTCCTTCCCTTCCCTTTCCTTCCTTCCCTCTGCCCACTGCCAGCAGTTCGAATCTCACCAGGCTCAAGGTTGACTCAGCCTTCCAACCTTCCGAGGTGGGTCAAATGAGGACCCAGATTATTGGGGGGCAATAGGCTGACTCTGTAAGCCTCTTAGAGAGGGCTGTAAAGCACTGTGAAGCGGTATATAAGTCTAAGTACTATTGCTATCTGACAACAGTGTGCTCAGAACATTCTCTTAAGCTTGTATGCTACTATAACATTGGCTTTAAAAGAGGAGATTGAAGAGGATACAATGGAGAATCAGTTTGGGATATGGATTTAAAAATATCAGGCTAAAAGAATGATATAGGCAAAGATGTTACACAGGACATAGAAATCAATCTGGCTGATGTTTTAATAGCTAAAGGGGACAAATAAATATAGATAAGTTATAGGAGGAAGGGATTTTTTGGTATTTGTTTTAGAGAAAATGATAAGTTACTGTATAAATGAAAGGAATATGAAATTAATTTGTTTAAGGTTAAAGTATAAATGTTTCCGATAACTTTTAATAAACTTTTGTTGAATAATGGGGTTGAATAATGGGGCTTGATTATTTGTTTAAAAAGATGAGATATGGGATGAAGAGATCTTTAGCTGAAATGTTAGGGAAAGTGGTAAGTTACTAAAATTGTTTCTGCTTGGCTTGATGAAGGGGGACATAAATTCTTTATATATTATTTATTTTTTTGCCTTTTTTTACCAATTAGTTCCCCTTTTCTTATGTCTGCACTTTAAAAAAAATATTTTTCCTTAGATTGTATTATGTTTTTACCTTTGTATTTTTAAGCTTTAACCAAGTATTTTTTTAAAAAATGTCTGTAAGATCTCTATGGAAATGTCAGCAGATCCAGTAAGTTGAGTTGACTGAAAAAGACTTGATTAAGCAAGCTATAGTTAAGTGTCTCTCAACTTCCACCACTTTAAAATGAGTTTGAGTTTTGAGTTTTATTAAATTTATATACCGCCCCCCTCTCCCCACAGGGACTCGGGGCAGTGTAACTTCAACTCCCAGAATTCCCCAGCCAGCCCATTGATGATGTATGGCTATAGATCAACATGGCATGTGAATGAGTCCAATTATGCCAGGAGTGTCAAATTCAAGGCCTGTGGGCCAGATCCGGCTTGCAAGGTGCTTAGATCTAGCCCGCAGGGACGATCTGGAAACAGCGAAGGACTGTCCTGTGGTGCCTCTGCCAGTGAAAATGGAGCTCAGGAGGGCCACCAACACCCCTCCTGGGCTCCTTTTTGCTCGCAGAGGGTTACAGGAGGCTGCTGCAGCCGAAAACGGATCTCAGGAGCCCGTTTTCGCTGGCAGAGCTCTTGGGCCACCACAGGCACCCCCAACACAAGTGATGTCATGCTGGCCACGCCCACCCTGGCTACGCTCATCCCGGCCCCTGGAGCTCAAACACAATCCTGAAGTGGCTCTCAACGATATTGAGTTTGACACCCCTAAATTTTCCAGATGTGTTATGATTACACCTCTAAGCAATTCCGGGCAGCATCCGCCTGGAGAAGGCTGGCCTAAGGATTCTATTTGAGACTTGTTGCTTCAAACGGGATCTAATTAGCACAGTGTTATTTTTACAAAAACCTTTTCATTTGTCTACGAGCTGAGTTTTGCCTCCATGAAGGACCATAATAGAAAAGAAAGCCAGGTTGGTATGTGAACATCATGCCAAACCTAAAAACACATTTCATGGCAGAAACCAGAGAGCAATCTCATTAGCTCATGGCAGCCACTGAGTCTTACGGTTTTCTAAAAACTGATTTATAGTGGCAAAAAGTGTGAGTCTACTAGAGCCCACACATAATACATCTGCTCATCTTTAAGGTCACAAGACGTTCTATTGTTTTGATCTACTATGGAATCTAGTTCACATTACTCAACCCAACTATAGTTGGTGGGTTTGTAAGAGATGTCTGGAATTCTCATTTGATTTTCCTTAGTAACGGTAACTTGAATGTGAATCACAGAAGGGAAGACATTTCAAAAGGCAGTAAAAACCCCGGTCTTGTTTTGGCATGACCAAAAGCAGACGTCAGAGATGCTAGAATCAACCACCCATCTCTCAGCAAGTTGGGTTGATACCAAACAAGATGAGATACAGTTCAATCAAAAGACCATGAAGCCTCTTGACAGAACTAGGCTGGAAACTAATACATCCAGATGATTTAATTACTTAGTTGTTTTGAATCTGCTCTGGATTTAAAAACAATGAAGTCGAATTGTGTAATGTTTGTTTTATTAAGGTGGTATTTAAGCACCGTGTGGTTACTGTTAGCATAACTCAGCTCAACCTTCTCCAACTGAGTGTCATCCAGAAACGCTGGAATTTCTGGAAGCTATTGTCCAAGCTTATCTGGAGAGAACCTATATTAGCCTAGTCTTTCTTGGATGAAATGAAATACTAATCAAAGATTGGCAGTGGTATATGGCACGCACCAGAACCCCAACACAACCACTCACTCTCACAATAATGTTTTAACATTTGGAGGTCTCCTGATCTGATCCTGAGATTTTGGGGTCCTCTTAAATGTCCTCATGAGATTTCAATGAACGCATGAGACAGATGGATATAGGTGCTCCAGGGCAGAAAACCAAGGCTAACTCCACAACGGATGGTCCAAGAGACATATCTAATTGGGAGAACTTGGGCTCCAGCCAAAAGAGAATTGGTCTCAGAGAAGCTACTGTAAGCAACAAAAGAATAACAAGAGGTCTGTGGTTCCCAGGAAAGATTTGGATGGATTTCTGGTTCTCCAGTGTTATTCTTTCTAATCCATCTTAAACTTTTTCTCTCTCTCTTAAGTAAGAACCAAATATAAGAAATAAGACTGTTGAAAATTTCCCATGTTTTGGGATGTTTCCAACATGGCAATTGCCTGAATTTCCACTACTGGATTTGTGTGTGTGTGCGTGCATGTGTGTGTGTGTATTGTGTCACAACCCCTGGTATGCCCAAATATGGGAGGGAGCATACTGCCTTGTTATCAGCACAAATGCAACACACACACACACACACACACACACACACACACACACACACACACATACATACATACATACATACTGTATATATATTACCCCACTTGAGGTTTTCCACATCTGAGATGCCAGAAATTAGTTTTTCTTAGATCAGAGGAGGTGAAATTGTAAATATGAGGTTCAGGAAAAATGCAGCATCTTATAATTGAACAAGGATGACAAGAAAAAGAACTCCGTTCCTAGGGAGGTCATGTGAGGGAAGGGAGTAAAAAAGAAGTCAAGAAAACAGCTGGGACCTCACAGTTGAAGTCTCAAACCTATCAACATCTATTTTTGATGCATGTAGAAAAAGATGGGACTTCTATCACACAGACACAGCTGCCCATTTTTATACGATACCATTCCTCATGCCCCTACATCATCTATAAACGTGTGGGTGTTTGTGTGGGTGTGTGTGCATGCCTGCAAATCAGTCTTAACCTCTAGGGACTCCCTGGATAAGTCCTTATAATTTCCTTGGAAAGATTTCTTGGAAAAAGTGGTTGTTTTCCATTTCCTCCTTCCTAAAGCCAAGAATGAAGCTATTGGCCTGAGATCATCCAGCTGGCTTTGTGCCTAAGGTGGTACTAGAACTCCCGGCCTCCCATCTTCTAACCCAATGCCATAACCACTACATCAGACTGGCTCTCATACATAAACTAGTACTATGTATACAGCAGGGGTGGGTTCCAGCCAGCCCTACTGCCAGTTCGCTCGTGTGCGCGCTTCGCACACATGTGCAGTTCAATAGAAATTGTTCTGCGCACGCGCAAAACTAAGAAACAAGATGGCAGCGCCGATGTCTGTGACCAAGGAACCAGTTTGGGGGTGTGGCAGGCCTGGGTCACTGCTGGTTCCGGCGAACCAGGCCGCCATACCACTACCAATTCGGCTGAACCAGTCCGAACCGGTAGGAATCCATCACTGATATACAGACATGAGTGGACAAACCAAAGTTTTAGTCTTACTGCTTTGTGTTGTATGCTATTCAGAGTCACATTGTTTGAGTTGAGGGGCCCTTTAAGGCGAATAAATAAATATCTCCCAACCTTTTCTGCACCCTGTTTTCTGGAATCTCATCCAATGGCAACTGCCAAAAATCAGTAATGAAGGCTTTCTGCTGTTTTTGAAGCAGGGGTCATTTAAAAACAAAACAAAACCCTGTAGCATAGTTCCTAAAATAATCCTTAAAAAGCATGCAAGCTGGGGGTGGGGATTGTTAAAATATAACTATATATGTATACTTTTTTTTCTTTCAAAAAAAGGAGGAGGAAGATATATGTTAAAATTAAAGTTGTATATTGAAATGGAATTATAAATACCATCAACATAAAATGGAGCTCGCTCAGAGGCTGAAATGCACCAAGTAAATGAGATGAAGAGTGCGGACTAGAGGAGAGAGGTAAGGGAAGAAGAGAGGGATAGGAGAGAGGGCGAGGGGGGGGAAGAAGAGGAGAGAAAGAAGGAGTGGAAAGGGGAGAGAGGAGAAGGAGAGAGGAAGGAGAAGTAGAGAAGAGAAGGACAACAGAGGGAAGAAAGGAGGTAGGGAGAGGGAGGAGAGAGGGAGAAGAAAGTGATGGATAAGGTACAAATATGGTGTATGGAGAGCAGAAGAGCCAATAATCGTCTTTGGCAGTTGATGGTAAGATGAACTGATGTAAACATTTAACAATATAATATAATGTTGGTTATGTAATAGTATACATGTGGTTATTTGTTATGAAAATGAAATTAAAAACTTTATTTAAAAATTCGCTTCTCGGCCTTTTGGCTAAGATCAAGTGTGTGTGTAAAAATCATGCAAGCTTAATAAACTAACTTCCCCAAACCAGGGAAATTTATCTGCTCTCACACTGCCCCAAAAATGTCCAACACCACCAAATAACTGCCCGCCTCTAATACAGTAAAACAGACGATGAGGAACCATGAGAACAGAGAGAATCATGTGGGCTCACCCTGCAATGTTGGCCATTGAACTTAAGGCGTCATATCCTTGAGCGATTGTGACCCGAGGAACTTGGTCCATTGCTAAGACAGTGGCTTTGCGCTGAGCCAGCTTTTCCAAGAGATCTGGATTTTGCGCTGGATAGATAAAGCTGACCAGAACCGCTTTCTCCTTGAATAAGGTGGTCTCGTGGATTCCCAGCTGTTCATTAAAAATTGGAGCTCTGACCTTTGAGAGAATAAATGCCACATTACACTGCTTTGTTAAAAGAAAGAAAAGTCCATGCACATACGAACTATGCGCCCAAGTGAGGACTAGGTTACATTTTTTTCTTTCTAATACACTTCGTACTCACAATGTGGCCCTATTATATATCACAAACCATGATATATAGTCTAAATTATTGTCCAAAACCAACTGATTATGATTTATTGAACCAGGAACCCAATCCCTGTTTACTCTACACTTTGCAGCCACTAAAATCATAATTATTGGGTCAGAAATTAGTAGAAATTTTGTTTCCACTTTGGATTTTTGTGATCAATTCCTCATATCTCTGAGATTTAGACCTCTTTGCTGGCCCGTATTTTAAGGCTTGTTCCATATTTTCACTCTTTTCGCTGGTAAATGCCAGCCAAATATTTGAATATTATTTTGAGCTCAGCTATTACACTCTGCTATGCTATGCTTAATCGTGGTTTATTGAATATACCATGATTGGCTGAGTTTCTACACTGTGCTAAGCCATATACCACTATTCACAAAATTGCCATGGCTGGATAAGGCTCAAATATTAATTCAAAACCTCATGATGGCCTGGAGAAATAAAAGAATAATCCAAACTCAAGAGTGGGAAAGTTGTGAACTCTTCTTTCCTGTAATCTGGTGTTTCATAAATTCAAAGCCGTGTCTATCTCTGATGATGTATTCTGTATTTCATATTTATTTATTTGATTTTCGTCTCATCTTTATTACTGTTTATAAATAGCTTGAGGCAGCAAACACACCTAATACTCTTTCTTCCTCCTAGTTTCTCCACAACAACTCTGTGAGATAGGTTGAGTTGAGAGAGAGTGACTGGCCCAAGGTCACCTCCAGCCAACTTTCGTGACTAAGGTGGGACTAGAACACACAATGTCCTCTAATTGGCAAAAACCATCCATCCAGCTTTCATGACTAAGGCAGAACTAGAACTCACAATTTCCTCCGATTGGCTGGGTGTAGGCCAGTACCTTAACCACTACACTAAACACTCTCTCTTTTCTCTCTCTCTTCCTCCCTCCCTCCCTCTCTCTCTCTCTCATCCTTTTCAACTTTATGCATGTGAATAGAGTATGCAAATTGCCCAGAGTCAGTTTTGAATGGAGAAGTTCAAAAGTCCCGTCCATTCATCCACCCACCCACACATCCATCCATCAGTCCAGCAGTTAAATAATCTTGTCTACCAGACCTGGCAGTTTTATTTCATTCTTGCCTTTAGAACGATATCGGATCCAAACACGGTTTTCATGTCCCCGATTTTGGCTCCTGCCTCTTTGTACTGATCATCAGAGAACTTGGCTTCTTCGCCTGCTCCATACTCCACTTGCACATGGAAGCCTTGCTTCACCAAAGCTTGGACACCAGCAGGAGAAAGGGCTACTCTTCTTTCATTTTTATATACTTCTTTAGGAATGCCAACCACAAGTTCTTGGTAGCGGATTCCTGTATGAAACAGACATGCCAACAGAAAGATCGATAGGCAGGAAGGAAGGAAGACAAAGTAGACATGATCTCAATGAACTTCAGTGCTTCCTGGGAATGTTAAGAGTTGTCAGGCAGAAGCACAGAAAATAAATCAGAATAATAAACCAAAAGTATCCAGAGAGCTTCAGTTGGGGAAAAGGTGGTTACAAACATATTTACTTATTTATGTATTTCATTAATGCATGTACAATTATTATAACCGCTGAAAATTTCCAGCATGAATTTTGAGCAATAAAGTCTCATAACATATAATAAGTATTTTCCATTTTAAAAAAGTGAAAGTAGAGTCAGAGCAAAATTCCAATCAGGAATATAAATACCATTTGGTCTTTTCGTTTCCTTCTTGGTTTCTGGATTGTTGAGTAAATTATACGGTATGTCTTTAGGCCAACAATCAAATAGTAACCAACAGCCTGGTCAAGGAACCACTGAGAAGACTCCCACAAACACTGACAGGACAAACCACTAATATATAAAAAAGACAGCAAGCCCTACTCACTTCTAGCACTGATGATGTTACCTAGCTGGGTAATAAAAGGTCTGCGACAACCAAGTTCAGAGAGCACCAAGGAGCCCACAGTTCCACCGTGAGCTAACATCAAGAAAATGCTGAGATTCATTGTCCTTCGCTATGTTTACCTTGGGATGTGATGAATAGATGAGAAGTCAGAGAGGCTGAATGCTGCCTAAGACAGAAGTTTCATACATAGTTTGATCTCTTGGTCCCTATGCAAATGCATCAACATCATAAGAAGCACCCTGATGAGAATTTCACCACAAATACTGTATCCTTCAAAAAGAATTTCAAATGTATTCTCCATCAAATTGAAGCTGACATTTGCTGCATATGATTAATGCTTTGCATAATCAAGAAGAGACTGTGCAGTCATTGGTATGTAGAGTCTCCTGTTCGAGCATGGGGTTGGACTAGAAGACCCCCAAGGTCCCTTCCAGCCTTATTATTCTGTGTTCTGATTTATTTAGTGAGATCATTAAGAAAGAAGGCAATAGCCAGAAGATGCATTCCAGCAGATAGTAGATGGTTAGTAGAACTTAATTTGGATTTCTGCACTTAACAACTGTTGGACTGACTGGCTTCAAGATTTTTTTCCGTTGCTAGGATTCTATAAATTCAGCTAGGGCAGATTTAATTTGCAAAATGACATTGTTCTTGTCTTTCTCTGCACCTTTCTGCGGGAGTACTGTATCTAATTACTATAAGTTATAACTTTTCCCCCTTTTCTGTTAACAATTACAAAGTCACTGTGACATTTCCAATAATCTCCTTTGCATGTCGAAAATGAGTCAGTTTATACATTGCCCTGTCCAATATTTCTCAGTTACATATCCACCAGAGCCTGTTTCCAAACTATGCTTTTTAGCAATTAAACTCTGTTTAAGTTGACTTTTGCTTTGCTTATTTTATCTCATTGGGCAATCATTTTCTGGAACAGGCTAAAATAAATCTAAACTACTGTTCTTGCAAGAGTAAACGATATTTAATATGCCATTGCTGCTTTATGGCTAGTCTTACCCAATGGCAACAAGTAAAATGGGAAACCTGAAAGGGAATTAAAATCCAAGGCTGAGGTTCAAACTACAAGTGAAGCGCAAATCTTTTCGGTAGATTTTTTTTTTTTAATGGAGGCCAACTTTTAGAATAGCAATCAAATGGAGGCAGAATGGTTGGGGACTGAATACCTAATTCTTTCATATCCTCCCTCTGTCTACTCAATTTTTATTTCCCTAAACTTTATTCTCCCCCTGAAGAATGTCTCACTCTATCTCTGAAGCGTGCAAATATTCTGCATCTGAACACAGAAATCCCTTCTTCCATGTGGGATACATTTCTAATTTGAGGGCTTTGCCACCCCAGCAATTGGCAACCTGAAGAGCTACAGATGTCTGTTATTGTGGCCCACCAGCAGCCTGTGGAACTGGCATCAGATTTTGACAGTGAGAAAGTTGGGGAAGAACAAGGAGACAGTCCTGGAGTCTGGGGAAGGCTCCGTGTCAGAGGCAGAGAGGGGGGCAGAGCCGTATGTCAATTATCAGCTGCCTTCAGAGTCAGACATCAGTGAGGCAGAAGAACAGCTGGAGCCTGTTCCCAGTGTGCGCATGAGCAGAGTTGCCAGACAAAGGTAACAGCTAAAGAACAGGGTCGACTTGGGAGTAAGGCCACAGGTGGACGATGAATGGCCCCTCCCAGAGGAAATAAAAGAGGAGCGAAAAGGGGAGTGGAGTTTGCAGGAGACAATTAGTTCTCCTAATTGGTTCCTGAATCTCCGAGACTCCTTGCCAAGTTTTGCAGATATCAGCCTGGCAGCTCTCCAAGCCAGATAAGGTCTGTGACTATAAATCCTCCCTTGAAAGACTTTGCTGGATGTGAATGAGCAGAATTCACAGTCAATTAATAAAAGGGGTTTTTGTCGGGACAAGGAGTTTGCTTCATGCTGTTGGGAAGCCTAAGTCAGAAGAATCTGTCTAGATCTCCATGGCTAAAGCTTTAGTGAAATTGCTGAACTGTTTGAGATCTGCTCTTAGCACACTTTGACTAAACTGGTTTCAGGGTTCAATCAAAAATTGTTGCAAATTGTTTTCTCTGTTGAATTACATTTGGCTAAAGCAACGCCATCCATGGACCCAAAGCCTGTTTTTATTTATTATGAATTGATTAACTTTCTTCTCAAGTGGGTTTAGTACTTCTCACTTAGACTGGCCATTTTGGTCTCATTAGCATAAAAGCGAAGGATTCAAATTATCCTCAGCTGAATTTTCATATTTTGATTATCTTTATTATTAGAAATGATTTACTAATTTTTTGACATTTGTTTTTATCAACAGTGGGTCGAGTTGCTTTTCATTAACTCACCTCAACAATTATTTTTCCTCACTCAATCATTGATTTTACCTTTTGCTTTCTGGTCACTCCACAAAGCATGGAAAGTTTTAAAAGAGCGCGGTCCAGTTGAGGGCTGAAATTTCCGGACATGGAGAGAGAGGAAGAAGGACAACAAACCGTTGCTTCGATTTCGGACCAACGTAGCCATCTTCCCAGGTCCAGCAAGAAAATAGTCTGACCTTGACGTTGGTCCAGATGTTCTGTAAGCAGAATTTTTTTTTTAATCAGGATAGACATCAGAGAGAGCAAGCTGGATACCACCAGGATCGTATCACCAAACCTTCGCCTTTACAGGTAGTCCTCGACTTGCAACGGTTCATTTAGTGACAGTTCAAAGATACAACGGCACTGAAAAAAGTGACATGATCATTTTTCACACATATAACCATCGCAGCATCCCCGTGGTCACATGGTCAAAATTGAGATTGCTTGGCAACTGGTTCATATTTATGACGGTTGCAGTGTCCTGTGGTCATGTTTTGTGACCTTCTGAAAAGCAAAGTCAGTGGGGAAGCCAGATTCACTTAACAACTGTTACTAATTGAACACCTTGTAATGACTCACTTGATAACTGTGGCCAGAAAGGTTGTAAAACAGGGCAGAATTCATTTAACAAATGCCTCATTCAACAACAAAAATGTTGGGCTCAATTGTGATGGTAAGTCAAGGACTATCTGTATTCTAACATAAGATGTTAAGGCTGTATTACCTTTAACACAAATATACTGATTTGATCCTTGGTTGATATTACCATGTCATTGAAATTCTCCCTGCAAACTAAAAATACAGCTTTCAAGTTACCCTCCCCATCACAGAAAGCTTGCCTACCTCTAGCCTAATCCATCATGGGGAAGAAGTAGTTGTGCTTTGTAAACTATGATTTATGGCTAAACATGTTGGCTAAATCCATGTGTAGGCCTTCCAAGAAAGTCTTTCAAATTTGCTTTGAAAAGATCTTCAGAAAGATCCTTGATCAAATTTTCCAAAAAAAAAGTAGTTAAAAGTTTAAGCACAATAAAAATATACACACATACACATACATACAAATATAAAATTTCAAACAAATTAACAAACTGAAACAAACCATAAGCAGCTTATGGTTAAATGGGGGAGTTTCAGTTTCAAAAGTTCACCATAGTTATTTAATTTTCACCAGCTTATCAAAATGTGGAAAGTCTGACCGCATAAAACCATAGCATCTAAAAGGATTTAGTATCCCTAACTGTTACAATTCTGTCTCTCACATCCCACACTCTGAAATAACTGTCTGAGCTCTCAAACTGATGCATGAATAAAATGAAGCAATGAATCACAGACTTTCCATGAACAGATATCATCCTGGATAGAAGTTGAGACAGAGCTGGCAAAAGATCCTGCTTGGAAAAAACAAAACATTTCACATGGCAATACGCTTATGCACACCCTACTCCCCCTCTATGGTATATTGCCACGCATCCATCAAATACACATTGCTGTGTCTACAAAAGTCCTTTTCAGCTTGTAAGGAAGCAACAATTTCCATACTGCTTCTCAATGTCCCTTAGCTCTGTCAAGGATAAAGACAAATGCCGTGAATCTAGAAGCAGGTGTAATTTGGAGTTGTCATCCAACTTTGAAGAATACTCAAGCTGGGCAAGATGCCACATTGAACAAACCAGCCATCATGTTAGCGTACATAAATTTTTAGAGGAATTCATTTCATTTCGGGTCAAATTGGAAATAAATTGTGCCTCTTGTCGCTTGTCTGAAAGCCAAATTTGATTTATAAATGGCAGGACCCATTCGTTGATCCCATTCCTGGCCTTTGACTTTCAAGACAGAACAAGGACTGGGACTCAGGAAGAATGGGGACACAAGAGCTATTTTGGCACAGTGGTTAGAATGCAGTATCGCAGGCTAACCCTGCATTCCCTCTGCCAGTAGTTCGATCCTGATCGAGGTTGAGTCAGTCTTCCATCCTTCCAAGGTCAGTAAAATGAGGACCCAGATTTTTTTTTGGGGGGGGGGGGCAATATGCCGACTCTGTAAACTGCTTAGAGAGGGCTGTGAAGCACTGTGAAGTAGTATAGAAGTGTTGTTGCTATTATTACAGGTAGTTCTTGACTTACAACCGTTCATTTAGCCACCATTTGAAGATACAATGGCATTGAACAAAGTGATTTATGAGCGATCCTCACACTTATGAACGTTGCAGTACCTCCATGGCCACCTGATTAAAATTCAGGTGCTTGGCAACCAGCATGTATTTATCACAGTTGCCGCTTCCCAGGGTCATGTGATCATAATTTGCAACTTTCCCAGCTGGCTTCCAACAAGCAAAGTCAATGGGGGAAACCAGAGTTGCTTAATGACATCATTCCACTTAACAACTGCAATGCTCCATTTAACAAGCATGGCAAAAAGAGTTCTAAAATCAGGCACGGATCACTTAACTGCCTCACTTAGCAATGGAAATTCTGGTTCATTTGTGGTCTTGAGTCAAGGACTCCCTGTGTCGCTGGTCCCCCAACATCGGTGGTTGACTCTGTCTGCTCAATGGTAGGGTTGGACCAAATGTAGTATCTGTAGATACAGAGTGAATTTAGGCCATCTGATCCAAGGCCTCTCAATGGACTGCTGGCCGTGAGTTATAGAGGACCTAAAACAGTGATGGCAAACTTTTTTGGCACCGAGTGCCGAAAACAGAGCGTGCACACACAGACGCTCGGCTGGGACAGAACCCGGAAAAGGAGCTGTCCAGGGGGCATGCCTGCCCTGGAAAATGTACTTCTGGTTTCTGATGCGCGCCAGCTAGTCTTCCGGTTACTGGCATGCATGCGTGCACGATGATCAGTTGCCCAGCGCATATGCTCACACTGGAAAACAGAAGACAAGCGCTTCCAATTTCTGGCACTGCCACATGCACAAAGGCAAGCTGATGGTCACAGGTGCATGCATGACAAAAACCTGGAGGAGGAATGGACGATGCCACATGTGCCAGGCGACATGGCTTTGCGTGCCACTTTGGGCACACGTGACATAGGTTCACCATCATGGACATAAAACATATGTACTTATTAAGTGTTTTCTGAGATCCAGTACACTGTTGAAAGCTGCAGTTTCCATTTAGAGGTTCTCAAATGCCTTGGGACTTCGAAAATTCTTATAAACCCCTTTATTTCAATCTTCATGTGAATGTCCTAGTTTTAACAGAACGTTCATATCTGCTTCTGCTAGTCTATTGTTGCTTCATTGGTTTGATGATTTGTTAAACAGTACTGAATACTGTTTTATGATTCGATCACTTATTTGTAGTCTAAAGCATGTTGCAATTGACGTTGTTTTTATTTTTTAATAAAATAAAAAAATGAAAAACCTTAAGTCCATTATTCTGTGTATTCTGAGTCCAGATAGTTTATAAACAAGTGCCTGAAGAATCAGGCAGTGTACAAACTTTGGCAAAAAATATTTTGCATTTCACACAGATTTAAAGGAGAAACAGCAATGTGAAATTGACACACACATGCCTTTTAAGTCCCTGAAAAATACAAAATAACACTTCCAAAAAGCCTACAAACAATTGGTTGAATCTTGCAGCTTGAATAAATTAGGTTAATAAAGATCCTTTGTGGTTTAATGAAATGTTAAGTCTTGTTGCTCTGACTTGGTCCCTTTTAGATGTATTAAAGCTGAACTTTATGCTGGCCAGGAATTACGAGAGTAGAAATCAGGGCTCATCTAGAAAAAAAACAACTACTTGTGAGAAAAAAATATCTCTCAGGCTGTGGCCTCGGTTTGCTTCGTCCGGTAATGGAGAAGAGCAAAGAACCAAAAAAAATAGTATTTATTTTTTATTTGAACATTTACACAGAATCTATCCTCTAGAAACACTCCTTTGCCCCCTTCTGGATTTGGAAACATAAGAAAGCATTCATTACATCCAATTCAAGCAAGCTTTTGCAGAAGATTAGCAACCTGGCTTAGTTTTTAAAATAAGGATAAAATCCTCAGAAGATTCCTGAATTCTGTATTTCCCTGTGTCATGTTTGAATGGAATTAATGCAGAACATCCACCTGAAGTCATCTGGACTATGAAATGATCCAACTCAGGGACATGCTAGGCCAAACAGGGTATTCTCAGGGGGCAGGGAGAGACCCCAGCTAAGTACTCCTAATAGATCTCAAAGTCCAATTAATCTCATCTCTTTTTGTGGACAGAATAATCTGTCTTTCCCTGTTTCCCTGTGATGAGTATTTTAAGGGCACCCTTAGCTTTCTACAAAGAAGTCTCGTTCTGAATATTATGGCCTTGACTTTCCACAGTTGTCAGCTGGAACACTGCAAAAAAACAAAGAGCTCCTGGGAATCAGCTGAGGAAGTTACACTGCTCTACATTTATGGCAAAGAACAGCAGTGTTAGAGAGCAATTAAGCAAAGACTAACCTGCGATCGGAGTCCTTAGGAGATTTCCCTGTCCTCCATAAGAGAACGCAAGGGCAGCCTTGGGGGGCTGCTGGCTGTTAAGTGACCTTCGTATTTGCAGCTTGCTGGCAGAGGGAGAGAGGGCAATTTGGGTGGTTTATAAATAGGTGCCATGTGATCCCAAAGGCACTTGGCAACAGGCAGCACGGAGACTTTCAAAGCAATACAGAGTAGGACATCCTAGGAAGCTGTGCACAAGCGTGACAATTCCTAGTTTTGTTGTGGCGATCTTGGAAGGGAAAACCTGAGCCTGGTTAACAGACAGAATAACAGGATAACAAAGTTGGAATGGACCTTGGAGGTCTTCTAGTCCAACCCTCTGCCCAAACAGGAAACCCTATAACCATTTCAAACAAATGGTTGTCCATTCTCTTCTTAATTTGCCTTACATTATATTACAGGTTAGGCCTTAAGGTTCTCGTGTGTCCATCCCAAAGGTGCTTTTTTCAAAAGACAATTGGACATCTTTTCTTTGAAAACATTTCACTTCTCATCCAAGAGGCTTCTTCAGCTCTGAAAAACTGCACTGAAATGAACTGAAGAAACTTCTTGGATTGAGAAGCGAAATGTTTTCAAAGAAAAAAAACCCCAAGAAAATCTAGTTGCCTTTTGGAAAAAAGCACCTTTGGGACAAACCATGGCCTGGTTGATTGAGACTTTCCATAGACTCTCCTGTGCCTCTCACATCGTTCAATGATTCTAAAAGGGACCAGGGCTAGGGTGACTTCAGGCCACTTTGAACATTATTATTTTATGTATTTATTTTATTTATTTAGTTTGTCAAACTTGTGCAAGGTAACGGATATAAGTATAAACATGGACATGAACACAGGAAATGGGTATGAATAAATGTGAACAGTAGGACAGGGACAGTAGGCACGCTGGTGCGCCTATGCACACCCCCTTACACCCCCACTCTTAGGAATGGGATGAGGTCCACGCTAGATAGTTTAAAGTTAAAGCTATGGGGGTTAGAGGAAGTAACAACGGAGTCAGGTAGTGCTTTCCAGGCGTTGACTACTCTGTTGCTGAAGTCGTATTTTCTGCAATCGAGTTTGGAGCAGTTTACATTGAGTTTGTATCTATTGTTTGCCTGTGTGTTATTCTCGTCATCCTTGCTGCCAATTCTGAACATTTCATACAATCAGCATGATTTTATGCCTTGCAGCTACTCCTTGTCCTACAACAGGAGAAATATTCCCCAAACATGAGTAAAGATGATGCAAAATTTGCTGCTATTAAGCAGCAAGCTAACCCAGACCTTATAAGGCTTTCAAGATAAGTACCACAATGTTGAATCTTTCCCTTAAAACAAAATTCCTTTAATTGGCAGGATTCTTTATGTACCTTGAGTGATGGACAAGCAGAATGCTCGAGAATGAAACTGTACCAGACTTCCAAGTTATGGGAAGGTCCATGATAATGATCTCTAGTCTGGGGGATAAGAGCATGAAAATGACAGGATTTTAACTCCCCCAGTGGTAGATAAAGAGCAAAACTAAGTAGGTTTAATCGTACAGACCAGGGAAAGTATGGGAGGATTATTAGCTGGCTGTTAATCTTTGGAAATAGACATGAACAAGGCCTTGATCTTGTTCTAAAAGCTGTGTAAATTCTTTTTTTTTTAACCACAAGAAGATCATGTTAACCTACAGAAAAGCAAGCTGGGGATGAAGTCAGAAAGGCTCTTACTTTTTAATGTTTATTTTAACAAAATATGCAGAGATAGGAATTATCCAACACTCCTCTTTTTGAGTCAGTTTTGATTGCCCAGACAAGCAAGTCCCTGCAATTTTCTTGGCACAACAGGCTGTATCTTAACAGAACATACACCCTGAAGGAGTATTAGGAGTGACTTACCCCCCCGCAGTATTTGTTTCCAGAGAGTAAGTAATCTGTCTACATAGTTTGGTTGAAATTGCTCAAGGCATTCCAGAGTTATGCTGGAACATATATATACACAGAGATAGATAGATAGATGGATGGATGGATGGATGGATGGATGGATGGATGGATGGATGGATGGATAGATAGATAGATAGATGATAGATAGATAGATGGATAGATAGATAGATAGATAGATAGATAGATAGATAGATAGATGATAGCATTCAACTACTGTTATATTATGACTTATTTCTTAATACACAAATTTTTAGGATCCAGAGCAGTATAGATTTTTGGAACAAATACTGGTAAATGATAATTCTGAGAAGGCTGGAATATCAAAGAAGGAACTAATGTGATTTGTATGATATACATCTATAACTGCAAGCCTAAGGCATACCTGATCATCTAATGTTGGATTCAAAGCAAGCTCCCTAAAATGAAACATTATCGTGAATATGATCAGAAAACACAGTAGCCCTAAGAGTGACAAGCCAAATTTTTATGTGGTCCAAAAAGCATCATTTCCTCTATTAGCAATAAAATGCCTTGCTAAAAACCCCGGATGGAAAGCAGAAAAATATGCAATTATTGTATGGACAAGTGAAGATGCAGCATCTTTGATTCTTTGAGATTAGCATATGTTTCTTATTGAAAAATGTTGCATGCTGTTTTTCCCTCAGCGCACAAAAATAGTTAGTTAAGAAAATAAGCAAATAAATAACAGAGGGAAATCTTTGGCCACAGCAAAAAGTATGACATCATAGAAAACACCAGATATATTCCAAAGGATGATATTGATACATATTTAAGTTTGGCCTTGAGAAATAGGTGGGGCCAAAATAAAAAGATGGTTTCTTTACTTGCTTTGTCTTCTGATTGCTTATTATAAGTTACTGTCAGTTTCTGGATAAATACTTAGGTTGTCTGGTTAAAGAGCAAGGAACTCTTACCGAAATCAAAATCATAGAGCATCAAAAAAAAAAAACTGCAAACTCTTTGGCTAAATTCTCTCCACTCATTGGCTATCTAAGGTCACCAACCAAGGATGTAGAACAGGGGTGTCCAATCTGAGCAATTCTAAAACATGTGGGCTTCAACTCCATCATACTTGGCTGGGGAATTCTGGGAGCTGAAGTCCACAGGTCTTAAAGTTGCCAAGGTTGGACACCCTTGAGGTAGAGTAAATCTGGGACTGTCTTTTCTGTTTTTCAGTTCTACTTCATCATCATGGCTTTGCTTCACCTTACATAACCACCCTCCGCCAGAATTAGATCCACCATGGAGCGTTCAACAATGGTTCAATTGGGATAGATGTGAAAATGATGCTTGTTTGGACAATTCTTTGAACCTCTTCGACTATTTATGTTTGTCTTGGGCTGTGGTAGATACACACACTCCTGACCTCTTCCAGTGATTAAAGGGCAAGTAAAAAGGCAGAAAACATCAGCCAAATATCGCTGGATGTTGTTTAAGAGAATCTAGTCCAAGATTTAGATAATGTCAGGTAGATCAGCTGCAGAAGATTTCCCACTGGCCCCATGGACTTAATCTTGTTTATCTTAATGCTTCGATGTTTTGCAATAGGATTAGAAGCTCCTCAGCCCCCAGTGATTTATTTCCTTTCTTTCTTGGATTACTTCTTTTTGTTGCTTATTCCTGGCTACTAAGACAAGTGAAAAAGGAGACTCGTTTTCTAACATCAGCGGTGTTGATCTGCTGCTTAGGCAATGCTGACCTTATAGCCTTTGAAAGCATGGATATACCAAGCCTCCTCATCTGACTTGAGAATAATTTATATAATTAAGCATCATAAACTGTTAGAAATACACAGAGAGGCTGTCGGTGCTTTAGATGTTTTGAATGCTGTGGATATTCTTGCAATCTTTTGTTTTAGGGTGTTTTGTATTATGTGAGTTATAGCAACAAACCAAAGTTAACTAAGGCAGGGTTTAAACTGAGGGCAAATCTAGTCTTTGACTTGATCAAAGGTAAGGATAGAGTGATTTCTCTTCCAATCTCTTATCACAGCAGCAACAATAGAATATTAACATTGGGTTTTCCATGCATAATCTTTGTAGGTTTTTTGCTTATCTTTTTGACTAACTTTCTCCACTAAAAAAAATCCAATAAGAAAGAAAAGATGGAAAATATCCACAATACCTTTTGATCGACTGTATTATCACCCTATGATTAAAAACAATAAAACCCCCACTGTATTTTCCCTTAAAATGTCAGTTTAGAGATGATATTAATTCATCTTGGGAAGTAGGTAAATAAGGGAATTCCAGTTAATAAACTCACTAAGAGAACTGTTGCTGATAGCTTCCCCTGACAAACCTTCTAAATACCAGCCTCATAAAAGTCATAGTTACTTTATCTTTTACATTCCTAAAATTGTAGTGGCATCCGTAAACACGTGGTCTTCGGAAAAGGAGTCTAACGGAGAAGTGCCTTGCTCATCTGGTTCTGGTTTAGACAATTAGCAAAAAATAAGAGTACAGAACTGCAAACGGAGTCCATGAGCTAAGTCTTCTATCTGAACTATTAACCAGCCCCTGGGAAAGGAGGACTCTGGAGGATAACATAGGTGGGTTGGAAGAGATTCACGGACAATCTAAATCTAATGAAGTTATCAAAACTTTGGAGAGCAGAGAACTCCCTTTCACCATACTTTATCTTTCAAAAAGGAAGTTTCCCCGTGAGTTTTGCATGGCTTGGGCTTTCTGGAGAACAAAAACAAAGTACAAGAAAACAAAAGCCATGTTCATGGACAAGATAATTGCTTCCATATTTTATTGATGAGTAATACAAAGGCCCTATAAAACAATGGTCATATTCAGATGGTCAAGACCTTCATTGGCCTCAGTCTCAGAAATCTGGATGCAACCATCTGTCTCCCCCATTTGAAGAAGGATTAAAATAAGCAGGGTGGCTTCCAAGCCAACTACGACCTTATTTAAAGTCCTTATTTACAAGTCCTTATTTAACCTTCAAAGTAGTCTCTTATTTCTGCCTTATTTGGAAACCACTAGTCGTAATCCCCCTCAACTTTGATTAAAATCAGGAAAACAAACCTCTAAACTTCCATTGAACCTTGAAATGAACCAAGTCCATTCCCACCAACACCAACAGAGCAAGCCACTAATATAAAACATGAGAGCAAACCCAATTCCCTACTAGCACAGCACTGATGATGTTACCTAGTTTGGTAATGAAATGTCTGCAAGAAAACAACCAATCTGCAGAAACATACATACATACATACATACATACATACATACATAGCATAGCATATATGTATACATATACGTATACACAACACACATACACATACATACAAACATACATATAAACACATACATACACATACTCACCACACCTTTCTGCTAAGTAATTAACTATAGTAATTAAATTTAGATGAATTCAATGCAAGTTATTTTCATAGCCTATATAATGTTATGTACCTCTGCTGAAAGGCGTGGCCTCCATCTTTAATTCTACTGTTAAAAAGTGCTCTAAGCAATGTTTCTTTTACAGATCTAAACTTACTCCAATGAAGATCAAAGGGCCCACTGCAAGTTTATTTTGTGCCTCCATGATGGGCTGGATTCAAAGTCCAAGCCAAGCTTTTTATGGACCTAGCAAGTTAGAAAAGTACTTCTCATGTTTGTTCCAAAATCTAGAGGCTAACCAGCATCCAAGAACAGCTATAAAAGTAAGCCTCTTTTTTCTGTTATGACAGGAACCAGATTTCTTAATGAAAGCCAAATGTTTGTGTATCCCAGTAAAAGCTGATATTTAGAAAAACCTCTTGGTATCTAAATGACATTTGCCTGGTAGAATAATGACTAAGGCTGCGTTCTCGAAGCAAAGATGTCAGGATTTAATATTTTACCACATTACCTCTGCCTCATGTCTTTTTAAATAATTGGCCATGACTTGATGTCCTCTTCTTAGGAGTAAACAATGCTCGTTGTCAATTGTCTGTTGAGAGTTTTAAAAAGGAGGGAGGAATACATCAAGTTACTAATTTGATTTCTATTCCAAAGCCATCCAAAAAGTTAAGATGTCATTTATAATTGATCTTTGCAGCTCTTGTTTAGCTTTCTTATAAAACAAGTTTTGGAGTTTGGAGAAAAATCTACCATTGCTAGAATACTAAAGGGACACAATTCTTAGTTGGGGGAAGGAAAAAAGAAATATACAACTCCTAAGATTTCATCCATTTATAACTAATGTTTAATCTTTGGGGCGAAATTTCTTCGTTCTGACTTTGCCTGTCGCTTTGGGGGTGCGGTCACAAATATCCTCATGAGAGAAGTCTTTGCTTGATTCAAATGCAATCATTCATTTTCCTAAGAAAGGTGAAGGATATTTAGAAGAAAATGATGGATCTATTTCCCCAACTACATAGAAAGACATGGGATGCGGTGGCTCAGTGGCTAAGACACTGAGCTTGCCAATCAGAAAGGTCGGCAGTTCGAATCCCTAGCGTCGCGTAACGGAGTGAGCTCCGATTACTTATCCCAGCTTCTGCCAACCTAGCAGTTTGAAAGCATGTAAAAATGCATGTAGAAAAATAGGGACCACTTTTGATGGGAAAATAACAGTGCTCCGTGCACCTTCGGCATCTAGTCATGCCGGCCACATGACCACGGAGATGTCTTTGGACAGTGCTGGCTCTTCAGCTTTGAAATGGAGATGAGCACCGCCCCCTAGAGTCGGGAACGATTAGCACATATGTGCGAGGGGAACCTTTACCTTACATAGAAAGATATTCAACTGCAGGAGAGAACTTAAAACAGATTCTTGCTTGATACTTTTGCCCCAGTAGATGCTAGTAGGATAGCAAAAAAGCTTTTGCTATGTCTATAAATACATTATTTCCTTCCTTGGCACTGAAATAACAATGGGTTATGAAGGATTGGTTGGGTGCATGAACATTTGACTACCACAATTTTATATCCTAAAATATGACATTAATATGGATTACACTTATACCTGTTGCTGTATCAGTATCTGATGGTGGGCAACTTCCAAAAAAACTGCTATCCATGGCATCTGTAGATATGTAACAGGAGTAACTACTATTCATGGCAGCATCTAAAAATAAGAGAATAATGGAATTACAATTAGAACCCAATGCATTTGGCCAGTATGAAGTTCTCCACTTCTGCTAGAAATTAGGTGTATATTTGATCATCTAGAATTTAGCTAGTAATTGAGATAGTTATACAAAATTTAATTTCATTACAATTAAATAATTTAACTAGTAATTGAGGTATATATAAATTTTAATTTAATTACAATTAAAAAATTAAAATTGAAATTAAATTTTATATAGCTACCTCAATTACTAGTTAAACTTTAGATCAGAGGTATCAAACTCAATTTCATTGAGGACCGCACCAGGGTTGTGTTTGATCTTGGGGGGCCGGGGTGGGTGTGGCCAGCTCAATGTCACTCATGTTGGGGGTGCCTGTGGCGGCCCAAATGCTCTGCCAGTGAAAACAGACTCCAAATCTCCATTTTTGGCTGCAACGGCCTTCTGCAACCCCCTGCTAGTGAAAATGAAGCTTGTGGGGGTTGCGTGTGGCCCTACCCAGCTCTGTTTTCACTGGCGGAGGCACTGCAGGCCAGTCCTTAGCTACTTCCAGGACATCCCCATAGGCCAGATCTAAGTACTCTGCAGGCCGGATCCAGCTTCCGGGCCTTGAGTTTGACACCCCTGATCTAAATGATCAAATATACACCTAATTTCTATCAGAAGTGGAGAAATTCATACTGGCCAAATGCTTTGGGTTCTACTGTAAAATCTATTACAGTTGGCTGTGTTGTCTGGTGTTTAAAAGACGTTGTAATCCACAAATCCGTAAAAACCATCAGATTGCCACTTCTCAATCTCCTCCAAGCTTAAAAGATACACCAGCTCTCCAGGTAAGCCAGGTTAAGAATCAGACAGCACAGCAATTAATGGAACTATATTTGATTGCTGAAATGTATAAATAATGGAGTTTTGAAATCCTACCTGAATCTCCATCTCTCTCTTTTTTTTTACAAAGTTCTAGAATCATGGTGGGGTTATTTTAAGTTTCTTCCTTAAGCTTATTGATTTCCAAGGGTTGGGATGTTGCTTAGGATTTCTTGTATCTATTAGTGATTCCTGCATTCATTTACTCTCTTTGCATTCCTGGGCAAGATGGCACTGAGCATTTTAAAAAGCAGTTTTTGAAAAGGTAAGCAATGTCATGTTTTTCAGCACCTTGGATAGAGCATGAAGAACAAGGCAACTTGTCCAACTAGGGTTAGGCTGAAATGAAATCTACTTTATAGGGCTAAGGCCTAAGACCCAGATTCTACCTCTTTGCTAAGAAGTGGACGGTCAAGCTTAGCACGAAATCACTTCATGTTTTTTTTAATTTTGACATGTTAAGCACATCGGAGTCTGGCTCCTCAGTGACACCTGGCCTGTTGCCATTGATCCAACTCTCAGAAGACAGATAATCAGCACTGATGATGTTACCTACTTTGGGTAATGAAACATCTGCAAGAAAACCATCAAGCTCAGAGACTACCAAGGATCTCTCATTTCAACCCTGAACTACGAATATTCTCCTCAGAAGACTGCTGCTTGTTTGGTTTAAGAGCTGTAACATCCGAACTCACAAGGCCTCATTTTTCTACTACTGTCTTGTTCCAGGTTGACCCAATACACAGAATTTGGTTACAACTGATTTATTGATAAGTAATATTCCAAGTAATTACAGAGGAGGAGAAAACCAGCCAATGGAGATCTATATACGCTCCAGAAACTATACGGAAGAGTGAAATTTTGCCCGCAAGGTGGATGTGACCCAGATAGTGAAGAGTTCAATCTAGAGTAAAGTAATAAAAGACAGACAAGTGTAGCACAGGATCAGGGAAAGTGGCAAAGAAGCAAAGGCCAAAAAATTCTGTAAACCCAGTTGAACTGAAAAACCAAGAGTCAAGGAGCAAGAGGAAAAATCGAAATCACAGAAACATAGATCCAATCTGGCACAATTGTTTTCAATGGAGTTTACACTCTGAGAGCTATTCTTAAACGAGCCAACTGGTATGGCTCAATAAAGGGCACTGGGGGCTTTCCTTTGTGACTAACTAAACAGGCTAATCAGTAGCCTTTTAGTCAGTGAAGATTTTAGTCTTATCTCCCTCCCTGGTTCAGGCTCAATCCTCTAAGCATCACACTACGCCATCACTCACTATATCAGAGGTGGTATTCAGCTGGTTCTGACCGGTTCTGAAGAACCAGGAGTGGGAATTTTGAGTAGTTCGGACAACCGGCAAATACCACCTCTGACTGGCCCTGCCCCAGATCTACTCACTGCCTCCTGAGTCCCAGCTGATCGGAGTCCCAGCTAATTGGCTGGGTCTTCTTTTGTTGCCCTGCACAGGAAAATGGAGATGGAAAGCAGGTTAGGGGGATGGGGAGGGAATGGGGATTTTACAGTATCCTTCCCCCCAGGAGTTGGGAGGGAATGGGGATTTTATAGTATCCTTCCTCCAGGAGGGAATGGGGATTCTGCAGTATCATTCTCCTGCCATGCCCACCAAGCCATGCCCACCAAGCAACACCCACAGAACCAGTAGTAAAAAAAAATTGAATCCCACCCCTGCACTCTATGGAGTGTTTCAATCATATGAGCTGATTATTCTCCCTTGGACACATTCTATACAAAGACCTAGCTCTCTGAAGAAGGCTCTAACGCTGGGAAAGGTGGAAGGAAAGGGAAGGAGGATTTTTTTAAAGGAAGTTTCTGCCAATTTTGAGGAGAGGAAAAATGTGCTTATTTCAGTGGGAATTTCCAAGTTTCCAGACTATTACAGGCAGGCATCACTATTTCAATGTTTGTTTTTACGACTTTAAAAAGAAAACTAGGACTTGTAAATAATGGAAAGTGTCTAAGAAGTTCTAAGAACTAACGGAAAGTGTCAATTCCAAAGGGTGTGTCAATCAAATGCTTGCCAAATGTCTTATGCCCCTCTATGTTTCCGTTCATAAATAAAATAATAGAACACACAAATTGTTTGGAAAGCGAAATGCAAACTGTCTCCATTCTTGCTGGAAGAATTTAATAAATTTAGAGTTGTGATGGACAGAGGAACTAATCAGAATATGGAATGTGAAGCAAATTCAGTAGTCCCTAAATACAGAAGTAGCCGATGTTTTATGTTCAGGAACAAAATGATCTTTTCTCACATTCAGGAGCTTTAAGGGTAGTCAGATTCCTGGAGCCAGAGGGCAGAAATGATTGCTTGACATGGGCTTTGAAATTAGCTACTGATCTCTGATCTAATGTCTCAACAAAGATTTTCAAAAATTGAAGGAGAAATTCACATATTACATTGAAATATTAAATTAATCAACTACTAAAAAGCTACATGAACTTTTTTTAAAAAAATGTTACTATGTAGGTAATGCACATCTTAAAACTACACCATTAGATTAGAAATAAAAAAGGCAGAAATTTCAAATAATTAAGAAGACTATACCAAACTGAAATGCAGAAGTTGATTCATAACTGTAAATGTCCCCTTCAAAATTATCGTTTAGTTTTCCCTAACAACATCCATATCTTCAATAATGATAAATGTCTCTTAAGACTTTGGCTTAAATCCCTGAAGATAGAAAAAAATCTCATACCTCATCACATCCTGTGTCAGCCTCATACGTTCTAATTTTAATAAGAACATTAATAAATTCACTGCATAAAGTATTGGTTCATCATAAAGCTACCCTTGGAAATCCACTTCCAGTAAAACTAGGATGAATCATATACCTTGGACTATAAAATGGTAGCCAAATATTTAAACTTCTAGGAAATGACTAATACATTGTAAGACTCCACTTCTTCCTGCTGTTTGAATTTGATGGAAAAGGCCATGGCTTAACCTACAGAGCTGAAAAAAGGAGGAAACAGCTTGCTAATTTGACCTGGTCAACTTGCATGTTGACAGCGTTGTTAGCTGCCCAAGATAATAGGCAAATATAAATGCAGATGCTGGTTACAAAAATCTCTTCACTTAGAAGAAAGAAATACTTTTTTTGAAAGACTGGTTAGGAGCCAAGGAACCAGAAAAAAGAGAGATTGTTCCCTTCAAAGTTTTCCAGTCTAGATTCTCTCTTCCCTTTCGGCCAATGCTGAGTTGAGATAGTGCCTAAGAACTGTCATCTTTCATTTCATTATCCTAACCCTCTCACCTCCAGGAACAGCATCTGGTTCCCGCTATATAATGTCAAGGAAAGACACTTTACATATGCTTTCTGTCACTCATCTGTCTCAATATTCAAAAAAAGTTGAAAGGTTAGGAGTCTAGTCATTGAGCTTGTGACTCAAGGCAAATACTTGAGTCTTCACACTTTGCGAAGAGGCAACATCTGCTTGCTCTCCACTTTGAGACCTGTGCAATCATCACATGGAAAGAGATTGATTACCTGCGACCAAGTCGTTGTTGCATCTGTCCACCATGATCTGTCCCTAACCTATTCCTTCAGCTTTTCCACCTGGCTGCTGGTCTTCCTCTTCTTTTCTCTTTCCTTCTACCTTGCCCAACAGTTGAGTCTTCTCCAGAAGGTAAGGACTTTTCATAAGGTGTCCAAAGAAGGATAATTTGCAAAAATTTACACAAATTGTTGTGCCTGCAGTGACTTGCTTGATGATCCATTGCTTTGTTTTCTTGGCTGTCCACTGATGAGTTTTCTCCATATGTGGAAAGCGCCTACCTAAAAAGAGATGACTACCTGTTGGACTTCTTAATGATTTAGAGCACTAACATTAAAACCTTCCAACCAACTTCCAATTTTCCTTACTTTCTTCCTTTCCTTTCCTTCCTTCCTTCCGAGACCGAAGTCAAAAATAATTACAGAATTTTCCAGAATATCTCTGCATGAATTTTGGCTTGCTCCCTTGCTGTCAAAATCATATCTAAATTTGGGGTTAACAGATCATTTTACTCTACTCAAAATTTATGCCAGTTAATTAAAATTTTCTGTAACAGGGTCTTTTATTATAAAGTCATGAATTCCTATAAATTCTTAGTATTTATTTATTAAATACTGGAAGCTAATGTTCTGACGGCTGTAATTCAAATATGAGGTGTCTTATAAATCGCAAACAGCATGATATTTTGCATTATTACCAAAATGTATTTTGGTTAATTTAATATATATAAATAATATGAATTTCCTTTTTTTTTAAGTAGCAAATTTGTCCTCTACTATGAAAATTGCAAACACATTGGATTTTTGACCTTGCTGGTAGTAGGAACACGAATGGTTTATAATACTCCATCAATTGTGCTATTTTCAGCCATAAATGAGAATTTATAGAAAAATAAAAATTATTTAACAAATAAGGGGAAATTGGAGCAAGCCAAAATTTAATGGCCTCAAGAAACACTGTACCATGGATTTAGTTGAGTAGTAAAATATGAGGTGCCTTAGGTAACTGTGCTGTTTTCATACGTAAATATACTTCAATTAATTTTATTGGGGCACATGAAAAAATTCAAGGTCCCTACATTTTAACTGCAAACTTCAAATGGCTGCTTCTAGCTTTAATTTTGTTTTGTTTTTTAAAACAAAAATCTTCTGGAAAAAATTAACTGAAAGTCAAGACAGCTCTGTTGCACAGACAAAAACAATGGTTGTGTTTGTAACCAATATTACCAAACCATCGTAGTGTATACTAAATGTCAAAAGCATATTTTGGGTAAGGAACTGAGGAATGGCTTATGTTAAAATTGTATACTTACAAAGAATATGATTTTTCTTTTCTTTTTTAGCAAATAAGAATCTTACCTTGAAAATTCATACTAGGGGAAGGAGGAAAGGAAAGGGTTTTAGTGATACTTCAAAATAAATGATTTTCTATGAAATAAGTACAATTTCAGTTTTATATAAAATCTGACCAAAAACCTAGCAGGAATCAAGGCCACAGATCCTTCATTTTAAAAAAATGCACTGATACAAATGGTTTGCTGCTAAAAATGTTAGATATTGGCATGATGAACAAAAACTTTTTAAACAGAATAGTATCTACTCTGTCATATTAAAACCATGTCTCTCCACTCAGGTTTTGGACTCTAAAATAAAACAAAAACAGTAAAAACCTGAGCATTATTAGAAGGCAAAACTTCAGAGAGAAAAAATTCTACCAGACTGGAAAACATGATTGAGCTTTCTATGGCTCCAGTCCAGTGGTGGGTTCCGGATCCCGTCGCAACCGGTATCGTTGCAACGGGGCCCAGCGTCCTCCACATGAACACGCATGGTGCGCATGCACACATGCGTGGTGCACGCATGCATCGTACCTGCCAGTGACGCCTCCGCAAGCCTCAGCGGAGCATCGCACAAGTGCTGTAGGCATTATGCTTGTGCGCAGAAGTGCCGAAGGCTTTAAAAGACAGGTAAGGAGCTCAGGCGGGGGGGTTGGGTCCTCCAGAGCACCGTACCAGAATGGCACCCAGTGCTTCAGGCAAGCTCCGGTACGCCCGTACCGGGGCGTACCGCCTGCAACCCACTACTACTCCAGTCATACTTTTCATGGCAGACCCCCCCCCCCCACAATCTCCAAGGCCTTGCAAGAACATGTAGGTGTACTACCCTTGTTTTATATTAAAGATTGGCAAGTTTGGGGCAATGAAGATCATATGCAGCATTTTCAGCGAGAGTAAGAATTAAAGTAGATGACTAGGGTTGAGAAATCAGTGGCAAAAGATCCTTTATGTTGGCATTTTTGGAAAAGGGTGTCAGGGTTCCAAGTAATAAATCCATTCCAAGCAACACTACAAGGCAATTAGATTCCTCAAAGAAGAGCTTTATTGGAAATACCACATTGGAACAAATCTGGTGAAAACCGACTCTGGAAAGTCCCGTGGTTTTTCACCTAATTAAAAGTCAAAGTTTTTTTCTCAACCCCAAACTATTAGTCACATGGGCCAATCCAGGCACTGTCTGATGGTCCAGTGACATCACTCCTCCTTCCTCCAACCAGGTGTGAGAACGTCCTTGGTTCCCAAGAGAAAGCATTTTGACTACATAAGCCCAGCTTTCTCTAATTCCTCCCCTCCTCCCTATCCCTCAGCTCCAGTATAGCAGCACTGAAGCTCCAAAATGGCTTCGGTCAGGCGAACTTCAGGGTTGACAAAGGGTCTTTTATGTATGAAGCCTACTGTAGGGGTTCCTGCAGACTTCATAAATAATACAATAAATATTATATGAAATGTTTACTATAAAAATGAATAATTTTCCATAATTTCCAGCCTTATTTCAAGGCCACCGAGCACTCTTGCTGCTTGACTTCTGGCCGGTCTATTTATGGCAATTTACAAACGTGAATCACCAGTATTTTGAACTGGGCCAAGGTCATGGCGATAGGGCGCAGCATTCTTGCGGCATGCTCTTGCGCAATTGTTCCTGCCCTTTACGACTGTCAAAAAGATGAAGCACAGTCAGATTAACCAAAGCGGGGAACATATTGAGCTCAGCTCGGGGGTGGGGGGGGGGGAGAAGATGCTTCCCATTGTCAGAATAAACACAGCAGTAGTTGGTTTACACTGAAGAGTCCCTGCCTGGCTTCGTATGAAAGTGTTCGCTTCAAGGACTATTATTCTTTGTTTTTACAGTGTACACAACCAGCCATCAATTTGAAAGCAAGATTTTTCAGCTGGGCATTTTTTTTTCTTCCTAAAAGTTTATATCATTTGTGTTAGATGCTTGCTCTAACTACGGTGGTTTCCACCAAGGTCCTCTGTTCCGGCGGGAACAGAGGTTGAATCCTATTGGTCGAAGGGTCTGACAGCTCCCTATAAAAGGACTGCTGTCAGACTCAACCTTCGCTGGATTGTTCTCACTTGTTGTACATAATAAAGAGCTGTTGTTACCGTTAAGCCTGCGCGTGCTATCCATTACCCAATCTAACCATTTGGATTAGTGTCCAAACTGGGTTCCCCTCCACTTTTAACAGGGAAGGTTTTCCTTTATTGATGGTACGGGGTTTTCGCATTTATTTATTTGTTTGTTTGTTTGTTTGTAGCATCCTTCTAGCAGGCTTCTATGATAACACAAATTTGATGGCAAATGGAAAGCTTCAAACATATTGCCCAACAAAGCCACACTTATTTTTATTCCATAACCCTCAGTGACAACTAGCAAGTAAGCAAGGATGGCTTGTCCAAAGGAAAATCCTCAAAGCTTGCAGGAATAGACTCAGATCTGTCTGTGGCAAAGCACAGTTGATGAATTCACCTTTTCTGTCCAATTAAATTGTATAATATGATTTGTTATATTTGCATTGCATTATATTTTCTGCACCACAAAATATACCGATGTAAATAAACAACATTATATGTAGACAGTATTAGAGTGTGAGTGTGTGTGTGTGTGTGTGTGTGTTTGTGTGTGTTTCAACCTTGGCACTGCAAAATATGTGGATTTTAACTCTCAGAATTCCCTTGCTTCCTTCTGCCACAAGGATCTCTGAAATAAAATAAACAAATTCAGATGATCTAAAAGAAAATTAAAAACCTACATTCATCCACAGAATTGCAAAATAATCAGTTAACAGTGATTTAATGACAATGCTAGCTACTCACCTTAATAACTGCAGCATTGCGCTACATGTTTGATTTTCTTTTAAAATTAATTTTAAAATATTTGATTTTTAAGTTAGTAGCGGGACAGCCCCTTACTACAACCCTTGGTACAATTGCCTTTGATCATAATTTGGTCCAGCCAGTTTGTTACAGTAGTTAAGGCACCAAGCTACAAAATGGGAGACTGTGAGTTCAAGTCTTAGCTCAGTCATAAAAGCCAGCTGGGTTACTTTGAACCAATCCCCCTCTCTCAGCCCAACTTATCTCATAGGATTGTTGTGGGGAAAACAGGAGGAGAAAGTTGTGTTGGATATATTAGGAAGGAGAAGTATTAGTTATGTTGCCTGCTTTGGGTTACTTTCAGTCAAAAGGGATAAATGTGGGATAGTAATAAACAAATAAACTTCCCTGTAAGAGATCCACACGGCATCTTTTATGCCCAGATTAAATCAGTGAGGATTTTTTTAAAAACCCAAAACAACATAGTTCATTATAGGATTTTCTTTTCTTCACCCAAAACTATATTGTCAGGAATGAGGTTAGGTTAAATACAGAGAACAGCACTAATGTTGTATGGATACAATCAGAATTCTCTTCTTCTAACTTCCACATATGTGTACCTCACTATATAGTACAAAATCAGAAGGATTTTGTTTTAAGACCTGAGCATCAACAAGAAGACCATACCCTTCAAATCTACTCAAGTGATTCACCAAATAAACATAAAAAGATATCCTTTTATGGCTGAAAAATTGTCCCAGAGAAAAGGTCAGGCGATTTAGAATGCAATTGAGCCAATAAACATATAAAAATGAGTAATTTCCTCAGTATCAAAGTTTAGTCACAGTACTATAAAATGTCCTTTAAAACACACTCACGTGACATGATCCGCAAGGACGGTTAATTCAAGATTAAAACAGAGTTTAATTTAACTCCACCCCAGGACAAATCAAATGTATTAGAAATTAAAATAATACATGCCAAGAGATCTTCAGCTTCTGGTGAGAAGGAATTATCTTGGTTGGTGTTCTCCAAACTTAACAACTTGAAGATGTCTGGACTTCAACTCCCAGAATTCCCCAGAAAGAATAGCGATACCTGCATCTTGGGGAAGAGATAAGAAGGCATGCTTCTGGATCCAATAAAAGCCTATACAAAGATGTGTTGAAACAAATGTATGACTAGGTGAAATTTCACAAAGGAGCACCAGCACTGAAGACAGGAAAGAAAGAAAGCTATTCACTGCATCCAATTGCTGGAAAAACACTTCGATTTTTTTTCGTGAAGGGCTTTTCGTTGAGCAAGTCACTTCTGCAGGAAGAACAGAGATATTTTTTCCAATCCTCTCAACCCATATTTTCATATTGAGTTTTTCAGAGCATCTTCAACATCAGGCAGCCATTTCAAACACATTAGACAATGTCCTTATTTATTTGGGGGGGGGGGTTGCCTTTTTTTTACAAGTAATTCAAGGCAGCGAATATATCCACACGCTTTTCTCCTCCTCCTATTTTCCACGCAATAAACAATCCTGTGAGGTGAGTTGGGCTGAGAGACAATGACTGGCCCTAAGTCATCCAACTGGCTTTCATAGCTAAGGTAGGATTTGAACTCACGGTTTCTTTCTAGTCTCCATTTACCTTATTCTATTTCTTTCATAACCCTCTATATGTTTCAAATGACCAAGTTTCAATTAACATCAGGGCTTTTTTGAAGGAATTCATTATATTTCTTTTTGCTAAAATCCTCAAATAAGAGCATCCAAAAGCACCAGAAAACTTCATTAACAATCAGAAAACAGAATTCTCTGTATGTCATACTACATTATTCCACCATTTCACGCTCTCTTAATAATGCATTAGAATTATAACTCCCCTAAGTTTTATGCCTAAAGGAATTATGGAAGCTATCAAGTCTACATACCAAGAACATCAAACTGGAGGTCTGCCATTCAGTGAGGGGATGTAATGTGGAAATCTGTACATTTATAGGTTAAAATTTGGATTTCTGGTGGGAACCCTACAGTACACTCCCACAGTTTTCCCAAAAGCTTTCTAAAATATTAAGATAGACTCCTTCCGTGCTAGCCAAGGATTCTCATTTATAATTATTCACTTATTCCAAGGTCTTTGCCTTTGATTTCTCAGCTTTAATCTACATCGGATTAACAACTGGCTTTTCATCACAAACTGAAGATTTTTGCAGCTTTTGAAGTTGAAAAGTCTGCATCTCTATGAACTGAAACAGTACAATTGTACATTATGAGATCATGTCGCAAAACAGATACACATCAAGTGCAAGCCAAAATGTGTTGCATCCAAGTTAATCACTACAGTATGGGATGTTCCTTTTCTTGAACCTGCCACAGCACCGGGAAAATGCTATATGATCCAGATAAATCAAATAGTCCTTAGAAAGAATCGAAGACTCCTGCTGGATCACATGAGAAACTTATCTAGGGGGCTTAGAACTCCTACAATGGACAATGAGATGATCCTGGCAAATTTACAAGCTCTTAGTTTTTTCCCTACTTGCATTGCCTTAGAATTGATATTCATAGCAGATTCTTTCCGATAGTAGAGCTGACAAACAGCAATTATAATTTATAGGCAATGATCATTTTGTCCTCTACTGATCCTACATGATGTAAAGCAGGTGTGATCCCCAAATCAGTGTTCTTTAGTCCGCAATATTACAGTCCATTTTTAATTTAAGGATTGACCTTGCAATCATAAAGATATGTGCCGCGGTGGCACAATGGTTAGAGTGCAGTACTGCAGGCTACTTCTGATGACTGCCAGCTGCCTGCAATTTGGCAGTTCAAATCTCATCAGGCTCAAGGTTGACTCAGCCTTCCATCCTTCGGAGGTGGGTAAAATGAGATTGTTGGGGGCAATATGCTGACTCTATAAACCACTTAGAGAGGGCTATAAAGTGGTATATAAGTTTAAATGCTATTGCTATATGTATTATGGTCTTCCTCCTCTTGGCATCTTTCAAGATGATTTGGAAGTCCCAGAATTTCAAACCAAGCACTCCCCAGATTGTGAGGTTTTCTTCTCAGAATTCACAGTCATTTCCCATAGTTACTAGCTGTAGTGGTCTTGGTCTGAAGAGTCCTAAGTTGGGGAAGAATAAGAGAATCTTAGGTAATTGCCTTCTTGTTGGGTTCTTCTAATTTGGTGAGATTCTCCTGGGAGCCATCACAAGTGTTCAGTGAGATGCATGCAAAGCTGGGTCTGGAAGAGTTACCATTTAGTTTTTAGGTTTGCTTGACCATAGTACGCCTTGGGAGCATTCGGGGACACTGAGATAGGAGTCATCCATTTATTTCTCGCAATGTTCCACAGCAGCATTCCTTCAGAAGAATTCAGGGGAATTAATCCTTTAGGAATGATACACTTTCACTGAGCTTCTCCAGCGTAACAATTTGAGAATCACAAAGTAAGAAGATGAATCCATGATATCTTTCCTTTCCCCCCCCCCCTTACAAATAAACAAAAGTTGGAAGTCGATACTTTCCGTTTTTCTACAAGTCACCCTCCTTTCCTACAAGTCCAGGAAAACTAATCAGTGATGTACTCACTGCAAAGTCTTGGCATGTACACTGTGAGACAAAAAAGATCAAGTGTTTGTTATTGTTTTGCCTTTTAACATTTTGCCCAAAAAGGCTTTGCAAATTGCATTACAAGAGACAACCGCTTCCATTAGCTCCAGAAATATACAAGCAGGCTTTTGTTTGAGGGCTTTGCCCTTTCAGCATGAAAAACAATGTATTACTCATATTGGAACTGAAATGAGGAAAAACCTACCTAAAGCAGAAGTGAAGAGTCTAATCTATTTTTGCCCTACAGAGGTTCGGCCAACGTGTCCCATTAGAAACTCCTAGGTAGCCACGTTGGAGGTAGAACATCAACACAAGGGCAGGAGCAGGAAGGAAGGAAGCTCGGGATAGACATTAGAAGGAACCTCTTTGACTCGATGAGTGGTCAGTCAACATAAACAGGCAATCACACAGCATGGTGAGTTTTCCTTCTGGGAAGTCTTTAAACAGAGGATGGAAAGTGGTCTAACAACGCATGATAGATCACCTTCCACCCTCTGTTTAAAGACCTCTGCTTAAACATCTCTATTTAAAGACCTCACCAACTTTTAGGACTTCAACTCCCAGAATTTCCAAGACATCACAGATCTTAACGTTGCTGAAGTTGAAAAAACACTGCTCTAGTGGGTTCTATATTGACCAGCAGGTTGACGTAGATGACAGCTAAGGCCCACTTCTACCTATGAGCCATGATTTAGGCTGAGAACTCCAAAAGTTCAAATCTTAAGACCTAAATCCAAGAAAGGAATTAATACAGGACATCAGAGAGAAAAATGAAAATCAGTGAGCAGTTTGGAGAGGTATTTTAATGGATAGGGGCCCCTTGCATTTATGATCTCCATTATTTTTATTCCAAGGAAAAATGAATGGGAAAATCCCATGGGGATGGAAATCCATTTTGGGTTAGGCTTCCAAGAAAGAAAATTTATAATCCCTATTACTTTCATGTAAATGTAAGAGCCTCCACCCCACCCCCCATGCATAAATAGCCACGGGAAATTGCTCAAGGTGGTTTCATTTTTTTCTATACAATTTCATGGAAGCCTAACCCTAAACAGATTTCCATCCCAATGAGATTTTGCAATGCGTTTTTCCATGAAATGATTATAGGTTTTAAAAATTAAATCATCTACACACAAAACCCCTTCTCCCAGCTCCCCCGAATAGGATATTCTTTATTTTAAATAATTAGCTATAAATAATCACAGTGTTTCCATCATATTCAGGGGGATCTCTGTCTGATATAAGTCAAAAAGCCAGTTGGATCTGGTGCTTAAGACAACAGGCTAGATCAGGGGTGTCCAAACTTGGGAACTTTAAGATTTGTGGACTTCAACTCCCAGAATTCTGGCTGGCTGGGGAATTCTGGGAGTTGAAGTCCACAAGTTCCCAAGTTTGGACACCCCTGGGCTAGATAATGGGAGACTGTGAGTCCTAGTCTCACTTTATCCATGGAAGCCAGTTGGTTGACCTTGAGCCAATCTCTCTCTCTCTCTCTCTCTCTCTCTCTCTCTCTCTCTCTCTCTCTCTCTCTCTCTCTCTCTCTCTCTCTCTCCCTCCCTCCCTCCCTCCCTCCCTCTCTCTCTCTCTCTATCTATCTCTCTCTCAGTCCAACTCATCTGACAGGGTAGTTGTGGGGAAAATAGGAGGATGAAAGTATGTTGGATATGTTTGCTGCTTTGAGCCATTTGTAAAAATAGTAAAAATGAGTTACAAACAAATAAATAAATAAGACCAACTTTCTTTGAGATATTAAGGTCTCTCTCTGTCTCATTGCAGCCTATCTTGGAAATTATTTCAAAAAATCCACAGTGAAGTATTTCTTTATATTGGATTTCCCCCCTCCCTCTAGCTTGGGTAGAGGATTGATAGAGGCAATGTGGACTTGATAGACAGAAATATGGACATTGAAGAAGTAATAAACAGCTTTTGATATATACAGAATTTATTGAAAGAGCCAACTATTCAATTCAACTGGACATCATATTATCAAATCACCAAAATCTTTCTTTGTCTAGTTAAGGGGTGATTCTAAGTATCACTCAGGGCAAACAACTCAAACTGACATCTTTTCATTATATCGTGTTTGCATATAGAAGAAGAGCAGACAGAGAGCTGGGGGAGGAGTTAAGCACATCATCAGCTTAGAGTCACTACATTGCCATAAAAGATGCAAGTTCAACTCCACTTGAATTCCACTGACCCTTCTCTGGCCTCAGTTTAGTACTGGTATGATACTAGTACTACATACGGTCCTGATCCTTTGTGCCTGACATTGCAGTTTGCAGACAGCCTCAGAAAGGATTTGTACATTATGCTAAACCCTGATATGAGCCACCACCATCGTTTGTTCTCATATCACAAAGGAAGCCATAAACCATGAAGTAAAACTGCAGCGGCTCAGGGCCCCACAAAATCGACCCAAATGCATTATGGCTTTCTGACTTTTGTAAATGCTTAGCAACTGGAGGTCTACTTAGTTTTGCCTCCCTGGTTAGAAAATGCATTATTTTTAAGGGCAGAGAATGCAGAATTCAACACAGCATTAAGTCCATGGGATACAAACACATGAATCTTATTAAGCACATCTTGTATACTAAAGTAGAGCAAAAACAAATTCAGAGCAGCCAATTGAAATCAGTATATTTGGGCTGGAAACAAGCATAGAGACTCCCATTGCTGAATATCCCCAAGAGAAGTAGAAGATGACACATCTCTGCACAAGTAATCCGTGTGTCCCTGGTTTGGATCATGCCTTTTAAATTTGCACGCCCATCTGTCTTTAATCTGTGTGTCCTCGGGGTTGAAAGCTTGACCAAGCACAAATTGCAGAAGCCACACTTCATCAAACAACATTGAAATTCCAAAATTGTGGGTTGGTTAACACGTAAGGCCTAACTAATTGACTGGGCTTTGTAAACAGGAACCTGGATTCAACTTTACAAAAACAGTTATTGAGTGTGTATCCTTTTTCCTTTATTGCTAAAAAAAATTCTCCCTGCTCTGAATTAGCTGATGCTTTTCTCTACTTCTTGTATGTTTTACTTATACACTGGCCATAGGTGTCACAGTTTATTTATTTATTTGCTTTATTAGTTCAGTTTGAGCACCAATCAACTAATGGACTCTAGAAGCCACAATGCATATTAACTCAATAAAACAAATAGGACACAGTAATAAATAACAAACGACTAATGTGTAATGTCAGAACCAAGGAATAAAGTGCCAGTATCAGTGCACAATCATGTAATATCCTGACCCAAAGACTCAGTTTTTAATACAACAGCTAACTTGGGGAAGAGGGGGGGGGGCATGCTTCCTACAAGGCATGTTGTTATTAAAAAACCCTCCAGAACTCTGAAGTCCCATAAGATGACATAATTTTAACAGCGTACTAGATCTAATAGAATGGCAGTGAATTGAGCTACACCCATAGAGTATTTGGGCTGCCACATTCTAGACCCATAACTTTGGTTTTCAAGGACAGCTTGGGTGGACATCGTGCTGCTATAATCTAGCCACGAGGTGAATAAGGTATCTCCTGGTCAAAGAATTGGCAAAACCCACAAGAGGGAACTGTGCAAAGGTCCTTCTGACCCTGGTTCCCACCTGCTCTTAGAGACGAGCCACAAATCCAAATTATAAACCGGTTCCATCTGGAGAAGTTTGACGCCATCAAGAACTAAGTTGGACAAATGAATCCATGAATTCACAGTCACTCAGTCTTGCTAGGGTTCAGCCTGAACCTATTGCTGCCCTAACTGTGTCCAGATATTGAGATGAAATGTTACAGACTACAAATGCTTCTTGGTGGATCTTTTGGTGTTTCAACAGGTTGGGATAACCATTTATGCGAAGTCCATATTACCAAGCTAAGATCCACTTATGAGACCAAAAAACTCTCCAAAATACTAATCTTTCCCATACTCTACACTAACCATTCAGCACTTTGTAAGAGGCATCACATTGAGGAAAGCTATTGTAGCATTCCTGTAACTGTGAGATAGGACGGTTTATCTTAGCTGATGCTGCATGGTGACTTTCAAACCACAGTTAAACTAGGGAGCAACTATTTGCCAGAGTGAATTGTAAATAGCTTAATATATGAGGACTCCTCGTAACCATCTTTTTTATGGAACATTTTTCCATAAATATTTCAGTCCATCCTCTGAACAAACATTTACGGATCTTGTATAATATTTACTTCAATTATTTATTCATGTTTTTTAAAAAAAAAATACATTTGTATGTGCATGTACACACCCGCAAACAACCTCTCAACTACCGCACCATGTGGAAAAAACATCATTTGTTTTGGCCAAACCAAAATGTCACTTGGGCCAACTATTTCCTGGCCATTCTTCTGTCTTTAACAATCTAAATCCTTCTTGTCAGTCTGGAAGAATTCAATTTCTTCGAATAAACACTAGCTATATTAAGTATTTCTAAACCAGAAAGTTACCAAAAGCATTAATAGGTTCCAGAAAGAACAGAAAAATTAGCGAATAAAATGAGCCACCAGACAAATTTGTTAGCTGGCCTACACAGGCTAGTTCAGAAACAAAGCATGAACACAGTTTCACATAAATGTGAAGGTCCTTACCTGTTTTCGGGCCCCATGCTTATCATAGGAATGTGACTCCAGTAAATTAGCAGGGGGAGATAATATTCATAATAAATCACAAAATACAAAAAGCTGCAAATAGAAATAGAATGACTGTGACAAAAGAAAGCAAAGATAGTACCAATAGTAATAGGCACCTTGGATGCAATACCAGAACTACTAGAGAAACATTTGAAAACCATTGGCGTTGACAAAACCACCATCAGTCAATTGCAAAAGGCAGCTTTACTTGGAACACCTTACATTCCTGTGTCAATATCTTTAATACCCGCAACAATCTCATCAGCCCATCCCAGGTCCTTGAAAAGGACTCAACATGTGGACAACATGCCAAATTCAGTCTACACATCTGGCTAACTGTGTGTCCAACTATGCAGCGATACCTCTAACACTATTAAACATCTGCCTATCCCACATCCTTAGAAAGGACTCAGTAGATAGATAGAAATGCCAAACCCAAGGTGAACATCCAGCTGACTGTGCACAAAGCACAATAATATCAGCCACGCAATTACATTCATCTTTCTAGATAAGAAAAACAAGATTCTCCCAGTGGAATAATATTATGCTTAACATTTACCTTAATGGTGCTGATATTATCAAAAGGTTTAAAAACACATTTCAAAATAAGTAGATGGACACAACAAAAAAATAAAATGTCTATTTTAATGAAAAGAAGGACTATGAGCAACCTAATAGCAATGTTCCAATATTTCAGGGGTTGTCAGAAAGAGGACGGGGTCATCTTATTCTCCAAAGCACATGAAGGCAGGACAAGTAACAAGGAATGGAAACTAATCAAGAAGAGATTCAGTATAGAACTAAGAAGGAATTTCCTTTCAATTAGAACAATTAATCAGTTTCTAGAAGTTGTGGGTGCTCCAACATTGGAAGTTTTTAAGAAGGGATTGGGCAGCCATTTATTCAGAATGGTATAGGGTTTCCTGCCTGAACAGGAGGTTGGACTAGAAGACCTCCAAGGTCCCTTCCAATTCTGTTATTTTGTTAAAATGGGGCATCATCCAATTTTCTTAAATAACACTGCAACAGTACAGAGCCCAACATGTATGACCATGTGCATTACTTTTTTTTTAAGGACAGTTTGATTTATATTTTTTGAAATCAACTTTTTAATAGGCTGAAAAGAAACCTTAAATATTTATATGACCATTAGAAATGCTTTCCATACCAGCATCCACAGATCATTTGGCTTACATATTTGCGGCTTTTATTCTTTCATACAGATCCAAGAACATGTGGTCTTGCAAAGTTTTCAAATGCAGTGTTTTTGCCTTGAGTCAGAATATACCCCTGGTCAGCCACCATGCTTATTTTCCTCTGCCTGTTTTTTTTTCCCCTTCCTTGGCGAAGAAAACTGTATTAGCCCAAAATGTAGGTAATAGGAAGAAACAACTTGAGAAAATATGTAAATCTAGTCAAAGCAGTAGCTGGATGAAACCAGACAATCAAAAGCCAGAGCTATCTTTTAAATTTGCAGGCATTTAAAAGCTTTCAGAGGGACACAGTGGCTCAGTGGCTAAGACGCTGAGCTTGTCAATCAAAAGATCAGCAGTTTCACGGTTCAAATCCCTAATGCCGCATAACAGAGTCAGCTCCCGTTACTTGTCCCAACTTATGCCAACCTAGCAGTTCGAAAGCATGTAAAAATGCAAGTAGAAAAAAATAGGGATCACTTTGGTGGGAAGGTAACAGCGTTCCGTGCTCCTTCAGCGTTTAGTCATGCCGGCCACATGACCATGGCGATGTCTTCAGATAGCGCTGGCTCTTCAGCTTTGAAATGGAGATGAGCACTGCCCCGTAGAGTTGGGAAGGACTAACACATATGTGCGAGGGGAACCTTTACCTTTACCTAAAAGCTTTCAAAGGAAGTGGTTGACAAAATACACACAGCCACTTCCCAAAAGAGCCCATCTTGTCCCCATTTATAAACCTCTCTGAATGTGGACACCAAATTGTAATATTTAACATGACAGAAATAGAACATTGTTCAACACTTGAGAAATAGTCCCATTGGAAAGGAAAGAAGAGAAGGGGAAAAGAAACCAGATATATATTTGACATCTACACTAATTAAACATCAGGGAACACAAGGGTTTTGCGACTGCCAATAACATGTCTGGGTGCTCCACATTTTAATTTTGGGGAACTTTTTTTAAAGAGAGTTTTCCTTCAATACCTCTCAATGGGGGTGATATACGGCTGCTCTGTTATCTGACTGAAAATGTTCTCAAAGACTAAAGATTGAGATTCTTTTTTAAAAAAATATCTCACAGCTAATGAAAAAAGCACTTATTATGCAAGGACTCAAAATATAAAAGGGAACAAATGACCAGGAAAATAAAGTTAAATACAATGAAAGCACAACTTAACAGGCTAGTTAGAGAGAAGCGATATGCTTTTTCCAACTGTTTGTGAAATCATTGCCCAAAGATCATTATAGACATTGTTTTGTATCCTCTTACATTTGTGGAAAATCATTAAGCAAGTGGCATAAGATTCTTCTGACAACATCGTTATAATAAATTGTATAAAATTATTATAAAAACAGCAACTGTATTTGTGCTTGCTAAACTCAACAGCAAAACCTAGCTCTACTTTGCCTCATCCCTCCATCACTTAAGGCCTGCCCCAACAATTGTGCAGTTAGTCCTAGCTACCAAATATTATCAACCCAAGAATATCGAGACTAAACAGTTTCTTTGCAAAGTAAAGCTAAAGTTTCTTGCAACAAGCAAAGCAGTTTAGCCTGTTATTCATAAGACTCTGGATTATCTTCAGATTGTATAAATCTTTCTTACTTTAAGGCTGTTGAAGAGATATAGAGGGAACGGGGCTACAGAACATCTATTTTCTGAGCAGCAAATAATCCTGTGGCTTGCTATGTAAGGGTCACAGATCCAGTCAGAGGATCTTTATATTTTCCCGCACCTCTTAATAACATCGTCTTCTGCCTGCCGTACCAGTCCAGAAAACTTCTGGGAAAGCCACTAATAAGAAATATAAAAAAGATATTGAGACTCTGGGAAGAGTGAGGAGAAGAGCAACACAGATGATTGGAGGGCTGGAGGCTAAAACATATGAAGAATGGTTGCAGGAATTGGGTATGTCTAGTCTAGTGAAAAAAGGGATTGGGGTGACATGATAGCAATGTTCTAATATTTGAGGGACTGCAACAAAGAAGAGGGGGTCAACCTGTTCTCCCAAACACTAGGAGGCAAGACCAGAAGAAACAGATGAAGCTAACCAGAAAGAAATGCCACCTGGAACTAAGGACAAACTTCCTGACTGTGAAAGCAATTAACCAGTGTTCCATCACTGGAAGTTTTCAAAAATAGACTGGGCAACTCTTCGTCTGAAATGGTATAAGGTCTTCTGCTTGTGCAGGGCATTGCACTGGAAGACAAGGTCCCTTCCAACTCTTCCGTTATTCTGTTAAATATCTTCTGCTTTAGTATCAGAAAGAAAAGGGACAACCCTGGAAATCGTTCTTGATGATCTCCCAGAGTAAATCGCAGATTCAAAAATGTCACTTGCATGAGGCCTAATTACAATTATGACAACTTTAAATACTTGCACATGGGCTGCTTTGCTTCATGGGTGACTGACATATGTCCCTAATAAAACCTCCATCAGATTCACCCTGGCACGGATGCCAAAGCGTTCTTGAGTTGAGTTCTGACAACAACTGTTGGCTGCAGTTGGCTTTGCGGTGGGCCCACACATTTGGTCTTCATATTTTTCAGCCATGGGTGTGTGTAACCTGCATCCTGGAAGCCACAGGCTGATTGCCAGCTTGATTTTTGTTGCATCCAGTTCATTCCAAGATCATACGACTGAAATTCAGGAAGAAAGATGCTGACTCTGGCCATGTGTTTTGATTAGTGAGAGCAAATCTTGTGAGAAGTTCTTCAAGAAATGAGGAAGAACAACAAACAACCGATGGGAGAGTGTGACTAGCTTATCAAAGAGTTTCTTAAGTCATTCTTGTTCTTATTTTGAATTTAGAAAAGCATCTATTGAACCAAATTGATATCAGCAAACCATGGTTACATGGAGCAGTTATAAAGATGGGTTTCTAACATAACATCAAGAAGGGCTCTAGCCTACTGCTTATTGAATTAATTGTCATTCTTATGAATAATTTAGAGTAAAAACAAACAAACTCACAGTGTGACGTATACTTTTCAACAATTAGATCCACAACAAGCATCAACTACAGTTACATATAAATGCATACCATATAAAATAGCAATACAGCTAAAGCTTTCTTTTTGATTCCTGATTAGAACTGAAAAATAATTTACTCAGAGGGCAGGGAAAGATGTCTGATCCCTTGTTTTTTATGAGTTTGTAAGGGAAGGTAAAATAAAATTAGTGCACTAATTCATCAAAGGTTTAATACATGGATTTTATTTATTTGTTTGTTTATTTATTTGTTTATTTATTTATTTTGTCACCGACGCAATAATTTTCTTGTAAGGAATTTACTACCAGAGTAGAATAATCCAAACTTAGAAAAATGGACAAATGGCTAGACAAAAAGAAGCAAGAATTTGCAATTCCAGCAAAAGAAACTGCAAAGGTCCACAAACTTTGTTAATTTACCCTTGTAATGGGTTGCCTCAAGTATTTCTTAAACTACGCCTAAGCCTGAAAGGTATCTTTTTTCCATTTAACATTTTCCAGATGCATTGGTCTACAATTCTCATCATCGTGCTAGCTGCTGCTGCTGGGATCTATAATCTGGAGAGTATCAAACAGGGGAAGCAAGGAGAGAAGCAACCTAGAACTAAGAAGAAATTTCCTGACAGTTAGAACAATTAATCAGTGGAACAACTTGCCTCCAGAAGTTGTGAATGCCCCAACACTGGAAGTCTTTAAGAAGATGTTGGATAGCCATTTGTCTGAAATGTTATAGGATTTCCTGCCTGAGCACGGGGTTGGACTAGAAGACCTCCAAAGTTCATTCTATTCTATTCTATTCTATTCTATTCTATTCTACTCTAGTCTACTCTATTCTATTCTATTCTTATTTTCTTATTCTTTGCTAAAAAACCATTCATCTACAACACGGAGGCCGCTTCAAAGAGATGTAGGCCATTGTCCCATTCAGAAACCAATTCCAGAAAAGTGATCAATCTTGTAATTAAGAAGATTTAACAATATAAATTGTCCTGTTGCAATGTCCTAGATGGTTTGGCCAAATCACAACAGTTGTTCCCATGTTTCTCTGATCCAGCGGAATGTAGAAAAGGACAATGGCCTCCATCACTTTCAATTCCACAATACGCAACCACCCAAGGCCATTCATAAATATTTGCAAAAACTGATGCAAACATCTTAAAAGAGTAAACTAAAGTTAATTTAATAAAATAAAATTGTCAAGTCCTTTTCCTTCCTTCCTTCCCTACAGTTGTCTGAAAGTTGCCTGGCGTAGAATTAAACTAGAGAGTTTTGTTTCCACTCATATATTTTTTTTCATTTGTAATGGTTTCCTCTGATTCATTTCAGTTTGATGTATGTTTATGATGACATTCTCAAAGCTCAGGGGAGGGTTTACTCAGAAATCCAAGTCTCTATCATCTCTCAAGGCAGGATTGCTCAACTTCCAGGAATTCTAAGGGAAAATCACACAAAAAACATCCATATTTGTGCAGAACTGCCACCCTGGACTATTAGCTTTGCTCCCCCTCCCCAAAATCACAGATACAAGAGTTTAAACTTTTTGTTAGAAACCTTTGATTTTATGTGAGTAGGGGATCTTTTTTAAAAGCATCACAGACTCCAAAACATGTGTTTTTGGAGCTTAATTCAGTGTAGGATGTTGTATTATCTCTATGTAGCTTTGCATGGTCGATCAATAGTAGGAGCAGCAGCTCTCCAATTCTCAGCCAGGAATCCTTTAGTGTTGTGTTTACTGACACTAAAAGCTGAACCTGGAAACTTCCACTAAGCCCCAGATTGCCCCCTCCCCCAAAAGGGATTTCTTTTCTATAGGCTTGCTTTGCATGATTGCAATAATGCCTTAAGGGAGCCTATACCTGTGATGATCCTGTATCTAACTACTGTTCAGATCCAATCCTGTTTAGTTTTTCTGAGATCAGCTAAATCCTGCCCCCTGTTCTAACCTCTGATACAGAGGTGTCCGACTTTGGCAACTTTAAGACTTGTGAACTTTGACTCCCAGAAAAGCTGGCTGGGGAATTCTGGGAGTTGAAGTCCACAATTCTTAAAGTTACCAAGGCTGGACACCCCTGTTCTAATCCCAGAAGTTTGATGCACATGTGGTGTAGGGTTTCCTGCCTAAGCAGGGGCAGGGGATTGGACTAGAAGACCTCCAGGGTCCCTTCCAACTCTGTTATTCTATTCTATTCTATTCTATTCTATTCAGTAAGATTTGCAGATCTTTTCTTGCAGGACCAGAAAGCTACTTCCTGTCTGGTTTCTCCTCTTTCCTAGATGCAAATTTGCACTTGACTTGGGTTGGTAGATCTAATCACTCTGATAACAACATGCATGAGTTGTTCTTGTTAGTTGCAAAGTCATGTCCAACCCATTGCGACCCCATGGACAACGTTCCTCCAGACCTTCCTGTCCTCTACCATCCTGGGTCCATTTAAGCTCATGTCAACTGCTTCAGAGACTCCATCCAGCCACCTCCTTCTCTGTCGTCCTCATCTTCTTTTGCCCTTGTTTTGTATGAGTAGCCCAATGATATCCAGAGTTTTGGCAGGGCCTACAAGAGATGGCCCACAACCAGAAGAAGCTAGAACTCTGTCATGCATGCAGATGAAAGGTTTTTTTTTTCCTGATGTTCAGGAAGAATGGATTTTAAGCTGCTTTCGGTTTATATTACAGCTTTCATGTGTTTTCCATTTCAACACAATAAGAAACAAATTTGGCAGTACAGTCAATGGGCAATACATGTGGCCCTGAGGCAGTGAGATGCACATCCTTTCCCCTAGAGTATGGTGTCATAGGGTAATTGTTGTTTTTTCCTGGAACGAGTTTCAATACAATTTACTCCCTCAAAGCTATACGATCAAGAATGATTCCTATCATGGTGGCAGTTCATATAATCTAGGAGTAAGATTAGATCGTTGCCAACTCAGTTTCACTGACAATGCGTGAGGTTGCTCCTTGTGCCCCACATAAAAATATTTTACACTGACCGACTTGCTTGGTACAGGGAGAAGATTTCCAGGCACACAATGTGCCAGGAACATGCTGAAGGAATCAAAAGAACCATCCTGGCATGATCTACCCGATCCAAGAAACTTGGACAGTGAAAGAGACAAAGTTTATGTTCTGCATTAGATCACTTCTCCCCCTTCGGCATTGATGTAGAAAGCTTGAACATCCATGGAGATTGTTTTCAATCCACTGCATAAAATTGGCACCGAAAACTGCACTGCAAATAGACTGCTGTCGTCAATGGGAAGCAGCCAATGGGAGGTGATAAGACGGCAGCGCAACTTCAGAACCGCGGCGGAATCAAATCACAGCAACAAGTTAGTGTAGATAGTGACTTGTGGCCTCTTTGAGTCCTGTAAGGGAGGAATCCCCAACCTTGCCACCGGTCAGCGGCATGCCAGCAACCGGTCTGCACAAATAAGTGAAGCCCAACCCGTGGGATGTACCGTAGGTAACGTGCAAAACCACTCCCCCTCAGGTCCATGGAAAAACCTCTCTCCACGGAAGCGGTCCCTGGTGGTGCCCAAGAGGTTGAGTGGGGGAGCTGCTGCTGTAAGGAGCATTAAATGAACAATGAGAGGAAACCAGGAGAGGAAGGCTTCTCTTGAATCATCTGCATGCAACCCAAGGAAAGAGGAATTATATCTCTTTCTGCTTTTATTGTAGGAGATGAGCAGGCTGAGCCTGAGGGAGGAGGCAAGTGCATCATAAGTCTCGAGTCCCTTTGAGCTCACAAGAAATCTAAGTCTAGCCCATCTTGAATTCCTGCTATCTACCACTAATTTGCTTGGGCTCTTGGGTTCAGAGCTTAAGCTTGTAATAAATCTTTATACTCATTTGAGGGGGGAGAGAGAGAGGCGTTATTAAAATGTGAATGTCCTTCTGTACTCAGAATCTCAGATTTCCTGGTACAAACTGTAATTTGTTAAGGATCTTTCTGGATGAAAATAGAACTAGCAGTCATTTTCCTTATAATTTGCTACAAGATTGGGGAGGAAAAAAACCTAAATATATTTACCGAGGAGTTATTACCCTGTCAGCCTCAGTGACTAGAAACCCATGAAGACCTTATTCATATTTGTCTTGCCAGATTTCTTTAAAATGCTTCTTTGGCTTTACGTACAGTATATGTTGGTTTATTGTATTTGCATAGCAATGGCCCCGCATGGACCCTCAACAGTTTACACAGTATATATATTTTAAAAAGCCATAAAATAAATATAAACCTAAGTTGCCCCAGTGTTTTAGCATGCAAAATCTGCATTAAAAAGACTCTAAGATTGCCAATTAAACTTTCATTTGGATGCTTTTAGAAGAACCATATCTAAATAGACAAATGCACTTCAAGTAAATGGGTACTCGTACTCATTTAGTGACTGTCTCGGATGGTGACCATTTGTAGTTATATGATGAAAAATAACTTTATGATCAATACTTGCATTTAAGACCTTTCCAGATCTGTAAGGCAAAGAAAAGTTGAAGTACGATAAGCACACTTGTGGTTTCATTTAGCAATTGCATCACTTAACAAACAAGTTTCCAGTTCCAATTGTGGTCACTAAATGAGGATTACCTGGAGTTCATTTGCAACCTAAGATTGCAAACGCATCCTTATTTGTAACTCAAGTTCAAGGAAGTCTACAGGATTTCCTCTTAAGTAGACATTCATAGGAGCAGGGTGTGACTCAGCACAAGCCAAGAATCTGAGGAGTTTTCATAAATACACTTTCTAAAAATCCCCAATTATTAAGATTTAATCATGGCAATAATCTAATGTACATTTTATTGATTGCAGAAGGAATGAAATTTTGCCTGGGCCAATTATATGAGGTAATTATTTGACTATTTCCATCTGGCCACAATTCTGTGTAGGTCCAAATTTTGTAGAACGAGGGCCAAGCTAAATAACAATACCACTATATAAACTAGAATTTAATTTAAACCACAAAATGTTTGTTTAGAAAAAAAAATGGAGCACAAAAAAGCACAGACTTCTACAATATATTTCTCCGGTTAACACCAAGTGATCTTTTTCCTAAGGGCGTGATTGTCAAACTATGGCTTTTACCAAATAAATACAATGCCATAAAAAGCATCAGCCATATTCTATGGCTAACACCAAGCCACTGAACATTCAAAATGGATAAAGTCACACCAAGCCAAAACCAAATTAGATTATGCTTAGTACAATGCACAAACTTACACACAAAAGAAAATTTGTATTTTTGCTCTCCTGAACAATAAGAAGTTGCAGGATAACGTTATCCAACTGTCTCCTTCTGAAGATTGAAAGTTGGGGCGTTTTTGGAATACTGCTTTTGCTTTCAAATATATAAAAGAAAAACCCATCTAAATCAGATCCAAAGCCTGCATGTCCAGCATATCCCTGCTGGTGTGGCCAACCAATTGACCCAGTTGGGGTTCACAAGGATGCAGAATACAGAATAACAGCATATCATTTCTAGTCTTTCTTTTCATTAGGCTACACATATATACCAAACACGAGTAGAAGAGGTAATTTAATTTGCCTAATATTGCTCACTAAAACACATTCTTCTGATACTAGTGCTAGTAACCTAGCCCACACATCAAGCTAATATGTAATTTAAGTGTATTCATTGATTAATAAATCAGCTGAGCATAATTTATTAATCAGTTCTAGTTATTTCAGTCTATTTCTTCCCTTTACTACATGAGGGAAATTAAATATCCGGTATCTATTGTCCCTCATACTATGTCTAAATTATTTTGTAGCTATATAGAAGAAGAGTTTAACCAGATTCAAATTCCTTGCTCATTTTTCTCACCATTGTAATCTTTCCTTTGAGAAGAATTTGAGTTGTCGTTTTCCAACTCTGCAACCATCTTCAAAGTGAAGTGACCAGAATTTCAAGCGCGATCACTTGATCATTGTGTAAACACAAACATTACTCTACCAGGCAGCTGCTCTGCTGTCCAACTTCAGATCCTCCAAGGAGCTCTGAAGCCATATAAGATCCTGATGTGTCCCTGTAATAAGAAACAGAAAAGAGACAATTAAATGACTTTTCTAAGAATGAAAGGCAAATTTGTTTATTAAATGACAAATTATCTCATACCTCCTGCCAAGCAACTTAATGAGATTTAGCCAATGTGAAAAAAGAAACATATTATTCACCAATTAATCAATGGAAGGCCTTGATGAGTTGTTCCTACTGCCAGAGGTTTTAAGGACCATGGGCCTCAATTGATCCAATGGATAAAAGTAGGACAATTCATTCAAGTTATGAATGAATATGTTATGAGGCATTTTCTAAACCTCATGTTTCAGATTGTGTGGTCCAGAGGGCAGAAGAGCTGAGAGAAATTTGCAATGAAATTAAACTAGATTACTCCAAGAAAGAAAGAACTGGTAACACCAAAATTAATTAAAAGCTTCACTTTCCAATTTTATATTAAAATACTGCTCTGATTTTTTATCAAATATAATTTTGATAAATGTTTGCTAACTGGGATAACAGCCTTTCCTGATACAGTACCTCGCAAATGTCTTAGATCTTAATTTTAAGAATCTTCCATTGGCTAGAATGTTACCTGAGATGACCAACACATTTGGAGAGTAGCAGAATTGAGAAATAGAATAGGATAGATTACAGGAAGATCATAGATATTATAGAACAGGATACCAAAAAACCTGGCCCCTTTCATTCTGGTAGAAAAAATGCTGCTAAAATAAATATTATTTATGTCATAAGTGGAAAGGAATAAATTATCATAAATTTATTAAAATTAATGGCATTATTGTCTGATGATGTTACCTAGCTGGATAATGAAAAATCTCTATATAACTAAGATCAGGCAGTCCTAAGCACTACACAACTCTGGTCAACTCTGAGCTAATAATTTTCTCTTCTATTTTATATAGAATATCTAAAACATCTTTTTTGCAGATCATTGCACATCTTTATGTTGCTATGGGAGAATCATGCTGCTTGTAGCTATGAAACACACCTTTTGCAATTACTGTAAGGAAGACACCACAGCTCAGTGGAAATATATCTTCTTGTCAAGATTTCAGGTTCAGACCGTGTCATTTGCAAACAGAACGACCAAGATTGGCTGTGGTTTAGCTTGCAAAAACTTGGTTTATTCAGCAATTAAAACTCTGCTTAACACAAGAGCCAGGGGTTTCCTTTGCCTTGCCTTTCCATTATTTGCAAAAGCCATATTTCATTCTCAACTAGTAAAAGTCGTCTCCTATTGCTTTCATTTTACAGGCTTTAAGTCACATGCCCATAACAGAGAAAAAGAAAACCTCCATCAATTCTGTGAGAAAAACTGAGGAAATGATGAAAAGCAGAGACATAAAGAGAGGAAAAGGGAAAAGTGGCAGTGCCAAAACATTTTCAAGTCTAACGGTGGATGTTTGGCTTTGGATTTTCAAGCAACGTTTTTTAGATTTGCAAATCTGGAAGGTAGCCAATATTTACTGGGAACTTTGGTGAGGTTAGAATATTATTAAAAATGAAGAAAACTACTGTCTGTTTAGAAAAGAGCAATGGTTGGGTAAAATTAAATGATTTATTAGCCCGAGGAATTTGTCTGCTAAAATGCATTTGTATATGTTCACTAATAATTGATCGGGGAAGAATAATAAAAATATTGATGAGAATATAAGATATGAAATGTAGAATAACAGAGTTGGAAAGGACCTTGGCAATCTTCTAGTACAACCTCCTGCCTAAGCAGGAGACCTTATACGATTCCAGACAAGTGGCTGTCCAATCTCTTCTTAAAAATCTGCATTGTGGTTAGACAAGTATGGAGGGGGAATATTACTTTGAAAAGAGTGAGAGAGTGTGTGTGGGGGGGGGGGGAGAATGGAATTGTAAGAGTTAAAGCCCACCATCTCTAATAGCAAGATGAGTCAAGAAACATGCTATTAAAAGATGCCAAATGGATGATTACACAGCATTTCAAAACCAGGGTGCCACATCAGTCATAAGTTCATTTATTTTAAAGTTGAGTAACACAACGTCTCTAGAATTTCCGGCAGGAATTTTGGTCATCTACCACCAACATCAGAGGCTGAATCTGGGACTTTCTGCATGCAAAACTGGTCACCTTCCAGTAATTCATACTCATTACTACAATAGCTAAAGGCTATGAACCACCATTCATTCAATTGTTAGCGCATCAAGCTAGAACCTGGGAGACCAGAAGTTGTAGTAACACCTTAGGCATGAAGCCAACTGGGTGACCTTGGGCCAGTCACTTTCTCTCTGCCCTAGGAAGAAGGCAATGGCAAACTACGTACTTCTCAAAAACCTTGCCAAGAAAACTGCAAGGACTGTCCAGGCAGTCTTTGAGAATTGGACATGACTGAACGAAATGATCCACCATAGAAACATGGAACTACAGCATTAATTTCTGAGGGTTGTGAAGGAAATGTAGTCATTGTCCACAGTGCATATTTTCAACTCACACTTTGCAAAATGGGCTTTTGTTAGAATTGCAAGTTAGTCGAGACAAATGAACAGATTCTTTTCCAGACTTCCAGAGTCTTGTTTCCTTCCCCCATTTCGTAGACCTGGATAGTTCTATCTGCAGAGTCTTTTCAATTGCTCCAAATCAAAGTATTTATTTCTGTTCATAAAAGCCAGGATGGCACATGGTTTTCCCACTCTCTCTTGAACCCAAGCACAACACCTACACAAATAGGAAACATAATCCAGCATATATATATATGCTGGTTTTGTTGTATTCGGGTCTTTTCCCGTGTAAGGTTGAGATTGTCTTTGTAACGTTTCGGCAGGATCACATCTGCCATCTTCAAGCTGTGGGCTTAAAATTTTAAGCCCACAGCTTGAAGATGGCAGGTGTGATCCTGCCGAAACGTTGCAAAGACAATCTCAACCTTACACGGGAAAAGACCCGAATACAACAAAACCAGCATACCTACACCCGTGAAAATCTACGAAAACAAATATATATATATATATATATATATATATATACATACATACATACATACATACATACATACATACATACAGAGAGACAGAGAGAGAGAGAGAGAGAGAGAGAGAAAGAGAGAGAGAGAGAGAGAAAGATTTTCCACATTGTCCTGATTATTATGATGCTAACCATGCATGCTCAATCTTTTCGTTTAAGTAAATAGGACCACCCCCTGTTTTTACAGTAGTGCTTCATGGAAACCATGTGTCTGGCCTTGCATATAAAGAACCACAGAAATGAAACTCCCGAACAAAACAAGAACAGTGATTGTTAAGACTGTCACCTTCTTTTCTGGCAGGGCTGCTGTACCCTTCCCAGCTACGAAAGATTTGACCAAGCTAGTAAAGGTATGTTCAGCAGCTCATGGGAAGAAGTCACTCAGGTCAAGGTAAAATCTGGAGAAACTTTAATGTTCAGGAGTCAGCGGTCTGGTTAGCTTCATTCCTTGATCTCCTTTCCTTCTGAAAATCTTTTTAGTTGGGGAGCAAGAGACCACCCCCTAAAGCAGAGTTTTCTGACACATATCATGTGCATTCAGAGGATTCGGGATATGGCAAATATTTTTCAGGTTAAAGTCTACATTTGGCCTTTAGATTGGATTACACACACACACACACACACACACACACACACACACACACACACAACTCTCCCCCCAAAAAAGACCATATTGGAAGAAAAGGAAGAGGAGAGGACGGGAGAAAGGAAATGAATCAGCCTTTTAGAATCAGAATAGAGTTGGAAGGGATCTTTGAAGTCTTCTAGTCCAGCTCCCTGCTCAAGCAGGAAATCCTATACCATTTCAGGCAAGTCTCTTCTTGAAAGCCTCCAATGATGGAGCACCTACAACTTCTGGAGGCAACTTCTGTTCCACTGGTTAATTGTCCTCACTGTTAGGAAGTTTCTCCTCAATTCCAGGTTGCTTTTCTTCTTGATTAGTTTCCATCCACTGTTTCTTGTCGTACCTTCTGGTGCTTCAGAAAATAAATTCACCCCCTCTTCTTTGTGTCAGCCTCTCAAATACTGTTATATTGCTATCATGTGCCCGCTAGTCCTTCTTTTCTCAAGACTAGCCAAACCCAATGAAAATGTATTTCACTGAACTTAATACATCAAATTAATTGCATGCCATTACAAACATGGCAATGTCATTAGGAATATTTGTATTTATTTAATAACATTCCTTTTGTGTCATCTTAGAATTTACAACTAGGCAACAGTGTCTTTTGGATAGATTTTTGGGCTTTGTGTGGCCCTGAGGTTTCCGACTATCCACTTCTGGAGTAAAATAAAAGCTAAAGCCATCTTTAGAGAATTGCACAAAGTCATTGCCTTCACTGTCTATATTCTCTCTCTGTAGAGTCTGTAGCAATTTTGGATTAAAACCTGCTTCTCCAATTAAACTTATTCTCTTAAACCCTCACTAACTCTGAAAATAAATCTCCATTATTGATACTCAGCTGCCATCTAGTGGGTATGAAGGAAAGTCTCAGTCCCTTTTCATGATGGATATAGACATCTATATCTATATCTATATCTATATGATATCTATATCTATATCTATATGAAAAGACCTGAATACAACAAGACATACATACACACACACACACACACACATATATCAGCACAGATCTAAGTTGTTTTTAAAGGAGTACTGCCAGTGATCTGATCTGATCTAATCTAATCTAATCTAATATTATCTATTCACTTAAAACTGACCATATAACAAATTATTACTATTTATGATTCTAGCAGCAAGAGAAATAATTTTCAACCAAATGACAGATTTTCCTTGGCTCGACTGTATATTCAAGTAAGGCAAATAGCAGAAGACAAGAAACTTACTTTATGCAAAGAGGTTTACAGGTCCAGGGTGCTGTTGTTTATGAGGGGGAAAAACAAATGTGCTTAATAAACTTAATAAATGTGCTTAATAAACCTTTAGGACTACACAAACCTAACTGGTTAATATTTACTCTTACTGAGCTCTGTAACAAGAAATGATCAGGGCTCTGTGCTTGTGGGCTGTATGTAAAAATATCTTGTTAACACAAGTAATAGAATTGCCATGCAAATCAATTTTTAAGTTTTATTAGGTACTCTTCCAGCAAAAACCTCTCAAGACATCAAGACATCAAGAATTTATTAATTTCTACATAAAGATATAGTCATCCCAAAGATTAATTTGGATGAGAGATTTCTTTTCCCCTCGCACACGCAAAAATATCAAATCCCCTTGCAGAAAAATAAGCACATTAATTAGCATTTTCAAATCATCTCTTTATGCCAGCAGTATAGAAATATATAGACCTTGGAAAATTCCAAAAAGTATTGTCAGACCTTGGAAAATTCATTGATTATAAGCCACAATTTCTAGTTCTCTACTTTGCTGGCATCCAGCCACAGGAAATCTTTTTTTTTTTTTTTTTGGCATATTGGGGAGATTTCAGAGGTCCTAAATATAGATTTTTTTTTCTTCTGCCTCCACTTGAATTCATGGAAGTAACCTTTTTTCCTATGGGAAAAAGATATATCTTTATTGGATAGGAAGCACAAAAGGCACCATCTTGCTCTATTTTTCTAAAAGTCACTAAAATAAAAATAAAAATAATTAAAATATAATTAAATAAAATATAATTAAAAAGAATAAATTAAAAAGAAAACAAACTCAAAGGGCGGAGTCCTCAGACCACTTTTTCTGCCCTTAGTTTTTCACGTGTATGTTTCTGTTATTTGCAATTCATTGTATTCATGTTGCAATTGTTTTCCTCACAGGCACGTCTTTTAAGCAAAAATAATAAAACAGCCTGAATTATGAGCCTAACAATTAGCCTCTGGCCAAATTGTTAATTTTTCCAAAGTCAAGGTAAAGTTTCCGTTTTCATTAATCCTCCACCCAGACAGTAAATATGTAGCTTTTTCCCCTCAAAAACAAACAAACACTAAATCTATCTCGGAAATCTTTTGTAACGTTTTACCATCAACAACAACAAAAAACCCGCCAATTTCTCCTCCTCTGTGACGTCACTCACAGAGCCCCACCTGCATTCAATTATTAAAGCGCACCCGCCCCGCCCCCGTTTTTTTTCCCCTTCCAATTCTGCACCGCCCATTCGATGGCGTTATCCAATCCCCAATCTTTTTCTCCTGCCCGGCCCGACTCCTCCCTTTTCGGGTGAGGGGCGTTTCAGAGCCCTTTTCCTATTGGACCAAGCGAACAGCCGCTCGACCGATCCGAGCATTGCATTCGCATTGATGGGCAGGGCGACTAGCCAATGACGTACTTCCTTAACTCCAGCCGTCTCTTTGCAGCAACAAATCTTGCTTTTTATCTTTCCTCCCTTCCATCCTGCCTGCAAAGACGGAAGGGGGTTCCTCGCCCCCCGCCCACCCACCCGTCGCCTGCTACAGCTTGGATGAGGTCAGTATTTAGATCGCTTCTTTTTGCATCCGTTCATCTATCAGTCAGTGCACTGGATTCCTTTAGGTTAGCCTTGCCTTTTGATGTGAGCTGGGAACTCTGGGAATTGTAGTTCCGGTGTATCAGAAGGCTCATTAGATTGAGAGATCCATGCGTGTGTGTGTGTTGCACGCGGTTTGTGTATGTTTGTGTCCTTGTTGGAAGTGCTTTGTGATGAACTGCAGGGTTGGCGGTGTGCATTGAGGCTTTGCAGAAGAGCACTTCCTTGATATCTGAGCCAGGATAGTTAACCCCCCTTAAGACGGTTTTCTGCATTCACACGTTCCAGGATATGATGGAGTTCAGTCTTTTGTAGGAACTCACAATGCAGTCTTTGCTGCTGAAGGACCCAAAGCTGCTCTATCCTTCTAATCAAGCCTTATTCCTGGGGCAATACCTGGAACATATTTTCTTACAAACCGTACATACATATATAGGGAAATAGTAATAAGGATATACTAAATCATACCAAAATATAAAATACTGGTATATTAGAATTAGTAGAAACCTGTTATTCTGAAAACCTTTGTGATTGGTAACACATATATGTAAACATTTGTTTTCTGTAACACACACATATATTATGCCTTTGTATTTGTTACGTATATAACATGTGATACTTGTATGCTGTGAATACCTTTGGTTTCCTGCAACTAACTTAACAGTAACGCTGTTGTTAGGGTCTGTAAAATATCTGGCATTGGTCAAAATCAAACTCCTTCTCTCTCTCTTCTACCTAGATTCGAACTGCAAAAACTCACACCTTTGATGTGTTCCCTGAACACCAGGGAGATAAGTGATCAATTGAGAAAATAAAAGGAGGCACAAGAAAGATATATGGAGATAAGGCTAATTAGGGAAGGCATCTATCCGGTTGCAAGGCAGTAAGAAATACACAAACCTGATGTTAACTGATGTTTCTGTTGTTTTGTAATGTTTCTAACAGTATAAAAGGGAGACCAGTCCTTCTCTTGGGTGTGGCTCTTCCCTTCATATCCTTGTATGTGTTTGGAACTTGCCTACACTTTGATCAAAGATAAAAGTATTGATCCTTATTCAAGCCTCCGTCTAAGTCTCATTTTTGGCTCATTGTGGCTTTAAAAGTATTGTCAGACCTAACACATACATAGTTACAATTAACATGAATGTGGTTGCCCTCTGCCTTCCTCCAAATGTGCTCTCATCTTTCCAATCTAGACTACAGCCCTAAATTCATTGGGAGTCAGCAGCATATCAATTTAATATATAATATCAATAGCACCTAGACATATACCACTTCATAGTGCTTTATAGCCTTCTCTAAGCAGTTTACAGAGTCAGCCTCTTGCCCCCAACAATCTGGGTCCTCATTTTACCCACCTTGGAAGGACGGGAGGCTGAGTCAACCCTGAGCCTGGTGAGATTTGAACTGCCAAATTGCAGGCAGCCTGCAGTCAGCAGAATTAGCCTGCAGTACTGCACTCTGACCACTGTGCCATTGAGTTTCAGCGGTCTCGAGAAAGGATAGATAGAGAGATGATAGGAGAGAAAGAGAGAGAGAGAGAGAGAGCAATAGCAATAGCACTTAGACTTATATACTGCTTTATAGTCCTCTAAGCGGTTTACAGAGTCAGCCAGAGTCAGCCTTGTCCCCAACAATCTGGGTCCTCATTTTACCCACCTCAGAAGGATGGAAGGCTGAGTTGACCTTGAGGCTGGTGAGATTCAAACTGCCAAATTGCAGGCAGCTGGCAGTCAGCAAAAGTAGCCTGCACGACTGCACTCTAACCACTGCGCCACTGCAGCTCATAATTTCTTGCAGACGTTTCATGGCCCAACTGGGTAACATCATCAGTGTTAAAAAGAAGTCGGGTTTCCTTTATTTTTATATGCATATTATTTACAATAATGTTTATTGATAGACATATATTATTTTTATATAGGGTTGTCAGTGTTGCTGGGAGGGTGCTTGGTGGTTCTTTTTTTTCTGGCTGTTGTTTAGAGTTGGATGGTTTGTCTGAGTTGGTAGCTCTTGACTGGAGTATTGTTTGACTTCTTAACACGGTTTTGTTTTAATTTGTTCAGGAACCTGCCTTGCTGCGTGATCCATGCCCGTCTCAGAAGATGGCTCTGTTAAAACTGCTTCCACTGGATCCAGAAGATGAGGGCAGCCAGCGGTGCAGGCTTGGTCCTGTGGCATTCGCCTTGCTGGGCGCTAAGCTGGGCTCCTTGATCCAGATCACCTTGCCCAGCGGCTCTTGCCTGTGCACGGCCTGGCCAAGGCACGATTCGGCTGATGGCTACCTGCAGCTCGACCTCAAATGCAGGACTTGGGGATTAAGGGAAAGCCAGCTGCGCGGGCAGACCGTGAGCATGGACCAGCTGAGAGTAGTGGCCTGCCCCAAGCTAAGACATGTGACGGTCCGAGTCGTTTTTAAAAACCAGGCCTCAAAAACAGCTGTTCCCGAAACGGCACTTCTGGAAGTGGTGCGGGAGCTTTTGAGAAAGGCCTGCGTGGCGCGCCAACACGTCGTGACTTTCCCCCCAATTCTGGGCAACCCTGTTGAGTGCCTCGAAATATTGTCCACGGGACCATCCAGCCCGGAAGAAGCCGGCTTGATCACCCCGCAAACCAACGTCCACGTTAAGGAGACAATCACGTTGGAGAGATACAGTCGCCTGATGGGGGACGGTTCGAAAATCCAGGTGGCCGGCTTGGATGAAGTCAGCCGGGCTTTAAAAGAAATGATTGAACTGCCCCTGCGTTTCCTGAACAGCTTCAAAAAATTAGGCCTCTCGGTCCCAAAGGGAGTTCTTTTGATAGGGCCGCCGGGAGTTGGCAAGACGCTACTGGTCAAGGCGGTGACTGGAGAAGCCGGGGCCTGTCTGGTGGGCCTCAGTGGGCCCGTGGTCTGTGGTTCGCGGCCTGGCGAAAGCGAGGAGAACTTGCGACGGGTCTTCGAGCAAGCGAGAGAACTCTCCAGCGAAGGGCCCACCGTCCTCTTCATTGACGAGATCGATTCGTTGTGTCCCAAGCGGGCAGCTTCCGGTCATCTCCCTGAGCATCGCCTGGTGGCTCAGTTGCTAACTCTTATGGATGGATTTAGCCAAGGACATGGGCTGGTCATTGTAGGAGCCACCAACAGGCCAGATTCCCTGGACCCTGCCTTGAGGAGACCAGGCAGATTCGATCAAGAGGTAACTCATAGTTGTGCCTTCAAGTCCTTCTGCCAACTGGTTGGTGCTTCCTAGAGATGGTTAGAAAAAGCTATAGGCTATGATGTCCCTGGGCGTGACACAAAGCCAACACAGCCAGAGAACCGGTATAAGTCCCTTTATTATCACCAATTGTGCCCCCAGTGTCCCTTTCAACTCTCCGGCCTGGAGAGAGCTCTTCCACCAACCTGTAATAGTCTTTAATAGACAATACTTCAATCCCAATGTTGTAAATAGAAAACTTCCAACTATAAACCCAACAAGGCAAGATAAGGAGCAGGGCAGCAGTAAATAAAACCAGTTGGGAGGATGCCAGGAACTCAGATAAACAGTGAACACAAGATAAACTCAGGGTTTGTTCCCGACAACCGCCCCTCCCATTTGCCCCTCCTTTAAACTCCATCCCCAGGTGTGCCTTGTGAAGGGAGTCTGGCACCTTTCCTCCCTCGTAAGCCGTGCAACCCATGTTGCTTTCTCCTCCGTTCTTCCTAGGATGAGGAGTGTGTAGCCCTTGGTCTTCTTCTGAAACAACACCCCCCCCCCAAAAAAAAAATGACTCAGGACCATTTCTCGCACTTGCGGCATCCCCTTAGCCACCTGATGAAAATTCAGATGCTTGGCAACTGACTCATATTTATGACGGTTGCAGTATCCCAGGGTCTGCATTTAGTTCACAACCGTGTTACTAGTTTAACGATTGCAGTGCTTTGCTTAACGGTGGCAAGAAAGGTCAAACAATGTTTATTTAACAACTGTCTCGCCAAGCAACAGAAGTTTTGGGCTCAATGGTGATTGTACGTTGAGGACTGCCTGCAACTTAAAAGCCTCAAAGGTGTTAAAGCGCGGCTGCCAATTGTCCCAAAGATGCTTTTCCTTTCTTGGGGTTTCCCCCCCCCCTTTGAAAACGTTTCACTTCTCATCCAAGGACCAAAGAAGCTGCTTGGATGAGAGGCGAAACGTTTTCAAGGACCAAGAAAATCCAGGCCCGTTTGGGACAATTGTGACCTGGATGATGGAGAATCCCCATAGGCATGCTGCCAATTGTGTGTGTTGGAAGACATACAGTATTTTTCGTAGTATAAGACGCACCTTTTTCCACCCAAAAAGAGGGTGAAAATCTGGGTGCATCTTATACACTGAATACAGCATTTTTAGCCTCCCGAAACCCCGCCCCCTTTGCAAAAATGGCCGTTCAGAGTCTTTAGGAGACTTCCAGAGTGCTCCTGGGGGCTGGGGAAGGCAAAAATGAGCGACAAATGGGCTGAGTTTTGCTCATTTATGCCCCCCCCCAGCCCCCAGGAGCACTCTCCAAGCCTCCTAAAGGCTATGTATGTCCTGTTTTTGACAAAAAACGGGCCCCTTTTGGCGAAAAACGGGCCATTTTGGGGAGGTCTGCAGAATGCAAAAACTTTTTTTTTTAATTTGCCTCTTCAAAATCTAGGTGCGTCTTACACTCTGGTGCGTCTTATACTCCTAAAAATACGGTAACTCCAAAGGAAAACACCACCTTACGAAGTGGAGCGATTCGATTCTGTAACGCACGCAGTCCTTGTTTTGCGACCGCCTTCGTCCTCCTGGGCCCTCTGAGGTCTGGTTCAGATTAAGCTCTACTTGCCCTGGGTTCAGCGAAACTTTGTGCGTATTAACGGTGAACAAAATGCCCATGTTTTCCATCCTTGCTCTAGATCATCATTGGGAGCCCGACCCTGAAGCAAAGGAAATCTATTCTGCAACTGATTACCGCCGGCATGCCTGTGTCGCACGACGTTAATTTGCTACAACTGGCAGAAATAACGCCGGGTTTTGTTGGGGCTGACCTCACCTCGCTCTGCAGAGAGGCTGCCATGCAAGCCCTGTTTCGTAACCGCACAGTAAGAAGCTCTTTCGCATTTCTTCGTGTGGTGTCTTTTCTTTTCTACCAGGATGGTTCTGTTGGGAGTTCACTTGGCCTTCCCAGCTGGTCATCTCCAGATGTGTTGGATTTCAGTCTCTCTGTCTCAACTCTAGCACACAGCTGGTCTCTTCTATAGGATATGGAATGCCCTTGGTTACTTCAACCGATGCTCTGAAGGCCAGTCCCAACTGTTTACACTGAGGAGGAGTTCATACGTTGCATAAAGGCATTATTTGGCTTTGGTTTAATGGGTGGATACTGTAGCGATGGCCTGTAAACCATGTTCTATGGCAGGGGTGCTTAAATTCAGCCCGTGGTGCCAGCCTGGAATTATCAAAGGACCGGCTCGAGCTGCCTCTGATGACCAAAACAGCCCGCGTGGGGGGGGGCACACTCTGCCAGCCAAAAACAGGCCATGCAGAGGTCTCCACGTGGTCCATTTTGGGCTAGCAGAGTGCTGCTGGAGGCCGGGGAGGCTGAAAACGGGCCATTGGGGGGGGGGTGCTCGGGAGGCCTCCGCGCAGGCCATTTTTGGCTGCCAGAGTGCTGCTGGAGGCCGGGGAGGCTGAAAACGGGCCTGGGATGGAATCTGTTTTTCTAGAGAAGCAGGTAAAATCGTGGGATTTCCCCAGGGATTATCAACTAATTCTAGATTAATGGGATCGTTGGAAAGTTAGAAGCTTTATTCTGTTACTCAAAAGTACAATACAATACAATAGCAGAGTTGGAAGGGACCTTGGAGGTCTTCTAGTCCAACCCCCTGCTCAAGCAGGAAACCCTATATACCATTTCAGACAAATGGCTATCCAACATCTTCTTAAAAACCTCCAGTGTTGGAGCTTTCACAACTTCTGGAGGCAATTTCTGTTCCACTGATTAATTGTTCTAACTGTCAGGAAATTTCTCCTTAGTTCTAAGTTGCTTCTCTCCTTGATTAGTTTCCACCCATTGCTTCTTGTTCTGTACGAAGTGAATCTATGTTTTCTGCTCCTGTTTGCATTTGTCTTCAGGAGTCAATCTGCCCTGTCGAGATGTCAGACTTCCTCGAGGCCCTGAAAAAGATCCAGCCGTCGTCCTTCCGAAGCGGAATCGGATTAACAGAATTCAAGCCCGTCTCATGGGATCAGATTGGTGGCCTTGAAGATGTGAAATTAAAACTAAAACAGGTAGATTTACAGAGCGGAGTCTGAAATGAAGACCATTCTGGTTGGCCTCCAAAGGGGCAGCCAGATTTCCGTACTTATTTAATACATTCGGATAAACCTAACGTGTTCAAATAGTGCAAAAACTATATAGAATAGAATAGTTGGAAGTTGTTGCTTTGTTCACAAAGCGGACTAAAATTCAGAATGAGAAGACATTCACCTTATCTTGCTGGGGGCACAGTAGGATGTGTTCAATCCCAGTCCTTTAAAACCACGGTTTATGATTTATCATGATCTGTGACTCCAGGCAATTGTGGCTTGCTCATAAAACTGGTTGGAAGGTGAATTTCTCAGAATATTCATGAACTGGCAGAGGCATGGTAACAAAATCAGCCAATGAATAGGCATGGTAACAGGTCAGCCAATGAGGCTTATTTGGAAGCAGAAACTTAAGAAGTTTTAGCTGTGCTAAGCTCTGAAACTGAAACTAGTCTGGGCTAAGAACTCAATTGATCATCTGCTCTGCTCCGAATCTGAAAAACCACTGTTGAGTATTGTACATTTACTTATGTGTTATATTGTATATAAAGAGAGGTTAATGAATCCTGCTGAACCAGTTACCCGTGTGTGCTTTCTGGATTTGATTTCTGCAACAAACTCTGACAGAATTGCCTCGCAGGATTTTGCAGCCTGAGAAATTCACAGAAGGTCCTGTTCTTTTCGTGATTTGCAGAGCATCGAATGGCCAATAAAATTCCCAGAAGCCTTTGTCCGGATGGGGCTGGCCCGCCCAAAGGGCATCCTTCTCTATGGACCATCCGGTTGTGCCAAAACGATGCTTGTGAAAGCAGCCGCCTCCTCTTCTCATTGCTCCTTTCTGGCTGTGAACGGTGCGGATCTCTTCTCACCTTTGGTCGGGGAGTCAGAGAAGATTTTGTCTCAGGTGCGAGTTTTTTGTCCCAGTGAGGACCGAAAGTACAGGTAGTCCTCGACTTATGACCACAATTGGGCCCAAAAATCTCTGCCGCTAAGCGAGATGTTTGTTCAGTGAGTTTTGCCCCCCTTTTACGACTCTTCTTGCCACACTTGTTAAGTGAAGCACTGCAATTAGTAACAGTGAATCTGGCTTCCGCATTGAGTTTGCTTGTCAAAAGGTTGCAAAAGAGAGTGGCATGACCTTGGGTCACAGTAATGGTCGTAAGTGTGCATCATTTGTCAAGCATCTGAATTTGGAACGCATGCTACAAAGTGTAAAAAATGTTCATGTCACTTTTTCAAGGTTGCCCGTTGTAACTTTGAACAGTCACTAAATGAACTGTCCTAAGTCGTGAACTACCTGTATGTAGTTTTGTTATTTGTTTTACAGCTGATAAAGACTTCATCATCTTCTTATGACACCATGATCCCTTGCGGGGTGGAGTCTGGGCAACTGAATGTGTTTACTGGCCAGATGCCCTTCCTGTCACCAATACAGAGTTCACAGCAGATAAATTACTCATCGTGCCCAGAGAGAGAAATATCTGCCTCTACCTAGGATCGAACTCACAGCCTCCTGATCGTGAGGCGAGAGCTCCACCTCTAGGCCATCGCGCCACTCCGCTGATAGACTTAATATGTTTAGCTATTTGATTCTCTTCTGGTTTATTTTTCCTCCCAGGTATTTCGTCAAGCAAGAGCAAATACTCCAGCAATAGTTTTCCTGGATGAAATTGATGCGATCCTGGGATCCCGATCGGGAACTAAAACCGAGTGTGGCGTCCAGGAGAGAGTTCTTTCCGTCCTTCTCAATGAGTTGGATGGCATCGGAGTCAAGTTAACTGAGCGAAGAGGAAATAAAGCAGAGGTGGAAAATGAGAGTCAAGAACCAGCTGAATGTGATAAAGAGGTATATAGACACAATAGCAATAGCACTTAGGTTTATATACCTCTTCATAGTCCTTTTACAGCCCTCTCTAAGCGGTTTACTGAGTCACCGTATTGCCCCCAACAATCTGGGTCCTCCTTTTACCGACCTCGGAAGGATGGAAGGCTGAGTCACTTAACCGCCATGTTACTATCTTAACAACTGCAGGGATTTGCTTAACAATTGTGGCAAGAACCGTTGTCAAATGAGCCAAAATTCACTTAACAAATGTCTCACTTAGCAACAGAAAGTTTGGGCTCAGTTATAATCATAAGTCGAGGACTATCTGTATAAGATCACATCATTATACCCTGTTCGATGAGGCAGGAGAAATCCTTTTGTTTCCTTAGCTGAAATAAAGCATGCTGGTGCGACTATCTAAAGCCAAGGAAAGACAGGATGGTTGAAATAGTTAAAATACTGTAGCTAACAGTTCCTCGTTTCTGTCAACTTACTAGTTAGAACTTCAGGAGGTTTTTAACAAAGATGTCATAGTTGTCGCTGCAACAAATAGACCAGACCGGTTGGATGATGCCTTGATGCGCCCAGGACGCTTAGACAAGATCATCTACGTTCCACCACCAGATGAGAAGGTATGGCATAAAACCATAGATGACTTTGAAATCAAAGTTCGTTATCTCTAAATATTCTGTTTTGGGTGAGAAACGACATATTGGAGTAGTGCTGCTCATTTCCAACCTCCAGTACTTGAGGGGCTGCTGCCACAAAGAAGAGGGGGTCAAATTATTCTCCCAAGCACCAGAGGGCAGGACAAGAAACAATGCTTGGAAACTGATCCAAGAGAGAAACAACCTGGAATTGAGGAGAAACTTCCTAACAGTGAAGACAATTATCCAGTGGGACAGAAGTTGCCTCCAGAAATTGTGGGTGCTTCATCAGTGGAATTTATTAGAAAGAGACTAGGCAGTCATTTATCTAAAATGGTATAGGTTCTCCTGCTTGAGCAGGAGGCTGGACTAGAAGACCTCCAGAGTCCCTTCCAGCTCATTTTATTCTATTCTATACCTCCAAGGACCCTTCAAGTTCTGTTCTGAATATATAAACCTTTGAAAGATATTGGCTGGGCTTTTCATCATCCTAAACTGTGGTTTATTTAACTGTACTTATTGAAGGCAATAGCAATAGCACTTAGACTTATATACCGCTTTACAGTTCTTTCCAGCCCTCTCTAAGCTGTTCACAGAGTTAGCATATTGTCCCACAACAGTCCGGCTCCTCATTCTACCCCACTAGGAAGGATGGAAGGCTGAGTCAACCTTGAGCCTGGTGAGATTCGATCTGCCAAATTTCAGGCAGCCGGCAGTCAGCAGAAGTAGCCTGCAGTACTGCACTCACACCACTGCGCCACCATGACTCAATCCTGGCTAGACTGACATAATAAGCAATGATAAACACTAGTTCATAGAATATAGTGACCAAAGCCACATAACACACTAAGACGCAACAAAACAAATGCAGTGGGCATACTGAGATGTGTGACCCTCTCATCCTTTCAACAGACCATCGTTAAGGAAAATATAGTTTTATGCACTGTAATCTCCGTCTAATCCATGCAACCATATGCTTGACTGACACTGCGTGCATTGCTATTTTTTTTAACTTATTGCAGGGTGGGGGGAGGGTTGCTTTTAAGAGCGTGTAGATCATAGCCTATAAAGTTAGTTGAATAACTCTGCGTCTTTCTTGATGTTTTAAAATAGGGAAGGCTTTCAGTTCTGAAAATCTGCACGGAAAGAATTCCACTCGATTCTGATATTTCCTTAGCGGACATAGCAAGTCGAACTAATATGTTCTCTGGAGCTGATCTCGAGAATCTCTGTAAGGAAGTAAGTCATTTTTTTAAATTTATAATGCCTAAGTGACAGGATTTAAAGGAAGTGGGGGACAGTCTAGTAAACAATTGTGTGTGTGTGTGTGTGTGTGTGTGTGTGTGTACACAGGTAGTCCTCAACAGCAGTTCATTTAGTGACTGTTCAAAGTTACAACGGCATTCAAAAAGGTGACTTCTTATCATTTTACCAGATTGTAGCATCCCTGAGGTCATGTGATCAAAATTTGGGACACTTGGCAACGGGCTCATATTTATGATGGTTTGCAGTGTCCCGGGGTCATGTGATCCCCCTTTGCAACATCTGAGAAGCAAAGTCAACAAAGATTCACTTAACAATTGTGCCACTAACGTCTGCAGTGATTCATTTAACAACTGGAGCAAGGAAGGTCGTAAATTGGAGCAAAAATTACTTCACAAATGTCTCACTTAGTAACAGAAATGTTGGGCTCGATTGTGGTCGTAAGTCGAGGATGGCCTACATATGTATAAACATTTATGAGGGTGATTTATGTTTCATTTATAATGAGTGTCTTTCCTATTTTTATTTTTCTCTTAGGCTGCCTTGCTAGCATTGCAAGAAAACAAAGTGGAAGTCACAACTGTGAAATATAAACAGTTTGAAAAATCTCTGGAGACTGTAAAGCCATCACTAACTCACAAAGAGTTGCAATTTTATGAAAAATTGTTTAGAATTCGATAATTCTAAGCGACTCCATACCAACATATACAAATGTTTTCATCTTCAACAATAAATTAAAAGATCTGTAAAAAGGGGATGGAATAATGAAAGGAAAGCAGCCTATATGGCTGAATGCATTTATTTCACATATTTTATCCGGCTTTCCAGAATTGTTCAATGTATGCACCACTGCAGCTCAAACAAAATAAACCATATTCTTGTTTAGTGTGATGGATAGGTCCCATCATGGAAAGAGTGCAGAGAAGAGCAACCAGGATGATTAGGAGAAACATACGATGAACAGTTGCAGGAACTGGGCCTGGCTAGTCTAGTGAAGAGAAGGACCAGGGGAGACAGGATAGCAGTCTTCCAATATTTGAGGGGCTGCCACAGAGAGGAGGGGGTCAAGCTATTTTCTAAGGCACCCGAAGGCCAGACAAGGAATCATGGATGTAAACTGACCAAGGAGAGATTCAACCTGGAAATAAGGAGAAATTTTCTGACAGTGAGAACAATTAACCAATGGAAAAGCTTGCCTTCAGAAGTTGTGGGAGCTTCATCACTGGAAGCTTTTAAGAAGAGATTGGACTGCCATCTGTCAAAAACGATGTAGGGTCTGCTTGGGCGGGGGGGTTGGACTAGATGACCTACACGTTCCCTGCCAACTCTGTTAATCTGTATCTAATCTGTAAATTCAAGAAACTGACTTTACTTCGGTATTTTTGTAACTTCATATGAGTTAGTTGTTCAATAAAAGAAGTTACTCAATGGAAGGTCTTGTGGCATCTTTTTGAGGGATTCTTGGCTCGTTCATCAATTTTGCTGTTCAGATGTAATTGATTAGCCAGGAAAAATGCCTTGTTTATAGTCAACTGTCATTGTGAAATGTGGAAGGAAAGAGAAGAAGAGGATGACCAGCAAGAAGGTGGGGAGATGCAATTACCATGGCGATTGGCGCACCATGGAAAGACCAAGATAGGGACCGATCATTCATTGGTATCCTTCAATCTCAAAAGACGGTGGTATTGTGCTCTGGAAAGAGGTAAAGCTGGAGTGTCCTCTCCAGAGCACGAGGCCTGGGTAGATTAATATGGAGCATAGACTATTACCCAAGCAGCAGATTCCCCCTCTCCACGTCGCTCAAATAGTCCAATGGACAGATCTGATATGCTTGGTTCCAGCTGCATCGCAGAACGTGGTTGTACACAGTCACGAACTGCTTCCGGGACTCTGGCTTCAGATTTTGCCCCGAGGTTGACTCCTGAAGCCTTTTCTAGGGGTGGATGTAGCCACAAGGCAGTGGAGGTTTGTAATCAGAGTTTCCCTTCTCCTAGAAGATGGTTCTGCCGCTTGATCTGCCGTTGGGGCGTAGAGCCCTCTTCCACCTTCAAAACCGTTGACTGTCTTCTCCTGTAACCCTGGAAAGGGGCCCTTATGAGGGGCTACCAGCCGGGCCAGCTGGACCAAGGTTTTTTTAAGGAGGTGTTACTCCTCCATCACTCACCCTTTGTCCTGGCTTGTGATAGGCAGAGCCTGGCTTCCCAAATGTTGGGCCCAGGATGACTGGTTTTAGGGACCGATCATCACGGAGAAAACCAGTACGGTCACTAAGAACCAGCAACAACTTGATGGTATACAATTATAATAGTACAAACCAAAAAATGGAGAAAAGAGAAGGTGTTGAATCTCAGAAAGGATTCACAGCTATAGAATTTCAGTTCTTCATCGCTGTCATCTACTTACTATGATGTGCTGGCACTAATTTAAAAATAAAACTGCCCCAATGAGTAGTAGGCCCTATATTCTGAAGCCAGACTTTGGGGAAACTGCAATAGATAGACGGATGGATGGATGGATGGATGGATGGATGGATGGATGGATGGACGGATGGAAGGAAGGAAGGAAGGAAGGACCAACTGCTTCTAACGGAATTTTCCCTTTGTGTTCACTCTGCTGCCTTCTTCCTGTCATACCCTAAGGCTTGACTTGGGGAAAGAAGAGGCATCTTTCCACTAGAAGCAAGCAAGGCAAGGCAGAGGTCACCCCTCTTGTTCTCCATCTCACTGGCCACATCAAGAAAGTAACGGAAACAGGGTGAGAAGGGGGCTTGGCCAGCTGGGTGGGCAACAAAATGGAGCTGAGCAGCCAAGCAAGCAGTGTGACCCACCATTTATCATTAGACTAGGAGGCTGGGCAAGGAAAAGCACCTGATGAAAGAAAGGGAAGGAGGAAAGAATAGAATAGAATAATAACAGTTGGAAGGTACCTTGTAGGTCATATAGTCCAACCCCCTGTTCAGTGGCTGTTGGAAGGAAAGGGGAAGGGGAAAGGGAGGAAGAAAGGAGAGGAGAGGGGAGGGGAGGGAAAGGAAAGGAAAGGAAAGAAGGAAAGTGAAGGAAAGGAAATAAATGGATGGAGGAAAGGAAAGAAGGGAAGTGCAATTGAAACAGGATGAACCCGAATCTGGGGCAAGATGGGAGGTGCATTTCTTCCATTTGTTCCAGGCCTTGTCAGCTTCCCTTTGCAACCAGGCAACAGGTGAGAGAGGGAAACCTCCTCCACACCTTCCCGCCTTGCAGTATCGATTTTCCTGGTCCGCAACTGAGGGTCCCTTCAAAGAGAGGGGTCTCCTTTGGCCATATTGCAGCCCAGACCCACAGGCCCTGACTAGGATGCAGCTTAGCTTCGTTGCAGCCTTGCAAACGGTTTGCATTTTGCTGTTTGCCAAATGCTGGGAAGGGATGCAAATTATATTTCATGCAATAAACCACAGTTCAGCAAACTCTAGTTTGAGCACCTTGGGCAAACCTAAATTTTCTCTGCTGCCAGAGTCTGGATCCCACATGGTTCCCTTCTTGTCCTATGATTGCATTTGGACAATTTGCTAATCCAGAGAGATTTACTACGACCTCTCTCTCTCTCAAGCATTGCAGCCCTTTCTAACAACTAATTTTGGGAGCCTTTTTTGATCATCTGAAAATACAGGTTTTCTGTCAACGTTCTGTCAATTTCACAGGGGCCTGAATTTAGCTCATTTTCAAGGTCTGCTCCTTCTTTTTCTGTTTGTTTATTTATTAATTAAATGTTTATGCTGTCCACATCTCCTACCAAGTAACTCTAGGGCAGTGATGACAAACAGGTCGCGCACGTGTGCTCGTCAGGGCCATGTTTTGGAATAGCCGAACTTCCCGGTTCTACGCGCATGCGCACCCACGATCAGCTGGCCAGCTCGCATGCACAGGGCGGTTTTCGGCACTGCCGCGCGGACGAAGGGATCGCGCTCTGGAAAAGCCAAAATTCTGGGTTGTGAGGTGTATACGCGCCCGGCAATCAGCTGGCCAGCATGCATGCACACACCGCTTTTCGGCACTGCCGTGCGTGCAAAGGACAGCTGATTGGCATGTGCCCATGTGCGCCAGAAATCCGGAAGACAAGCAGGCAAGGCTACACATGCCGGGCGACATGGCTTCACCTGCCATTTTAGGCACGCGTGTCATAGATTCGCCATCACAGCTCTAGGCAGCTCACAAGTTATAATACCGTCCCCAAAATTGGCTCTACGTTTTCCTAACACAGTGTGAGGTCCGGGCAATGGAGGTTGTAGATTGAAGCAATTCCTTGCAGCTACCTTCTTTGTAGATCTGAAAGGCCTTTCCTACCTCTATTTACTCATTTGGTAATGAGCATGGGTCTTCCCGAAAATCAGCTCTAACTCTTGAAGTACAAACCTAATAAATTGCTTTTATTTGTGTAAATTGTGTAAATAGGGTGGGCCGCCCAGCCAACCAGATATTTAGATTGGATTTAGCACATTTATCCATCTGTTGAATCCTTCATCCTGACCTGGGATGGGCAGATATTGTTGTTTGAGGGCGTAAAATGTACCGTCATGGGATGCAAGCAGTTGTGAGTCAAACTGCCTTTTGCAATTGACGGGTGGTGAATTTGTCAATGCCGATGGTGTTCAAGTGGTGCTCCAGATGCTTTGGGATTGCTGTATCCCTATTATCTTTCTCATCTTTCCCATGACCTTCCCCTATGGGTACCTTCTGATTTATCATTCATTGTTTGTATCTTGTGATTTATGATTGTAGCTTATAGATTTAGGATTTATCACTTTGTTGCTTGTATGGACACGGAGAGCTTATGTACTGGAGACAAATTCCTTGTGTATCCAATCCAGGGGTGGGTTCTGGATTCCGTTCCAACGGGTACGGTTGGAACTGCCCCGGAGTTACCCACATGCACACGCGCGGCACACACATGCTGTCTAGTGTCAAATGATGCTTCCGCAAGCCTCCGTGAAGCTCTAGCTGCTCCGCGGAGCGTCGCGCAGGTGCCGCACGCACCATGCGCGTGGGCGGAAGCAGCAACAGCATAAAGTACCGGTAAGGAGCGCGGGCGGGCAGGCGGGCCCTCCGAAGCACCGTACCAGAATGGTATCCTGTGCTCCGGCAGGATCCAATACGCCCATACCGGGGCATACCGCCTGCAACCCACCACTGATCCAATCACACTTGGCCAATAAAGAATCTTCTCTTCTTTTTTCTTCTCTTCTCTTCTCCTATTACTACTACTACAACTACTACTACCTTTGCTTTCTTCTGCCACAGTCTTCTACTTCTGTTTTCAGGTCTTTGTATTTTTGGGCTTACTACTACTACTGTATTATTATTAGCCTGTTGCCTTAATCACTACAGTAAAGTGATTCTCACCTCCAGACCTCATTATCACACTCACTTTATCTACTACCCCAAGACACTTACCATTGCTTCACACGTCCAGCAGGGAGCACCCTAACCCTGTGCAATGGCTCCTATAGTATGTGGATGAATTGCCCATCGGAGCTACTACGTGACTTGGGACACATCCAGCACCCTTGGGCGTTAACGGTATATAAAAGGGAGAAGTGCGTATCGCTGAAATTTTCTGCAGTTCTACTTAACCAGGTTGTTGTGATGAGGGAGGGAAAGGGCTCTTTAATGTATTCCAGGGAGGGGTGATAAATTGGAAGGGAGAGGGGGAACACCTGCCCACCGTGGTACCCAAAGGATGCTTCCCGAAGATAACTTTGGAACTTTTTTTTCTTTTTTGCTTCTCTCAGAGTTGCACCTGCTTACACCATGCCAGTCTTCCGGTATCTGAACAAGCATAAAGGGGTAAGTTTTGGGCTTTGGTTTTAGACAAATCAGAGTTAGGGTATCAAATTGTCCATCCTGTGCACAGCAAGGTAAGAAGCATCCTTGGATGGGAAGTTGCTATCGCTGTAAACCCTCCAGGGACAAGGAAATATTGGGAAAAGAGATTTGGGAAGAAATGTCCTTCACAAGTCCAGTTTTCTCCTGAAGTAGATAAGATAGTTTGATGCATCCCCTTTGCTAAGGGAGGGCTTTGTATCTTTCAGCTGATTCCTCTGGCAATGATTATGACCACCACACTGAGTGGGATGGCATTCACTGGCATCAGAGCCCTGAAAAGATCAGATATCATGTAAGCAGCACCTGTTTCTTTATTCTTCACCCTAAAGAAGATTCTTCTCCTTTCTTCAGATCAGGTTCTTTCCATTGTTGTTGTTTTAATTTAAGATAAATGGGATATGAGGGACAACAGGCAAAGGAATAGCATTTTTCCTCCCAAGGACTGAAGATGCTAAGGAATAAAAATCAGACAAAGGGGAAAAACGAATGTTTCGCCCTTTTTGTTTTATTTCTCAAGGAGGAAGTGGCATTTTGACAAGAGTCTTTTTCAAGGAAAGTTTTAAAAGCCTCTAAGGCAGAAATCGGAAGAATTCGTTCTAATTTTAAAATGTTTTCTATTTCAGTCGGGGTGTCTGTGTGTGTTTATTTATTTATTTTTCAATAGAACATTAGGAATAAAGCTCAGCGAGAACTGAGTTTAGGTTTTAAAGCCCACAAGGTTTAAAAATGCTTTTGTCTGTAGCTGGATGCTGAACTTTTTCATTATGCAACGAAGGAAGAATCAGATGATTATAAAAGAAAATTGTTTATCTGTATCTCAGAAGTATATAAGCAGATTTTCCATATTACTCTCTAAAGGAATTGTTTTTTTCTGAATTAACATTAAAATCAGAGTTTTAAATTATTCAGCCAAAGTAAAGTCAGTGGAAGTCTGGGATGCTAACTTCAAAATAAATCGAGTGGTGCTATTGAGTCTTAAAAAAAACAAAACTAAAATACGTTTTTATTAAGCTGACGATTAGCTAAAGGTTATTTTTTTTTAAATCTCATCCATAATAAATGCTGCCTTTTGCTCTTAGTATTGATAGGTGGCACAATCCTGAACCTTGGGAAAAAGTGGATCCCACCCAACCTCAAAAGGTAATGAACTTGATAGGGTAACAAGCAGAGTTAAGTTGCTGTCAGGATTACTGCCGTTTCGCCTCTCAAAAAAGTTTTGCTCATTTCCAGCTTAAAAAGGTCTGTGCATACGCACATTAGAAAAGGGGAAAAAATTACATTTTTGCAACGAAGGTTATCCTGTGCATGCACAGAACCGAAAATCAAGATGGCGTCGCTGCCAATAGAACCGGTTCAATGGTGTGGCAGGCTGAGTTACTACTTACTCATCTGAACTGGTCCGAACCAGTAGGAACCCACCTCTGATAACAAGTCCTGGACTGTATTATAAAGTATCTAGAATCAAGGACTAAGAAACCTTCAGATATGTAATAGACAGCTATATTAACTTTTAGTGCTATTCATATTTGGCGCTGGTAATATTGGCTAATAGATAAATAGAATTGTAGGTTGTCATTGTGATCAGGTTTGTTAAACTATTCCAATCGAATCCGATACAAAAGACTGGACTTTGTTCATCCCCCATCCAAAGGAAACAGCTTTAGCTTTATACAGTATACACCCATAATGGTGTCAAAGCTCACAGAATGAAAGTCATAGAAGAGAGATAGAATTCAATGCAGAATTGTATTAAATTTCAAAGAGAGAAAGTTGGAGCAAAAAATTACAACCAAAATTGTCGTTGGGGAGGAGGGACAGTGAGGAATTTAAAAAGCGGCACTAAAAAAGCAATAATGATATAAAACAAGAAAATAAAAAGAGGGTTCCAATTCTCTTCAATAAAGATAGAATTAAAATTTGTAATACAGTCTTGCTTTAGTTTAACAACAAAAACCTCAACAAAACTAAAATATAAAAGATATATACTGTACCTGAAACAATCAAAAATAATAACAGTATATACTATCATAGTCTAAATAAAACAAATAACTAATGAATGAATTCTAATTCCACAAATCCACATTGCAACCTATATATAAAAAACATACAAGGAACTAAAATAAAATGTATACTTATTCAACTCCAATAATACACCATATTTCTATAACGAAAAGATACCCAATCATCAAATCCCAAAGGCAAAGCTTCATTTTCATCTTTATCAAACAGAAATTGGGGCCCATGTCAAAAAAAGCCAAAGCTTTATCTCGAATCGAAGCAGTCCATTTTCCCATCTCGGCAAGGAATCAGAAAAAATATATCTTATTTTACATAACCTCTTCTATAATGTGAAACACTAATATGAGTGATATTTGGGGGTGGGGGAGGAGGAATCCCTAATACCAGTCAGCTTGTTAATCTTTTGTCTTTTTTAATCTTTTGTTTTACACGGCAGCTGTTCTCGGTCCATCAGAAATGGGAGCCCATCCAACAACTGGAGGAAGTCCGAAAAGTTTACAAGGGGTGAGGAGGACCCAACCCTTCCAAAACGGCACTCTCTGAATCTAGTGGAATCATTTCTGCACAGACTAGAGGATGGAAACCAGTGTGCGGAAATGCTTCTGCTACATTTTTAGAGTCTCTCTCCATTATGTTTTGGATTCTGGAGGAGATTACTGTTGGTTTTACAGACCGCCCAGCCTAGAACTCTTTTATTTCGGGGGGAAAAGAAAAAACACGTTACAAAGGGTGGCTTGTTGTAAATTTGTTTTTGAACCCTGCCCTGTTTCTCATAGAAAGGCAGACCAGCATTTCTCCATGTGGGAGTTGTAAAAAGAGTTGGGTTGTTGTTAGGAAAAAAAATACGTTGTCGTTTATGTTTTCAATAAACTTGGAATTGATCAAGTAGTTTATCAGGTCTCAGACTGATTGCGATTCTCATTTATTTGGGAGCATTAAAAAATATTGTTGTATTGTCTTCAAGGAAGGATCTAGGCTGCCCAATACTTCTCTTTGCATCATTCTGTTCATCCAACATCCTAAGATGGTTTGCTCATTTATCAATAAGCCACAATATGTTTAAGCCACCTCTAACATTCTAGGTTTTCCCCTTCATCTTACTTTTTCTGTATGTATTTGCTTTGCAATTCTATCTTCATTCATTTTCTTTGTATCAATAAACCAAATCTCCATTTCAAAGCCGAAGAGCCAGCGCTGTCCAAAGACATCTCTATGGTCATGTGGCCAGCATGACTAAACGCTAAAGGCACACAGAGCACTGTTATCTTCCCACCAAAGGTGGTTCCTGTTTTTCTACTTGCATTTCTTACGTGCTTTCGAACTGCTAGATTGGCAGAAGTTGGGACAAGTAACGGGAGCTCACTCCGTTACACGACGCTAGGGATTCGAACCACAGAACTTCCAACCTTTCTGATCGACAAGCTCAGGGTCTTAGCCACTGAGCCACTGCATCCTTATTCTAAATTCCTATGCTAGGATTTGACTTTTCCTCACTGTTTGGTCATTTAAAGGAGCCTTCAAAACTTTCGCCAGCCTACTTTTAAAACTCCATAAAAAGACATCGTCCGGGATTTTTTTGTCACCACCTTCCAGATTTCTAAACAGTTTCCTTCGCATGACATCGGCTTACAAACAATTTCACAAACTAGTTTCGGTAGGATGCTTTTTGAAAGGACAACTGGTGGTTATTTGGGGCAAGCCCACACTTGCAGTTTAGTTGACATTTGTCTACAGCTGAAAGGAGGAAACAGAAGTAAATCGATTTTGGCCGTACACTTCACAAAACCCAAACTAAAAGGCTACATGTCCCTGAGCTAAATTCAAAGATTTCACAACGCTGGGACTGAAATGAATTCTTCAAAAAATATGATCTGATGAAACAGAAATCTGGTAGCTGGAGTTTATGAGATGCATCACCTCAATACTTGTCCCAAAGGTGCTTCTTCCCAAAAGGGCAATTGGTCTTTCTTGGTTTGTTTTGGATTTGAAAATGTTTTCAGAACCGAAGGAGCTTCTTGGATGAGAAGCGAAACGTTTTCAAAGAAAATAAAAACAAGGAAGTCCAGTTGCCTTTTGGAAAACAAACATCTTTGGGACAATCTCGACCTGGATGATTGAGAATCTCCACAGTCACCTCAATACCTGTTCCCACTACATGCTCCCATTGATTCAGCGAAGCGCATTGCAAGACAAAGTCAACGGGAAACACTTTCGTTTTTTTAGAAGGCCCAGACCTGATTTGTAAAAAAAAAGATTAGGCAATCATTAGTGGACAGCAAAGAATCGGGGTTTGCAGATCAGGTAGCCCTGTTGTTTTTCGGTATTCAAGGATGATGGATCAATGACAGTAGCTAAAACTAAGTCAACAGATCAAGCAGGGCTCCTTATGAGTATGCAGTTACCTGGGCCAGAGGTCTCTAAGGTTTGATGCCTGCTGTTGAGACCACTGAGGAAAAGCAAGCTGGTTTTCAGGAGAAGTACCGGTACTCGCTTCTTTCTGCAGCCTCATGTGCTTTTAGGACCTATATAGGAGCAAGAACCTGTGGGGTGGGACTGGGGACAGGAGAATGTGGATTCTATTTTATTTAATATATAGACCAAGCTTTGTTTCCCTCCTGAAGAGATTTATACCGATTCCTGCTTTGGGAACTGCAACTATACTACAGCTGGTCTTTTCATGTGTTGTACAGTTGGTACGGTATCTTCTTGCTGTTTAGGTTTGAAAAGGTAGCACGAAAACCAAGATTTCATTTCCTTCTTTGGGTGGTGAAAGGAGTGATGTGTCTGTCACATAGCTGACTCATATGCGTACGTGCTGCAGATAAATAGGAGGAAGCAGCCATAAGAATATGTTTAACGATAAGTAAACACCACGCTCTACGGTATTTCTATTTCCTTGAAATTTGGTTGCCTGGACAACCTACGATCCTCAACATTACACTAGTTTTCATATCTTTGACTATATCTCTGGGCAGTTATGTGGGTTGGGCCCAAAGGTTGAAGATAGCAGCAATCAAGTCCTAAAGGGCCTCTAGTTAACTATTCACTCCTAGACAAGCCCTGGTTGATTTGTAGACAAGAGGAAGGGCCCCACAAGAGCATCTTACTCAAAACTTCAGTACCATCAAATCCTGGATTGAGGGAGGTTCTTAAAGATGCTCATTTTGGGCAGGCATGGCAGGGCAGCCTTCACAGTCTTATAAGTGTTTGTAAGCATGAAGGAGGGGGGGAAATGACAAAGCAGGTGTTGTGACCGATGCAAAATCTGCCCTGTATGACATCACGAATCACGGTGCAAACATGAAAGGGTGCAACTTGTGTGATGACATCACAGTGCGTATTTTAGCATCACTGCAGTAAGGAACACATTGTCTGCCTCCATGCAACACAATCATGATAGTTTTATGGTTGTGTGAATTTTGCAAGCCCTGAAAGTGGATCACTTTAGAACCCTAGTTACACTAAGCAGGTTTGTGAAAGGATAGACGGCGTTGCCTATACGAATCTGCTCTTTAAAACACACATCTCACTTTGCACGGTTTTCGTTAATGATCAGCATGTGGAGTTTCTCTCCCTGCACTGTAAGTGCACAGCTCCAAGCCCAGGACTTCAAGTGGACATCAAGAGCTTTCAGTGCAGGTCCAGAGATCTCCAACATTGCTATTAAATTCATACTTTTGAGTCAAAAGGGAGAAATAATCAGCCACTTTATTGACAAACCATCATAAAATTATATTTAACTAGCTGATAACCGGGTATTGGCTGGGTATTTATTTATAAGTGGAAAATGTCAGGAACAAACATAATGTTGGATTTTCCCCCTTACCAGAGGGAGCTCCCTTGTGGAGTACTCTGAAGTTGTTACTATGGCAACTCCACTACGCTGTACAGTAGAAGCCAGTATGGCAGTACGGCACAGCAGAATGTATCTTAACAGAACACATGCCCCGAGGGGCGTTAGGGGTGTCTTACCTCCACAGTATTTTTCTCCAGAGAGTAAGACATCTGTGTACCAAGTTTGGTTGAAATTGCTTGAGGTGTTCCAGGGTTATCCTGGAATACACACATACACACACACACTTTTTATACATAGATTTTAATTTTAATGATGTTTCAATGAAAATCAAATCAAATTTTGGTTAACCTGAATCATTCACTACTTTTTGGAGGATACCACTGGCACCTCATCGAAAGGTTAAACCCTGCTCACGCAGCTTCTCTCAGATCTTGGAGAAACAAAAGGTTGTAAATCAGAAAGTCTCTTGTTTCTTGTCAGAGAAGGACAACTCTACCTTATGTTAAATTCTCAGCACAGAGATCAGCTATTTTTTGCCTTGACACTTTCTCCCTTTCTCCACAGAGGATATGACTCTGCAATTTGCACAACAAATGTAGGCTCATTGCAGTAGTGGTGGGATTCAAGAAATTCTACTACTGGTTCTGTGATTTGATGAGCGTGGCATGGCTTGGTGAGTGCTGCAGGGGAAGGATACTACAAAATCCCCATTTCCTCCTGATCAGCTGGGACTCGGGAGGTAGAGAATAGATGGGGACAGGGCTAGTCAGAAGTGATATTTACCGGTTCTCCGAACTTTCAGCTACCGGGTCTCCAGAACTGGTCAAAACGTGCTGAATATCACCTCTAGTCCAAGTATTTAGACAGGCCAAGCGAAGGTCTATATTTTTAAATCAGCTCTTTCTTTCCTGCTGATGACCATGCTCATTTCAAGTCAAATAAACATGTCCTTTGGATGCATAAACCTTACTGTGTCATTCCCACATCTACCGTTACACAGACAATTAGAGATAAGTTGCTTCTTTACTGGTGATAAAAACGTACTACTGTACATGGAAAAATCTGTCTACAGAAATCCAAAACTACATCTACATCTATCTTCCAGGCATTAAACCCTAGACCTTTTCCTCTTGACCTTTGGAGAGACCACGTCCTTGTAAGGTGTTGGCTCAGTCCTGACCTAACAGGGAGCCATTCCTACATGGCGGGTTCTCTTCGGTTCCCATTCGTTGCTCCAGGTCAAGCTGCAGAGCGCTAACCACAGTGATAAAAATAATTCATTGATTCTGGCAGGGATCAACTCTTGGAGAAAGCCCAGTAAAGCTTTCACATTAAATGAACATCATCTCTCTCTTGCCTTGCTGCTATCAGCTTCATTTATAGACCCAGGGAAGGCTTCCCCTGCCTACAGCTTTTGTCATAGGTCTATTGAAGATTTAGAAGTTCATGAGGGGTCTCTCACCTGAAGGATGGTTGAGTATTGAGACTTAAGAGGCTGAGGGTTTTGCAAACCAAATGCTGGTCGGACTTAGCACCCTATTGTGTAAGGTAAAGCCACTTGCTAATCCTGGATCCCATGGGAATAAGGGTGGGAGCTGTAGAGAGTAAGGAAGGTGACCTTGATGGAGATACACAAGATACACAGGTACAGTATAGGTGGTAACTTGCTCAATAGTAGTAACTGTGAGAGGGATCTTGGAGTCCTAGTGGACGACCATTTAAATAGGAGCCAGCCGTGTGCAGCAGCTGCCAAAAAAGGCCAACACAGTTCTAGGCTGCATGAACAGAGGGATAGAATCAAGATCACATGAAGGGTTAATATCACTTTATAATGCCTTGGTAAGCCACACTTGGAATACGGCATTCAGTTTTGGTCGCCACGCTGTAAAAAAGTTGTGGAGACTCTAGAAAAAGTGCAGAGAAGAGCAACAAAGAGGATTAGGGGACTGGAGGCTAAAACATATGAAGAACGGTTGCAGGAACTGGGTATGTTTAGCTTAAGAGAAAGAAGGACTAGGGGAGACATGATAGCAGTGTTCCAATATCTCAGGGGTTGCCACAAAGAAGAGGAAGTCAAACTATTCTCCAAGGCACCTGAGGGTAGAACAAGAAGCAATGGTTGGAAACTAATCAAGGAGAGAAGCAACTTAGAACTGAGGAGACATTTCCTGACAGTTAGAGCAATGAATCAGTGGAACAGAAGTTGCCTCCAGAAGTTGTGAATGCCCCAACACTGGAAGTCTTTAAGAAGATGTTGGATAGCCACTTGTCTGAAACGGTATAGGGTTTCCTGCGTAGGTAGGGGTTGGACTAGAAGACCTTCAAGGTCCCTTCCATCTCTGCTATTGTATTGTATAACTGTTAAGAGGTTGCACCATATTTTAAGTCCGGAACAAGATGATGTTTGGGAGATGCCTACCAGAGTGTAAGATGGGAAAGGAGGTATATTCAGTGGTGGAACCTACCGGTTTGACAAAGATGAGAAGATATGGGTGAATAAAGCGCAGTGGCCGGGGGGAGGGGGGGGAAGCACTTGATTGGCAGAGTGAACCGGTTCACTCCCAGCTGATCATCAGAGCCCAAACTGCTACGAATCAATAGAATCCTACCCCTGGGTATATTTATATGGATGTTACCGCATCCATCTCTCTGAATACCTTCCTGCAATCCTCTGGAAAATGGGGGAGTTTGAACTGTGGAGATTTTACCTGGCCTGGGGGAGGATAGACAGTCACCAAACTTTCACCCTTGGAAAGATCATCTCTAACCAAAATTGGTTGCATTCCATTTTCCTAAACAAGCATAGCTGTGATGGCTTCCCCCCCCCCCTGTTTATGAAATGTTATTCTCTCCAGAGATAAGGAATTTGAGCTCCTTTCTGCAATTCAGAAGATAAGCAAAGGCTCCTGCTTGCTGCTTTCCCCCCCACAGACTTTGAGGAATTGGTTTGATAAGGTTCCTTCAAGTCAAGCATCGCTATGGGTGACTTCATTGGTATACACGCAAACGTCATAACTGGATCAGCACCAAGGAAGTGCTTTGCCCTTAACTTTCTTCCTAATGTTTTTTTTTCTTGGTTGCGCAGTCTAGACAACTGTCTGCCACATTCTGAAAATCGCTTCTTCAAGCATTCACCAGGCCTGCTTTGCCTCTGACCCTAGAAAAGATCAACCAGGTGTGGCCATGTGCTAAGAACTTGGTGGCTTTTTGACTTTTTAAATTGTTGGTTTGACATTCTCTCAAGGAGTCCAGTGTGGCAAATATGGCTTTCTTCCCAACAAACCCATGAGATTGGGCTGAAACCTTGAGATTTTCCCATAATCTTCCAGCCAGCCATCATGGCAGAGGATTTGAAACCATATTTTCCTCAAATGTTATTCAACATCCTGAGTGCCATAGCCTACAACTTTTTCCTTGTTTCCAGTAGAGTTCCTTTTATAGCACTGTTATTCTCTATGTACTGCTGATAAGTAATTTTATGACCACTAAACATCTACAGTAGAGTCTAAATGAATGGAAGACATCACAGAAACAACTGCAAGTGGCACGCACTGTGAGTTGCCCGTTGTAAACACAGGGAAATAAAGTCTTCTATGAGTCAAAAGTGTACAAAGGTCCATCAACAGTTGTTTCTTCTTCTTCTTCTTTTTCTTTTTCTTCTTCTTCTTCTTCATATATATATATATATATATGCTGGTCTTGTATTCGGGTCTTTTCCCATGTAAGATTGAGATTGTCTTGGCAACATTTCGGTGAGGTCTCACTCGCCATTTTCAGGCTGGTGTTTTCGGCTTAAAGCGTGGTCAGAGTTGCCGTCTTTCTATAAATCTTGGTGGGGTGTGTGGAGTGCTAGCTTTGTTTCAGTAAGTGGAATGATTGGTCGTGTGGTTGTATCATGATTGGTAGATTAGTGCTGATTGGTGCTGGCTGTGTGTCCGTTGTTGTTTCATGTTGTAACGGCCTGGGTGGTGGGTGGGGCTCGTTTGTTGACTAGGGCTGGTTTCCAGATGTCTGGTAGGTGGGAGGCATCATCACATTTATTCATGTTGTGGGGGTGTTTCTCTATTTCGATAGCTTCCATAATTAGAGAAATAGAGAAACAGCCCTAGTCAACAAACGAGCCCCACCCACCACGCAGGGCGTTACAACACAAAACAACAACAGACACACAACCAGCACCAATCAGCACCAATCTACCAATCATAATACAACCACACAACTAATCATTCCACTTACTGAAACAAAGCCAGCACTCCACATACCTCCACCAAGATTTATAGAAAGACAGCAGCTCCGATCACACTTCAAGCCGAAAACACCAGCCTGAATATATATATATATATATGGCTGTGGGTGTGTATGTTCCAGCATAATTCTGGAATGCCTTAAGCAATTTCAACCAAACTTGGTACACAGATGATTTACTCTCTGGAAACAAATGCTGTGGGGGGTAAGACACCCCTAACAGCCCTCGAGGTGTGTGTTCTGTTATGATACAGCCTGTTGTGCCTTAAAATGCCTTCTACTGTACAGCACAGTGGAGTTGCCATGGTAATGGCTTCAGGGTACTCCACAAGGGGGCTCCCTCTGGTAAGGGGGAAAATCCAACATTAGAAATTATGTTTGATCCGGACATTTTCCTTCTATAAATAAATACCCGGGCAATGCTGGGTTAACAGCACTAGTCAGATATAAACTCATACCTAAATGGATGCAATCAAGCAGATACACCCATCCACACCTCAATCTTTTTTCTTTATGCCATAAATTCAAAGGAACAAATAAACATTTAACTACCATGCTCTGTGAGATGGGCAGCCCACGGTTCATTCTTGAGTCACATGGTCAGGACAAATAATCTGCTAAACGATAAATGCCTTTTATCCCTGGCCTCTTCCTCCAACAGATAAGACCAGCAAGCCACGGGCAACCTGGCAAATCTCGGCCCCCGAAAGCTGTTGAACCAACTGAGAAAGTTTGCAGCTGAATTTCAGGACAGGTGCTCTCAGCGGCTATCAAGATGAGGAACGGCTGGGCCATTCCAGAATTCTGGTCTCAGAACCCGCCAGCTCAGGGATTTCATGATTTGCATTTAAGCAACGAATGGAGGAATGGGAAAGAGATAAAAAATACCAATTTCAAATGGAAGGGAGGTAAATCTAAAAAGTAAAACGGCTAAACAAGTTGTAAAAGGAACTAAAGGAGAGATTACTCACAAAGCCACAAGGAATTGCATCACAAGGACGCTATTTTGCATAGCAATTGAATACAAAAAGAAAGCTTTCTCAAAATCCCACGCTTCTCCCTGCTTCCTGAAACCTGGTTATTATATAAAAGGGTGATATATGGGAATATCCACACCCAGCAAGAGCTGTTTAGCGAGTCAACATCATTCATAAATGTCCAGAATACTTGGTCCACCCAGGGCAAAGAGGAAAAAAAATATCTCCATCCCCTTCTTTCAACAGCCAATCCCTCTACGCAGATTGGGCAATTCAGTTTGCCTATATACATTGTTCTTGTAATTGCCTTCGGCTTTTACAGGACGGTAAAAATCAAGGTTGCTTAACTTCTTGACCTTGAAGCAAGGAAATGAGCGGAGAGCTTTCAGGAAGGAAGCTACGGTTCTTGCATTTGTGCGGTGTTTAAAAATAAGAACATTTGTGTGTGCGCGCGTGCAAATGTCTGTACTCGTCCTCCTTCAAGGAGCATTCAGCCCTTGCAAAGGATGAAACCATACTCCTCAAATATTTTAATTTAATATGATTTATTTATTATCTATTTGGGTATATCCCATCTTGATTGTTTTCACAAATAACTCGAGGCAATGAACATCCCTAATATTCTTTCTATTTTCCTCACAACAACAACAACAACAACCCTGTGAGGTGGCTTGGTGCTGAGAAAAAATGACCGGCAGAACTAGAAGTCACAATCTCCTGGTGATTGGCCCAAGGACACCCAATTGGCTTTCGTGGCTAAAGAGGGAGTAGAACCTCACAATCGCCTGGTGATAGGCCCAAAGTCACCCAATTGGCTTTCACAGCTGAGGCGGGAGTAGAACTCATGGTGTACTGGTGATTGGCTGAAATTTACCCATTTGGCTTTCATGCCAAAGGTGGAACTAGAACTCACACTCTCCTGGTGATTGGCCCAAGGTCACTTGATTGGCTTTCACAGTTAAAGCAAGAGTAGAACTCAGGGTCTTCTGGTGATTGGCTGGAGGTCACCCGTTTGGCTTTCATGCCCAGGGTGGAACTAGAATTCACCTTCTCCTGGTGATTGGCCCAAGGTCACCTAATTGGCTTTCACGGTTAAGGCGAGCCTTAAACCCACAGCCTCCCACTTTCTAGTTCCTTAACCGTTAAACCAAACTGGCTCCTCCTTTTATCTTTTAAGCCATTTTTAATCATTATCCCTTTATCTTTTTAATATTTCTCTAGGCATTGTGTTGCCTGTAATGCTTTCTTTTACATTTTTGGATCGAAATAAAAGTATCTATTAATGCGGTAATGATCACCAAGGAATGAGGCCAGCCACACTTGGAAATGTTTTGGATTGGCACTTAATTTGGACATCCTTTCATGGCTAGAAGCAACTTAGAACTGAGAAATTTCCTGACAGTTAGAACAATTAATCAGTGGAACAGAAGTTGCCTCCAGAAGTTGTGAATGCCCCAACACTGGAAGTCTTTAAGAAGATGTTGGATAGCCATTTGTCTGAAATGGTATAGGGTTTCCTGCCTAGGCAGGGGGTTGGACTAGAAGACCTCCAAGGTCCCTTCCAACTCTACTATTGTATTATTGTATTGTATTGTATTGTATGCCTGAATCAAGATATAAAAGTGGATCAAATTGGCTGCCAAGTAGGGTGTGGATCCAACTCGAGCCAGGCTTAGAATAAACCTAATGAAAGGCATGGCTAAGACTACTGGATCAAGCCTTTTTAAGATTCTGAATTTTGAATCCTCTTTCCTGTGCATATTTTTTTGTCATACATCCTACATCAGTGCAGTATTTCCCCCCCCTCCCCAATTGCTCATTTGTGGGGGGGTTTTGTCCATTGCTCAAAAACCAGAAGTAGGTAGGAAAATGCATAATTCAGAAACACCTCTTGCTTAAATGATTAGTTCTCTTGCCTAGATTAAAAAGTATTGATCCAGTTGATCACGTCAAATGCTAAAATATACTTCGGAGCAGAGCAATTGCCCGTGAAGTCTCTCTCTTTTAAAAAGATTGTGCATTAGGTTTATTTTGAGAAAATACGGGTCATGCATAGATTTCCTGAACTAGCAGGGGACCAGCAACAAATCTTTTGCAGTTGGGGAAATACTGGAGGGAGGAAGCGAAGGGAAACCTCAAGCATGCTGTCAAACATCCGTTTCAAGAAAGAAGTGCAAATTGTGACTCTGGAACCATCCAAATAATTTTCCCAGTTTAGAAACCTGTCTAGAACTACTGACTGGCTTAGAAGACGACTTCTTGCCTCAGTGTATTATTTGCCATCTTATTTCTTGCAAAGAGAAATAGAAAAAGAAAGGGGGAAAAGATAACAAAACAATTATACCTACAAAAGCTTTATGTATACTGTATAACACTTCACACAAAGTTTTAATAAAGAATGCCCTATTTCCATTATCCATAAATAATCTTTATTGCATGCAAGGCAGGGTTGATAAGCTTTCTCAGGATGGGAAATTATTCAACCTGAATTGAACTTTTATCAACTTGAACTGAAAATGAAAGAGCAAGAATATTTGATTGGAAGAGGGTATTGTTTTAATACCAATGGTTAGTGGGACCTCTAGCGACCAACACTGGAAACATTTCTGGTTTTTGTTTTTGTTTAAACATCAATCATTTGACATTATTATGCCAACTCCTGCACAAATGTAAATAAATTTCAGGGCCACAAAATACATCTTTTGTTTTTATTAGTACAATATATGAACCCAGACAGTTCAGCTCGCGGTTACTTATACACCTAGCCACTATAGTTTAATAAATTATAGTTTAAACAAATCCTGGCTTAGCATAACAAACCCAGTTAATGAGTTAAATCTCCTACAGAAGACTAAATTGGAATAGATTCACTAGAGATCTCCCAATCAGCTCTCAAAGGGCAGGCTGAAGGTAAAAGAGTCATCTTTATTGTACGTATACAACAGTGGTGGGTTTCGGATGTGTGCGGCGCGCGCATGCGTTGTAGCTGCCAGCGACGCTTCCACAAGCCTCAGAGATGCTCCAGCTGTACCGCCACTGGTATACAAACCTGCAATAATCATTGCCTTTGGTATAATCTGTTCCTCCATCTACCACTACTTTACTAAAATTGCAAGTGCCTGAGGACATGCTCTATGAGAGGGGTGTCAAACTCAAGGCCCATGGGCCGGATCCACCCTACGGGGTGCTTAGATCTGGTCCACCCTGGAAACAGTGAAGGTCCGGCCCCAAGTGCCTCTGCCAGCAAAACCAGACTCCCAATCTCGGTTTTCAGCTGGGACAGCCTCCTGCAACCCTCTACAAATGAAAACAGAGTTCGGGAGGGCCGCAAGCTCCATTTTCATTGGCAGAGGATTGCAGAAGGTTGTCCCAGCCAAAAACGGAGATTGGAAGCCTGGTTTCGCCAGCAGAGCACTTGGGCCGCCACAGGCACCTCCGATACATGTGACGTCAAGCTGGCCATGCCTCCCCCAGCCCCCCCCCCCCTGAGGCCAAACTCAACCCTGATGCAGGCCTCAATGAAATCAAGTTTGACACCCCTGCTCTATGAAGATAGGCAGAAGTAATGTAGGGTATTCAGTTCAAAGAAAAGAGAGAGGATCATGTTCAGATACATAAAAGGAAGCTACAGGGACCTGAAGTTGCTACTAAGGATGTTGGATGGCCAAAGGTCGAAGTCATCTCTCTTCCTTCCTATATCCTACATTCACCCTTGTCGAAGCATTAAACTATAATGTGGCCGGTTTGGTTTTGATCTAGAACAGTGATTCTCAACCTTGAGAACTTTAAGCTGTGTGGACGTCAACTCCCAGAATCCCCCACCCAGCATCAATTACAGCTTCAGCTGTCATTCAGCTTCAGGGTGAAAGCCCCTTGGTCAACTGTTGGAGAACATCTTTCAGTGTTCTGACATTCACCTTGCAATAAACTCAACACACAACGCAGATTATGCCTGAACACCCTGCCTGAACCCCACTCATTGTGGCTTGTTCAGAAAAGTGTGGCTGTGCACAGAATCCGCATGCAATTCTACATTTCAGGTAAGCTAGTATGCACGTTGTCTACCTTTAGGCCTTGCAAAGGTTTAAGGTTCAATGCTGCACCTTGGAAACACGCAAGAATAAAACAAAAGCTCGGGCGATGGTTTTTGTTCGCCTGCCCATGCAGAAACTCCAATCGTATCGAGAAGCTGCTGCTAATTTATTGCTGTTGCTCAAACAAAAGCAATCACCTGTATTTGCATGCGTACACCTGGCCAGCCACCCATCTGTCACAGAGAAAACAGCTTCCTGGAACAATAAGGATTAACTTGAAAACAAGTCTGCTTGGCTGCCCTCAGCAGTTCCATTAAATAAGCTCCTACTGCAACAACCACAGATAGAGAAGTCGGTCTTTTATCCCTCTGCTATTGCAGCTTCATTATTATTACGCTCTTTTCTACGACAATGCAGATCGTCCTCGACTTACAGCCATAAAGGTAAAGGTAAAAGTTCCCTTCGCAAATATGTGCTAGTCGTTCCCGACTCTAGGGGGCGGTGCTCATCTCCATTTCTAAGCCAAAGAGCCAGCGCTGTCCGAAGACGTTCTCCGGGGTCATGTGGCCAGCATGATTAAACACCGAAGGCGCATGGAGCACTGTTACCTTCCCACCAAAGGTGGCTCCTATTTTTCTACTTGCATTTTTTATGTGCTTTCGAACTGCTAGGTTGGCAGAAGCTGGGACAAATAACGGGAGCTCACTCCGTTACGCGGCGCTAGGGATTCGAACCGCTGAACTGCCAAACTTTCTGATCGACAAGCTCAGTATCTTAGCCACTGAGCCACCACGTCCCTACAACTATAACTGAGCCCCAAATTTTCATTGCTAAGCGAGTCAGTCGTTCAATGAGTTTTGCATATACGAATGAAAATATAGCTCACTGCTTTTATCTGAGCAACATTTTGTTACTTTTCTTGCCACTGTCATTAAATGAACCACTGCAGTTTTTCAGTTAGTAACATGATCGTTCAGTGAATCTGGCTTCTCCGTCGGCTTTGCTTGTCAGAAGCTCACATAACCCTGGGAAAGGGCAACTGTTATAAATACGAGACAGTTGCCAATTTTGATCAGGTGACCCTGGGGATGCTGCAATAGTCGTAAGTATGAAAAACAGCTGCAAGTCATTTTTTTACCTATATGCACTCACAGCATTCAGATATTAACCTTTATTAAATCTGTCTATATAAAAGCCAAATACACTCACTCATAACAAACTTTCCAGAACCATAAAGCCTACAAACTTGAAATTTGGCACATACTGAATGTTCCTCTTGGCTTCTAGGTGCCCGTTAAGAAAGGATTTTTCGAAATGACTATCAGATCATTAGTAGTTCTTATACAGCAATTAACACAGTCTTGATTCTAAGGAGTTCTACTCCCCCTCCCCACCTGAAAAGAACTCTGTTCCAGCTGCCAGTTGCCTCACATTCCGTTACTTCTGTTCAAACTGGAAGACATTCCACTCCTTCACTCAGGAGCAGCCTGGGGCTTCTTACAGTACTAAACATCAGTACTATGCCTTCCACCTATGGAACTGCTTCCGGACAGGCTCAAGGCAGCGGGAGTGATATTTCCTTATGTGTTCCAATCACCGACCATCACTGAGCCAACGGATTGAACCGGAGTGAATCAGATTTCTCCTGCATTGCCCATAGTTTCGTCGCGAAACACGGGTATCCAGCTGGTTAAGCAGAATTACCTGTGTTCCCATCCCACAGCCTACCAAACCAACCACACTGCACCTTAACCATGTTAAGTTAAAACGATTCCCTCTCATGTCTCAAAAACCATCAGCTGAGATAACAGACTAGAATAAATGGCGATTCTGAACGTAGCATATCCCCTTCCTTTAAAACTATGCACGGGAGAGAAATTGGCTGAACTTGGTTACTTGCGTTTCGGTAATTACACAGAGATGGCACCGGATTGCTTACTTTTTTGCTTATCTCTGAAATGTGGTACATGCTGACATAAGCTTGGCTAAGCAGATTATATACACCACACAGTACTTATCTCTATTCAGTTAAAGTCCACAGCAAGCTCAGATGAAAGTCAAAAATCCAAATGTCACAAAAGAATAGTAGGAGTTGATGTATGTGGACAGTTTAATAACCCATGTAATAAAATAATCCACAGGAACGTTAACAGATTGGCATCATTTAAACAAATGTCTATTATATCATTACAGCTTTTTAAAAATACTCTAAATTACAATACAGATCTAACAAAACCCCAGTTCCTAACAAATTGGCACCGTGAAACCAAAACTTAATGGAAAGATGCCACTATAAATATTTTGGGTGTGCAGAAAGATCTGACTTTCGGAAAGGTCTTATAGAACAGGTATACTTTAAAAGGAAAGTGTGATATGGCTTTGTGTTACATCACAATGTAGCAACCCAGGATTCTACCATTGGTCTCTGAGTTAAGAGATAATGTTTGCTACTGCGGGATTTTTATTTTGTTTCTACATGTCTGTATCTATGTATGATTTGTATGTACCGTAGATACGTAATTTTCATTCACACAAAGTTTGCCTTGGGGTGGGTAGACATATTGAAAGTTCCAATTTCATGCAACGTCAGAAAACAAAAAAGAGAGAACTTTAAGATAGTTTAATCAAGTACATCAACTTTGTGTAGGTAATTCATTAGCCAGAAGATCTTAAAATTATTATACTCTTTTCCTGAAAAATATGATTTATTCTCCGTAGTTATATATTCTAAAGCATTATCCAATTGTATGAAACTGGCACCTAAAAAGTAACTTTCTCCATCAGAAGATAAATATTATTCCTAAAAACTACTAGGTCATTTAACAATTGATTTTCCACTATGCCACATTTCAATTAACCCATTCAAGTTTGCTGGCAGATTCTTATTTCAATCATGCTCAAAACCGACCCTCTTTTTCCATTTTTATTTTGCAGCAAACTATAAAAATGCATATTTTTATGGGTGGTTGCCTCAGATTTCAAAGCCAAAATCCAAAGCATCCCCTCTCAGCCATAGACTTTGCTATGTAACATCAAAATACTGATTTTAGTTTCTAGTTTTTTAGAAGAAATAAAGAGATACGAAGGCAAAGAAATTGTGACTTAGATCTAGTTTCCAATATCTTTTGCGATGACATATACCCACATCAAAGATAAGTGCCTTCCAGATGTTTTCAGTTTCATATTCTATCAGTCCCAATTGCCATTGAAAAGAAATGTATGAATGAAGGGAAATGTACAGGTTCCAGGTTAATCTTCCAGGATCCAATCTGGGTCGGTCGGTCACCGGGACTAGAGGTTTTGTCTTCTGAATTTTTGGACTCATGCTGGAGCCCATTCTCAAGGAACTTCTAACCAAAATGAAGATGGGCTCCAGCAAGAGTCCAAAACCTCAGAAGTCTAGACCTCTCGTCCTGGTGATTGAACCATATTAGATCCTGCAGAAATTTATAACGTGTTCCAACATTGGGGAAACAAGTATCTGCCCTCCATTTAATCCAGGTTTTATATGCCTAGGAACTGACAACAAGATCTCACGCATTGTTAGTTTCCCCTTATCCTAGTTTTCCTTTCTTCATGCTCATTATTCAGGACATCTCATCACCCACAAGTTTTGTACCTATGATGCAGCAGAGATGACAAAGGCTGGTTTTATACCAATAGTAAAACTCCCCCGTTGGATTGTACGTTGGGTTGTATCTTCCACAAGCACAAATGGGACATTATGAAAAAGCCACATATTTATCAGAAAGATACATCAAGGTGAAACGGAAACCAGATCCATATCATTTTAAACCTCTGGGAATTGCAAATCTTTGATTTCTTTTTCTCATCCATATCTACTCCTTATGTCTACTGATTTGATTTTCGGGTTTTTTGGAGTTTTCTATGAGCCCTTTCTCTTCCAGCAAAGCAAATCAGTCACAAAGAAGGTTCTACAGCACATTTATTTAGTAGAATTAAGATTCGGGTTAATCCAATAGCCTTTTGAAACAGGCGACACATTACTTGAGATACTCAGGACGACCGGTAGGAAGGCTTTCAAAATCAGTCACCTAAACTCGAAGGAATTAAATATACACTTCTACAATACAGGACCGATATCAAAGCATATGAAAGTTGAACAATTTTTTGTCCAAACACAGGTGGGTCCTGCCCCAAAGTCTTCAGTTAAACAAATGGTGGATCATCCTGGATAAAATCCTTCTACCACGGAAAGTACTACTTAAAGCTAAATGTCCAAAAACTGGTTACATGTAAAAGCCAATACCAATTCAAGTTTGTATTAAGAGACAACTTTTTGAGGGGGAAAAAATCTGTTATCCCTGCAGCATTTTTTTTAAAAGATAAGGAATTAAAACCTGGAAAAGGGGAAAAAATACATAAGGTAACCAATTCAGGGATCATTAACTTTACAAATTGTGAACATGATCGGGTTGTTGTTGTTGTTTTTTAAATTCTATTAAAAAATCAAGTAGATCAATTTCCTGAGGCTCCTTCTGGAGCGTCGGTCAGGACAGTGAAGAAAACGGCAATGCGGAAACTGCGTCCAGCGAGGAACCCCTCCCAACCATCAACGGATGCGTAAACAACTTCTTGGAAATATTATATTGGCGAGAAAAAAAAACCCGAGCAGAAATGAATGGTGGACAGAAGGATCAGAAGTTTGTCTTCGTGAAAATAGACGTGCCGAAGCGGACCCCGACAGCTCCCCTCGCTGACACTGCACCAAATGCAGATGTTACGGGTCGGAGCGCAAACCGCTCCGTCTCCCTTTTGTATCTTACGCTTATTGCTTTGTGGCCCTTTGGCTGCAAGATTAAAAAGGATAAGGCAGCGCGTCTTCCCGGAGGTTGGAAAAAAATTAGGCACTCTGACAATTCGCACAGGTTTTGTTCTCCTCTCGCCTGTAGCTTTGGAGCTGGATGGAGCATTGATAGACGCCAAAGGTAGTCATCAGCAATTTTCTAGCCTTGGATTGGACCTCCTCCCACTTGGGTGAGCTACCAGGAACTGAAAGACAAGAAAGCCACAAAACAAAAACAAAAATAACAACCGTTTGTCCATTTCTTCTTGACGCCTCTATGGAAGGTAGCTCTCCCGATAAACCACCAAAACTATCATATATATATATTTTAAAGATAGATTTTGACTTTAATCACCAATACGAGGACTATTTGAACATCACATCATCTCTTTCCCCAAGGATGACCAAGAAGAATTACTTCTTCTCCAAGCTGATCCAAGACCCCCAAATAAAGCATCTGTTGAAGGCAGTAAATCAGAAACTCCCAGCCCTAGAAGCAATGTATTGTGAGTTAGTCTGGATGCAGTCCTGATTCTATTTGGAGATCTAATTAGTAGATCATCACCCCGGGGGGTGTTAGGGGTGTCTTACCATCACAGTATTTGTTTCCAGAGAGTAAGTCATCTGTGTGCCCAGTTTGGTTGAAATTGCTCAGGGCGTTCCAGAGTTATGCTGGAACTTACACGTACACACAGCCATATAGGTAGGTAGGTAGGTAGGTAGGTAGGTAGGTAGGTAGGTAGGTAGATAAGATAGATAGATAGATAGGTAGGTAGGTAGGTAGGTAGGTAGGTAGGTAGGTAGATAAGATAGATAGATGATAGAGATATACAGTAGATATAGATATATAGATATAGATATGTATGCATGCCTTATATGCCTTAATAGCTCTGCCATTATCTTGACAAATGCTTGAGACTGAGGGAAGCAGCTTAAATGAGAATTGATTGTTGTTATAAGCAAACCTAAGGAGTCCCTGGTGGGCTGGTCTGTTGGGACTACACAAGCAAATTTCCAACAGTTTATTGATTTGTCCGGTAGGATTGTCTCGGCAGTTGATTTTAGGGTTTCTACCTTGAATTTCCTCTATTTAATGAACCCGTTGAAAAGCTTTTCATATACAGAATTAATGCTCTCCTATTGCTCTCTCTCCTGTTTTGAGAACAATGGGAAAAATGGAAATATTCTTGAAACATTTCTCCTGTATATGCCTTCTCTATGGGGCTGGTTGTGATATACTAGCAACTGGTAGCTTGAAGAACTTTCACAAAGCCAAAGATGGAAGGATCGTTTACAAAGAAGCTCCTTTTAGCTCTGCATTCTTACTAGAAGAGGACTTCCTTTCAACCTGTCAGTTCCATCAAGCGACCGAGAACTTGGGCAGGACCCAATCACTGTCAAGCCATCAATCACTGCCAATCAATGATCAATTGACAGGCCAACCTCCTACACAAGCAAACATCATCTTGTCCATGGATGTCACTCTGACCCATGATGGATTGATAAATCTTCATCTCAAAAACCTAGTGAGGGGCAAAAAATACAATTCAATCTAAATGTTTCTTTAAAAATTAATTTTTGACCTGGGATGATCAATTAATTTATCTCTTCCCATCTTTTGCCTGTTTTGTGATTTTTGATGGCGAGCTTTCGATTAAAGCAGTTTTCTCTTATTTTACTTTACAAATAGTATCTCATAACTAGGTACCGCCTGAAGCAAGTATTTTAGAAGCAATGAATCAACATATCTATATATATATAAAAGCAAAATACCATTCACGCATCATCACGAAATCTCCAGAACCTTAAAGCCTACAAACTTGAAATTTGGCATGTATTTTTCGAAATGACCATCAGATCATTATTATATTATTATATTATTGGAACTCTGTTCCAACTGCCACTTGGGTGTGGGCATGGCCAGCAAGTGACTCATCTGGCCTGCGGGCTGGGAGTTTAGACATTCTACTCCCCCTCCCCACCTGAAAAATGCTCTGATGCTAAGGAGTTAGATTGAGGGAGAGAAAGGGAAATGATAGGAGAGGCTTCTGTGGGGCAAGCCTGAGGGAGAGGAGAGGATGAGGAGAGGAGAGGAGAGGAGAGGAGAGGAGAGGAGAGGAGAGGAGAGGAGAGGAGAGGAGAGGCATCTGTGAGTGAGCCTGAGGGAAAGAAGAGGAGAGGAGAGGCTTCTGTGGGGCAAGCCTGAGAGAGAGAAAGGAAGAGGAGAGGATCAATGGGGCCAGCCTGAGGAAGAGAAGGGGGAGAGGAGAGGAGAGGCATCTGTGAGTGAGCCTGAGGGAAAGAAGAGGAGAGGAGAGGCTTCTGTGGGGCAAGCCTGAGGGAGAGAAGGGGATAGGAAAGGATCAATGGGGCCAGCGTGAGAGAGAGAAGGGGATAAGATAGGCGAGGGCTCTGTGGGGCCAGCCTGAGGGAGAGAAAGGAAGAGGAGAGGATCAATGGGGCCAGCCTGAGGGAGAGAAGGGGGAGAGGAGAGGAGAGGCATCTGTGAGTGAGCCTGAGGGAAAGAAGAGGAGAGGAGAGGCTTCTGTGGGGCAAGCCTGAGGGAGAGAAGGGGATAGGAAAGGATCAATGGGGCCAGCGTGAGAGAGAGGATAAGATAGGCGAGGGCTCTGTGGGGCCAGCCTGAGGGAGAGAAAGGGGATAGGAGAGGAGAGGCGTCTGTGGGTGAGCCTGAGGGAAAGAAGGGGAGAGGAGAGGCCGATTGTAACTACTCATTAATTTTCAAGTTGTAAGTGTCGATTTATGAAGCCCAATCACATAGTTTCATAGCAGCTAGTTTTACCTAATTGTAGATGGACAATAGCAATTGTTTTTCCTGATGTTAGAGACCAGACGTACAGCTTTTCCACTGAAAACACGTCTTCCATTTTCATCAACTCTTCTTTAATAAGGTCCACATTTAAATGTCTTGGAACTCCTGCAAACGAAACAAAGAACCAGGAACAGATTTTTTTGCATTCAGATTGAAAAAATATATGCCACACGTGAACAATCTGTAAAAACGCTAAAAATAATACAACAGTTGTTTTTGAGTATTTGCTCAAAACAGCGGAGTTTTGGAGTACTTGTCCTCGTAAACACTTGTTTCAGCCTTGCTTAATCCTGGAAAGTAATCATGGAAATTACGGTCTCAATTGTGATCGTACATCAAGGACTGCCGGTGTATTGTATGAAACAAATCAATCTATCTTTTCTATGTTGATAGTTCAACATAAAAATAAAAAAACAACAACTGCAACAGAGGGCAAGACGAGAAACAATGAATGAAAATTAATCAAGGAGAGAAGCAACCTGGAATTAAGGAGAACCTTCCTAACAGTGAGGACAATTAATCAATAGAAGGGGTTGCCTCCAGAAGCTGTAGGTACTGCATCACTGGAGGTTTTTAAGAAAAGCCTGGACAGCCATCAATCTGAAATGGTATAGGGTCTCCTGCTTGAGCAGAGGGTTAGACTAGAAGACCTTCAAGGTCCCTTCCAGCTCTATTCTGATTCTGATTCTAAGCTGAAATATTTGTATTAAATGTCACAACGCAACGGTATGATCAGGTCATTCACATGATGACATCATAAGATGTGCATTTTTTTTTTGCCAAAACCTTTTTTATTTATTTTTAATTTTCAAAACAAACATAAAAACCCTCCTTCTTTACATCCTGTAGAAAGTGTGTCAGTTGGTTACAAACGGCTTTTGTGCATCTCTCCTACCGTCATCCAGTATAATTCATAATTAACTCTAGTATCTTAACTCAAATACATATTACCATCATCGTACCTCCACTTTTATTTGACTATAATTGTTTAAACGTCCTTCATCATGAAATATAGCAAAATTTAATACATAACCACATACTGGCATTTCATTTACTTATTCATAAAATCCTCCATTAACATTAAATCCTTATATCCTATTCTAGCTAAAGATGTGCATTGTTATTCTGACACCATCGAGGCTTGTTCTGGAAGCTGCTGATGCCAAATAAAGTTAGGTTGAGAGTCAGCCATGATCACAGTCCTTTCAGGCGCAGAGTATTACGTTCTCACAGCCCTTTTTAAACCACTTGATAAGAGGTCGTCCTCGAATTATAGCAGTCCGTTTAGTGATCGTTCAAAGTTACAATGGCCCTGAAAAAACCTGACTCAAAAAACCTGAACAACCGTGGCAAGAAAAGTCGTAAAATGGGGCGAAACTCGCTTAGCAAGTGTCTCACTTAGTGACAGAAATGTGGGTCTCAATTGTGGTCATTAAATCCCTATACTCAGTTGGTAGCAAGTGTCCTTCTAATCTAAGCCATCAAGTTAAGGAGGAAAATTACTAAGCGTGCGTGTATCATTTTTTAAAAGCCCTCTGAATTCTCTCTCTTCCCGGTCGCCGGCTGTTTTTAACAGCTCTTACCTTCAAGTACAATTATTCCGGTGTCCCGTATAATCCGAAAGGTTGTAAAAGCCACAAGAACTGAAAATACGTAGGTACATATAGGATCAGCAATCTTGTATTCTGGCTGAAACGAAAAAGATTGAAACCTTATAACAAAAAGTCCCTGGCTATAAATATTTTGAAGGCTTAGAAATGGGTGTGTGGAAGAATTCCATCAGTCAATATTTTAAGAATGTAAGAATCGGGGCCAAATCAATACAACTGCCATAATTATTCGATTCCTATCCCGTCCATTCAATTTTTCACTAAATCGAGTGACTTTGTTGTTGTTGTTTTTACAACAGTTGAAAACACCCAGAGTTATTTTGGGGTAAATTTGGGGGATATATGTCAGAGTATTCATAAACTGGCAGGACATGGTAACAAGGTCAGCCAATGTACAGGCATGGCAACTGGGTCAGCCAATGGAAATCATTTGGTGACTGAGAGCCATGCCAGATGGCCCGGAGCCTGGGCGTGGCTTACCTATGTAGCTCTGAGTCTGTGCAAGAGAACTAATGTATTAAGCTCTGAACTCTGAACCGAAACCATTCTCTCTTCTTCCAATGAACCAGCTGTTGGTATTGTATGTTTACTTATGCATTATATTACATATAAAGAGAAGTTAATGAATCCTGCTGAATCAGTTACCTCTGTGTGCTTTCTGGATTTGATTTTTACAACCAACTCTGACAATATACAATATGTGTTTGCAAACTGCGGTTTTTCCACACAGCTTAGGTCAATAAGCTATACTTACAAGAACCAGCCTTGCGGAAGAGGGCTAATTCGTATGTGCTTTTTCTCACAGATAAGTAACACTTTCCTTGTTAAGAAGATACTGGCCAACTACATTTATTTACAACTGAACAACAGGGCCGAGTCTTCCCAAACTTTCCCATGAATAATATTCTTTAACGCAACTTCTTTGCAACTACAATTTGGACCACGAGCGATAAGAAAAAGAACATACAACTGTAGAACAAAGGCTGTTTTGTATGCAGGATATTAAACGCCTTGGGGGGTGGGTGGGGGCGTGGAATCAGCGACAGATGATCACTGAACTTTTCAGATTTTTTTAAAAAAATACTGATGTATTTAACTACCTGAATGAATCATGCTTGACTGCAGTGCTTGGATTGATAGGCGGTTTGAAACACAGTTAACCTTTGTGCTGTACTGAATGTTTTTGCAAACGGGGCGGAGTAAGCACAGTACGTCCTGGCAATACAGAAACACCCACATGGTAGAATGTGCAGAAATGAAGAGATTGACACTGGCTATCAAGGAGAAAGAACAAACTGATTATTATGGGAATTTGGGAATCATTTTACCGACGGTTAGAGAATAGACATAAGAATTAATAGTAAAAGAAGTGAAGTAAAATATAGAAAATGTATGTATTTATTTAGTTTGTCACTCATGTACAAGATAATAGGAAAGTTTAAACATGACTAAGAACACAGGAAATGGGTACAAATAAATGGGGACAGTAGGACAGGGACGGTAGACACACTGGTGTGCTTATGCACGCCCCCTTACAGACCTTTTAGGAATGGGGTGAGGTCAACTGTAGACAGTATAAAGTTGAAGTTGTGGGGGTTTGAGGATGTAACAACAGAGTTAGGTAGTGCATTCCAGGCATTCACCACTCTGTCGCTGAAGTAATATTTTCTGCAAATGAGTTTGGAGCAGTTTACTTTGAGTTTGTATCTCTTGTGTACTCGTGATATTATTGCGATTGATATACAATAGTTGATTATATTAATATAATTAATAGAGTTAAGTAAATCATGATGAGGATTGTTATAGTATCAGACATTTAAGGTATTGGAAAGTAAGCTAAGGATAGATTAAATCATGAATATGATTGCAAATTTTAATTGTTGGCACAAAATATTTGTACCCAGATGACATACTGTTATGCGGCGCTAGGAATTCGAACCACGTAATTGCCGGCCTTTCTGATCGACAAGCTCAGTGCCTTAGCCAAGGAGCCACCGTGTCCCTTCTAAGAAACCACTGGTTGCCCTCTAATACCACAGGATGAGATCGCCAGGTCTCGCTGCTTTAGCAGAGTAAGGAAGACACTCAGAGATGATTCACACCCTGGTCATTGTCTCTTTGCACTTCTACCATCGGGTAGAAGACATTGAAGTGTAGACAGCCGAACAAATAGATTTAAAAACAGTTTTTATCCTTGGGCTGTCAGATTTTTAAGCACAACCACAATCACTCCAAGCACACGCGGAAGCACACGACTAATTTTACTTGCATAGAGATTATTCTTTATACTATTTATGTTGTTTGTATTTTTTTGTCATGGATTGCACCAGGGAGGCTAAAACCAATTTCATTGTATACATGATGTACAATGACAATAAAGCACAGGGTGAAACCTAGCAGGTTCTGACAAGTTCTGGAGAACCGGTAGCGGAAATTTTGAGTAGTTCGGAGAACCAGCAAATACCATCTCTGGCTGGCCCCAGAGTGGGGAGGGAATGGGGATTTTGCAGTATCCTTCCCCTGCCACGCCCACCAAGCCACGCCCACAGAACCAGTAGTAAAAAAGAATGAATTTCACCACTGCAATAAAGGCTATACTATACTATTTCAATCCTGAGTCATTCTTCTCTATGGGTTGGACATTTTTACGTGAATAAACCCGTGTCAACATCCCAAGGCCGAACGACCCTAGATCAGAGAGACCCCCAGGTCTAAGCGAAGAAACCCTGCCCACCTTAAACCGAATGATGTACGCAGCGACAAGCACGCCAATACTCTGGACCAAGTCTCCCAGGGCATGGACGAAGGCCGCTCTCACAGCCAAGCTGCCGTGGCCGTGACTGTGAGAATGCCCAGGGCCTCCAGCGGAAGAGCCGGAGGGAGGAACTGATGAAGGCGCGTGCGAATGGGAGTGGAGGTGACCCGACTGGCTCAGCAAAAAGCCCATTCTGAAATGACAAGGAGAGAAGAGGAGAAAGTCCTTTAAAACAGGGAAAGGGCAGCTTTACTTTGGAAATGCCAATGAAATAAAATAAGTTATAGAATTTTGATGGCTTTTTTTTTTTTTAGTAAGGCTATACAGCGCATCACAATCAAAGCCAAAGTGGTATTTTGGTACCTAAAAGGTAACTTAACTAGTTCATAAGGTAACTATCCAGTTGTGTGTGATTCACCAACTGGTGGTCTGTGGACCACTGGTAGTCCCTGAGAAAATGTTGGTGGTCTGCGGAGAAATATTAGCATTTTTTATATTGCACTCAATCAGGGATCCTCAAACTACGGCCCCTGGGCCAGTTTTGATCGCCGAAGCAATTACTCCCGCTCGCTGAAAGGATGGGGTCCTTCAGGCATTTAGCTTGGCTACCTGTTTAATACCTCCGGCGGCCCTTCCCTCCCTCTCTCCCTGGGAGTCCAACTGCTTCAGTGAGCAGGGCATGAATCTTTGGCCGAGTTCCTTGAGAGAAGGAGCTTGCAGGGGGGCGATCTGGGATCCAGGCTGGCTACAAGACAAACATTCATTCTTGGCCGTATTTGAGATTCCTAGCTGCAATGGACAGCAAACCTGGGGTTAACTCCAGGCGCTTCCCTCCACTGACAGGAGGCCAAGCTAAGTGCCTGAAATCATTAGTTCATATTAGTGGTCTGCGGGATTTAAAATTATGAATTTAGTGGTTCCTGAGGTCCGAAAGGTTGGTGACTCATTTTCGTTTATTATCTGAGAAGCCAGAGTTGTCCAAAAATGCTTCTGTGGTCATGTGGCCAGAATGGCTATATACACCAACGTTGCACGGAACGCTGTTACTTTCCCACCAGAGTGGTACCTATTTATTTACTCGCATTTGCATGCTTTCAAACTGCTAGGTTGCCAGGAGTTCAGGCTAGAAGGGGAGCTCACCCCGTCACGCAGTACTTGGGTGTTGAACTGCCAACCTTTAGCTCAACGACTCCGGCTTCTTAATCACACAGCACAATTCTTCCTACAGTGGCTCTTTGAACCCCAGGAGAGTCACTGGATTTGTCGACAGGTGTGAGATTTGTGCCCCTACAAGGCTCTGACGCGGTGGCTCTGTGGCTAAGACGCTGAGCTTGTCGATCAGAAAGGTCGGCATTTTGGCGGTTCGAATCCCTAGCACCGCGTAATGGAGTGAGCTCCATTGACTTGTCCCAGCTTCTGCCAACCTACCAGTTTGAAAACATGTAAAAATGCAAGTAGAAAAATAGGGACCACCTTTGGTGGGAAGATAACAGCATTCAGTGCGCCTTCGGCATTTAGTCATGCCGACCACATGACCATGGAGATGTCTTCGAACAGCGCTGGCTCTTCGGCTTTGAAAAGGAGATAGCACCGCCCCCTAGAGTCGGGAACGACTAGCACATATGTGCGAGGGGAACCTTTACCTTAAGGCTCTGAAGCAATTTTTTAAAAATACAAAATAGATCCTAGTTTTCAGCCCAGAAGCCTGAAAAATAATCAGTTAATTGTTCGCGGGAACTAATGGGAATCAGCGGTGCTTTCTAATGTCGTTCTGCAAAGCCACTGTAAATATATATATATATATATATATATATGCTTACAGGTCAGCTGCTTGGCCAGACAGCCTATCTGAACATCGTTTCTCCAGAGTTCCTTTTGCTCTATTATATTTCACTCTTCCTGCTTATCTGCTCGGCCTGGCCTGCTGCCCATGTTCAAGGAGAAAAATAACTCCAGCCCTATGCTCGCCAAGAAGAATAGCGGGACAGAATTCCCCTCATCCTCCTTATGCCCCATTATTCAAGTATGCTTTGATCTAAACGAAGCAGCAAGAAAAAACAAAACAAAACTTTGTCCTATCCTTGGTAAAGCCTTCTGCTTTCCAAATCCTTTCTTTCTGCCTGGGCAGGAGGTTGGACTAGATGACCTACAAATTCCCTGTAAATTCAAGTAACTGAGTTTATTTAAATATTTTTATAACTTTGTATGACCGAGTTCTGTTATTCAATAAAGGAAATTAATCAATGGAAGGTCTTGTATCTTTTTTGAGGAATTCTTGGCTCGATCCATTTTGCTACTCAGATCCAATTGATTAGCCAGGCAAAATGCCTTGTTTAGGGTCTTCCTGCTTGGGCAGGGGGGTTGGACTAGATGACCTACAAGATCCCTTCCAACTATGTTAATCTGTAATCAGAATTTAGGATACAAAATCTTAGCCAACCCTACGGCTACGAGACGCCATCACGATCAACAGGCTTCCCTTTATTAAACACAATCCTGTCATCCCTTAATTCAGGTTAGATTCGCGGGCGACTGGATGGATCTGAGCGTTTACTGGCCAGATCAAGGTCAATAGACTCTCAATCTTAAATGGAAGGAAAACGATAACTTACATGAGGTTTACTGCGACTCCAACAGCTGCGGTGATGAGCATTACATCTCCATTAATCTCGTAGTCCATGTGGATTGTTCGCTGAACAGCCTCGTATAAGAGGAAAACCATCAGGATGTAAATCAACAGAACACTGAAGATGGCAGATAAAACCTCTGGGAGAAAAGAAGCAAAACACCAACGATTGAAAAAGGAAGCCCAAGTGCATCCTCCCAACCTACCGTATTTTTCAGAGTATAAGACGCACCGGAGTATAAGACGCACCAAGGTTTTGAAGAGGCAAATTGTTTTTTGCGAAAACAGGCCTGTTTTTTTTTTAAAAAGGGGGGGGGGGCATGAATAGCCCTTAGGAGGCTTGTAGGGTGTTTTTGCTCATTTCTGCCCTCCCCAGCCCCCAGGAGCATTCTGTAAGGCTCCTAAAGGCTCTGCACGGCCATTTCGGTGAAAGGGGGGCGGGGTTTCAGGAGGCAAAATATGCTGTATTCGGTGTATAAGACACACCCAGATTTTCAGCCTCTTTTTTGAGGGAAAAAGATGCGTCTTATACTCCGAAAAATATCGTAACTGTCAACTCTGAAGCTGGCCAGACTGAGGCCACCTTTGAAGCTTCAGTGTTGCCACAATGGAGATGAGGGTTACGGAGGCCGGGGAGTAGAGATAGCCTTGGGGGGGGGGGGCTTTAGCTCTGGGAACCAAGGACATTTGAACAGGTGGCTGGAGAGAGGAGGAGTGAAGTTACCAAGCAACCAGACAGCACTTTGATTGGACCACGTGACTGTTTGGAAAGAGGGGGGAAACTTTGACTTTTAATTAGGTGGAAAACCGCAGGAACTGTTAGAGTCGGTTTTCACCAGTCCGTGCCAACATGATGTATCCAAATAAAACTGTTCTTTAAGGCATCTACCTGACTCGGAGTTCTGTTTGCTGTGGGGATGTTATTAATCAGCATAACACACCTACTCTGGTGTGTGTCCCATTGTAACCACACTAGAACTCTGCCACATTGGTTACCCCGGACGGATTGAATAATCAACAAGTGTCATTATCGTAGCTTTTTGGATCGTTTCAAAGAATCAGGTCTGGGAGAGTTATTTAGAACTGTATACAACAGGAAACCCTCTGTAAAAACAAAATAGCATAATTCCAATTTTCACAGCGAGAAAAGGCATTGGAACGAAGGTAAGAGAAGAGGTACAAAGTCTGTTTTTAGCAGCGTCGCATTTCACAAACTCGGTCTGCCAAGTTTTCAACTCTACCATCGAGAGGTTTCCCTCCCCTACGATAACGTCCCCATCAATTCACGTATTAAAAGCCGTACTGTACTTTACTGTAGAACAGGAGGCCATCCTGGATCTCAGACAACACACAGCTTTGGCAGCGGGGCAACTTTTCTTTCAAGAGTTCTTAATTTTCTTGAATGAACATCCTTATGACTGAAACCCAAGCCCACCCGGAGCTAAAAGCTGTTTGCAAAAGCATGCGGATGTACACACCAGCACTTGACTTTCGTTACGCAGCTCCTACAGAGAGGGAGGATGCTGGAAAAAAAAATCTAATGACAGCTTTAGAAAACAGGATCCTTATAAACCAGTGATGGCGAACCTTTTCGGTGCAAAGTGCCCAACATGTATGTTCCTGTATGTGTACGCCTGAGCGTCAGAAACCTGAAGCCCAGCTAGCCGGTGTGCATGCACCCAAAGACCATTCGGGCTGTTTTCCGGCCGTTTTCGGACACTCTGAAAAACAGCCTGAAAAACGCCCGGAAAAACAGCTTGTTTTGGGGGACAATTTTGGCTGGTTTTTTTTTTCAGGCCATTTTCAGGCCATTTTCTGGCACTCCGGCACCTGCCAAGGCCAGCTGGCCGTTGCGTTATGTGCGTGCCCGAAACCAGAAGAGCAGCTGGCGATGGCACATGTGCACACAGAGAGGGCTCTGCGTGGCACTTCTGGCACGCATGCCATCATGGCTGCAAACAGTGGATTGAATCATGTGAGCGGAAACTCACCTAAGCAGAGGCCTGAAGGAGCAAAATCAAACCAGCACATCTAATTGAAAACATATCTCTCTTCTTTCTCTTTGGGGCAACGACTTCTCCTTCTAAGAGCTAGTGTGACTATATTTTTAGAAATGTCTTGTAAAGACCGGTGAGGTTTTTTTTCATAGGCGAACCGTAATCAAAGAACATCCCATCCGTTCATTCATCCCCTGGGACAAGGACGAAGAGATAGGGAGCGGGCATCCCAACACCGACAGCGCAGCAAGAGACGAGATCTTTTCCTTTCATGAGCTTCTGTTTCGTCGTTGGCAGGGAAACAGAAGCTCACGGAAGAAACGCCATGGAGATCTGACCTGGGGCGACGGCGCGCATCAGTGGTGGGTTTCAAAATTTTTTAGAACTTCTTCCGTAGGTGTGGCCTCCTTTGTGGGAGTGGCTTGCCGGCCATGTGACTGGGTGGGAGGGGTTTGCCAGCCATGTGGCCAGGTGGGAGTGGCTTGGCAGCCATGTGACTGGGTGGGCGTGGCCAACTTGTAAAATTTCAAACGTAAGGCTAGTTTTCCTTTCAATCAGATGCAATTTGGATCGGAATTGGAAGACCAATCAAAAATAAACAACAGAAACTCTCTGTATCTAAAATCATATTCTCCGAATTGGGAGGGAGGGACGGACTTTCAAATGAGACATACATATGATCCACAACATGAGACCTAAGGCACCATTAAACATTATGAGGATCTACATGTACTACATATCTCCAACATTTCAACATCACTTCTCTTGGTTCCTGGAAGGCTGATTCTTGGGTAAACGAATACCAAACTGCAGTAGCTACCAGCACTGAATCGTATCTCATGGTGAAAGATCTGCCTACAGAAACTGATGTCACAATAAATCTCTCTGGGCTGCAAACAGATACACCCAAGATGTTTACTTATGCTGAAGAGTTACCAGGAAGTACACAGAACAGGCATAAACGTACCAGAATCAGCGAATATGGTTACTTTTCCCCCCAGCCTGTACCGAATCCTTAAGTCAACAGCTCAAAAGGGATCTCGCAAATTACCATTTTTTAATAGAGATACAATATTGTATCTCGGTAGAGATACAATATTGTTAGCCTCGGTGACGCAGTGGTTAGAGTGCAGTACTGCAGGCTACTTCTGCCTGCAATTTGGCAGTTCGAATCTCGCCAGGCTTAAGGTTGACTCAGCTGTCCATCTTTCCGAAGTGGGTAAAATAGGACCCAGATTGTTGGAGGCAAGAGACTGACTCTGTAAAACCGCTTAGAGAGGGTTGTAAAGCACTGTAAAGGAGTATATAAGTCTAAGTGCTATTGCTATCCATCTACCCCTTTCTTACCAAAGTAAGCAGATGTCTTACCCTGGCACCTTGTTAGATCACTTTTTTTTGTCAACTCTGGAACAGCCACAGGGCAATTGGGAATTGAAGCTTGATACGGATGGAGGGCAACCCAGTCGGAGAAAATACACCGAAGAAACCCTCACTGCCAACTGGCTCAGGCAGAGGCAGCGGGATAATTGAAAAAGCCTCCTACCTAATCGATGGAATCCAAAGGTGAATTTTTTTGTGGGCGCTTTTGCAGAGAGCCACAAAGCGAGAAGGGTCAAAATAATGCTGCTGAGATCTGTTAACATGTGAAGCGCATCCGTCATGACAGCGAGACTGTTGGCAACGTATCCACCTTTAATGCAGAAGTTTAAAAGGAGGAAAGAAACGTTAGATATATTGACGTATTAATCCCCCCCCAAAAAAAAACCCAACAACCCATATATATTCAAGCAAGGAGTTGCATCAGCTTCCGTGCTTGAAGTGGAAAAGAATGAAACTTCGATTTTGGGTTTTACCGAGTAGATTGTATTTTACAATGTTTTCTAACTCAATAAAATGGTAAACTGGGGGGGGGAGGAATCACAGCTTCCCAAAACATCTGATGGTGATGATTGTTCTGACTTAGGCCTCCCGAGAGCATGAAGCAAACTCCTTGTCCCGACAAAAACCCCTTTTATTAATTGACTGCGAATTCTGCTCATTCACATCCAGCAAAGTCTTTCGAGGGAGGATTTATGGCCACAGACCTTATCTGGCTTGGAGAGCTGCCAGGCTGATATTTGCAAAACTTGGCGAGGAGTCTCGGAGATTCAGGAACCAATTAGGAGAACTAATTGTCTCCTGCAAACCCCACTCCCCTTTTCGCTCCTCTTTTATTTCCTCTGGGAGGGGCCATTCATTGTCCACCTGTGGCCTTACTCCCAAGTCGACCCCTGTTCTTTAGCTGTTCCCTTCTCCTGTCAACTCCGCGCATACGCACACTGGGAACAGGCTCCAGCTGTTCTTCTGCCTCACTGATGTACGATTCCAAAGGCAGCTGATAACTGGCATACGGCTCTGGCCCCCTCTGCCTCCGACACAGAGCCCTCATCAGAGCTTTTCCCCGACTACAGAACTGGCCCATGTCCCTCCCCAACCTCCTCACTATCCAAATCTGCTGCCAGTTTTGCTGATCCCTGGTGGGCCACAACAATGATGTTTTCCACTCAGTTGTATTCACATCTGGGCGATTCTATGGGTCAGGTCTCTCCACATATTCCAATCTTCCAACACATTACAGTTTATCGTACAGATTATATTATAACATACACATTGGAGAGTGAGGAATGGACAACGATCACAATAGCTCCAGTCAAATATATTTTGGGCTGTTATAAACCACATTTTAATATCCTCAGCAGGAAATCACCCTAGGTAGCAATCACCGTACGCTCAGTATATTTCATAACTTATTTCTGAAAAAGCACCAATGTCCCTCAAAGGACTCGATTCTTTAAACATTGAGAATTCAGAACCGGTCTTTAAAACTAGCAATTTCCAGAAGATTTATATCCTGTAATTAAATGGCTCTAGCTACAGGTTTTAATTCCTGGGCTCATTTCATTCGCAGGAAGGATTTTAAAAGAAACTTAGTCCCCCCCACCCACCTTTTTTTTTTCTTTTCAGTTTCAACTTACAAAAATATTTTTTTTTTAAAAAAAATAGTACTTTTAAGACACCGCCTCCACTTGGCAGACACGGGGGTCAGGAGACAGGGCCTCTTAACATTTTAGGAATTGCTCTAAAGTAAGCAAAGCGGTTCAGCCTGATCCACGAAGGGTGGAACTTCAGAGAACCTTTGATAAACTCAATGATTTATTTTCCTCAAAGCTCAACCTCTCACACCAGCCACGCAAGATGATGTGGTGTGTAGGATTGTTTAATAGGCAGGTCCTCTTTCTGTGATTAAAGGAGGCCTGAAACCAGGAAAGGTGAAGCAGAAGTTAACTGGGCATTTGCATTCTTGGGGCACAAGAGGAACACACCGATCTGCAGCGGTACAGATTCTGAAAACAACAACTCATAACCATCTGGCAGGTCTGAGATTCCGGTTTGTAGAAAGGCCTGCCTCACTGCTGCCTCTCTTAAAGAGCTCAAAAGAGGCTGGTGAATCTGTCCGTCTTGTCGCCGTCCCCCCTCAATAACAGGTTTGATGCCTCACAGCTGCCTTCAATGAACCATGAAGGACAAGAGTCCACTGTCATGGAAAGCAGACCTTCCGAAGAATCCGTGAGGAGGTTGGGGAGGAACCTGGGCCAGTCCTGGAGTCTGGGGAAGGCTCTGATGAGGGCTCTGTGTCGGAGGCAGAGATGGGACCAGGGCCGTATGCCAGTTATCAGCTGCCTTCGGAGTCAGACATCAGTGGGGCAGACGAACAGCTGGAACCTGTTCCCAGTGTGAGAATGTGCACAGTTGCCAGACAAGGGAACAGCTAAAGAACAGGGAACGACTTAGGAGTAAGGCCACAGGTAGATGATGAACGGCCCCTCCCAGAGGGAATAAAAGAGGAGCGAAAGGGGAGTGGCGTTTGCAGGAGACAATTAGTTTGCTTAATTGGTTTGTGACTCTCCCAGACTCCTTGCCAAGTTTTGCAGATGTCGACCTGGCAGCTCTCCAAGCCAGATAAGGCCTGTGACTGTAAATCCTCCCTTGAAAGACTTTGCTGAATGAGCAGAATTCACAGTATTCACAATAATGTTTGTCGGGACAAGGAGTTTGCTTCAGGCTCTTGGGAAGCCTCGGTCAGAACAAGAGAAAACGAACAGGGATTGGGAGGGGGGGGAGAAGCAAGGGGAGACACAGTTGTGGAGGTGAAGCAGCCCGAAATGGTTCTCAGAAAGTTCATCAAGTTAATCCAGGGGTGTCCAAACTTGAAGACTTGTGGACTTCAATTCCCAGAATTCCCCAGCCAGCCTGTCAATTCTGGGAGTTGAATGAAGTCCACAAGTCTTAAAGTTCTCAAGTTTGGACACCCCTGAGTTAATCCATCCTTGATTCCTTGCACTGGACCATTTTTACTGCACCGAACATACAAGAAGGCTTAAGTCTATTTTAGCTAACCTGGTTGCTGGACAACTTTCTTGACTGGAGGGATACGGTCAAATAAGGACATACTGCTCATGATAACCAGGGTGCAAGCTCCAGAAGCAATTTTTAATAGCAAGTGGAAAGTATCTGTCTGAAAGTCTATTTATTAATGATTTCTAATTTTTAAAAATGGATGGAATGAAATCAAATCCGGTCTATCCAGGTCTCGACCATCCCTTTTGGCCCTTTGTGAGGAGAACAGCTGTTAGCTTACAGTAGCAACAATCAGTATGAGCCGATAGCATCTTCTTCAACCAACAAGTTTTATTAAAGCCACAAGCTTCTCTTTTTTCTAAGGCTTTTTTTTTTATTAAGTGCTAATCAGAAAAGGCACCACAAAATTCCTCCTCTTTTTGGGCTGTAATTCCATCCACTGAAAGGCTAGATGCCAGAAACCTGGATCCTGGATTAGGTTCTCTCCTGTAGACTATATAATATTAGAAACTGCCTTTCTATTGTACTGAAACTAAATAATAAATGTGGCTTACTTGGCTCAACGTTTTTTTTTTTTTATGAGCCTCTGTTTTGTAACTCCAGCTGATTGCGGGGTTAGTTAGTAAATGAAAAACCAATCAGGAGTTAAGGTAAGATAGGAACACAACCTTGGGGCATCTAAGTTTGGAAACCGTCAAGACCAAGCTACGTACTGGGACTATACTGGATAGATCTGTGAACGTGGGTAGTCAAAGGCCACATTATTCAGCTGAACTACTCCACACAATGGCAGATCAAAAAAATTGGCACAGCTGCTCCTCTCTTTTGCTGCGGGCAGTTTTTGCTTACTTAAGACATTCTCTAAATCTACTGTCCTGTTGCAACGCCAGCTTGCCAATTTCACAGTGGCCCTTATCCTTCTGCCTGAGAAAATAATTAAACGGCTTTTCCGCGGAACCCCCCACCTTACAAAACAACCTCCTTCCACCCCCCCCCCACCCTGTCCCGTGCCTGCAGGGCACTCTTACCTACGAGCTCCCCCATCATAAAGAGAAGGTACAGAATGGCCGCTAAAGCCAGCCGCCTCTTGACCTTCTTCTGCTTTGACAGTTCCCTTCGCTGGGTGCAACGGTTGCAAGGGTCCGCCGGGGGTCCAACCGCAGCATTTCGCAATGCTATGTCCCTGTCCAGCAAGGACTCATCATCGGAGTGAGGCCCCACGTAGGCCCCGTTGGCAGCCGTGTCGGCGGCATCGTCCGAAACCACCACTTGAAGTTTCTTGAAGCGGGGAAAGTCTTCCTCCCCAATCTCGTCCGAAAAATCAAAGGCATTGCAGTCGTTCAGAAACAAGGAATCATTGTTCTTCCTCAGGACCGACTTGAGGCTGTTCCAGATGCTGAGGCCAGCCATTGCAGGCTGTCGGGTTCTGGAAACACAGCTGGATGCCCCTGGTACCGAGGGACGGGCTGTCTGCCTCGGGGCAACTATATCTCTGGCATGCCTTGGCTGTGTTCGCCCACCATTCGTCTCTTCTAGGCGGAAGCCTCCAACCAGGGCACTTTCATTGAGGAATTAAAACTGGGAAAGGCAAGGAGAGGCAAGTTAGGAAGTCAATGGGAAGTTTTGGCCCTCCACCCAAGCCCCAGCCACGCCAAGATGAGGATGGATGTCCCTTCCCAATCCGACACATCACAAAATCTAGAAAGGTACGTCAATACCCATGTGGGTGATAGATTAGCAATAGTCCTTAGACTTATATACCGCTTGACACTGCTTTACAGTGCCAAGCGGTCTCTAAGCGGTTTACAGAGTCAGCCTATTGGCCGCCGACAATCTGGGGCCTATTGCTGCCTGGCTCAGCAATAGCGATAGGCTTATATACCGCTTCCCAGCGCCCCCTCTAAGCCCTTCACAAAGGCAGCCCATCGCCCCCAACAACCTGGCTCCTCGGAAGGATGGAAGGCTTGAGCGATGCCCAGCAATGAACTTGCCCCAGCGCGTTTGACCCAAATGTTCCCCCGAGGGAGTTGTGGGGGGATAAAGCCGGCGGTCTCTCTGCTGCCGCTGGAAGGCAGGCAGCAGTAGATGTGGGGCAACCTGGACGAGTATCACACCTTGATTTTTCAACTCCAGGCATCCTAACCAGGCAGGTTGAACGACTCCCACCATCAAGCTCTCCAAGAATAACTCACCCAGGCGCGGAGCTCCAGAAAACGCCCCTCGACGAGCTCCCGTGGCTTGGAGAGAATCAAGTGGAAGTGGGAGTGGGAGCCCCTGGACATGCTACCAGGCAATCGGGTGGAAGTGTGAGTGGGAGTCCCTGGATGTGCTGGGGGGGGGGGGCTAGGGGACAATCGGGTAGAAGTGGGAGTCCCTCAACGAGCTCTGGGGGCTTGGGAAGAATCGTGTGGGAGTGGGAGTCCCTGGATGTGCTGAGGGGGGGGACTAGGGGACAATCGGGTGGGGGTGGGAGCCTATGGACGTGCTGGGGCGGGTGTTGGAGAGAATCGGGTGGGAGTGGGAGTCCCGACGTGCTGGGGAGGGCTAGGGGACAATCGGGTGGAAGTGGGAGACCCTCAACGAGCTCCCGGGGCTTGGAGAGAACCGGGTGGGAGCCCCTCGATGGGCTCCCAGGGTTTGGGAAGAGCCGGGAAGTGGGGGCGGGGAGGGGGGGAGCCCGCCGACCTTGCTCTACCTGCAAGCGGGGAAGGAGGCGCCCGCCGCGGGGAAGAGCTCCGTGCCTCCGGGGCCATCTCCTCCTCCTCCTCCTCCTCCTCCTCCTGCTGGAGCCGGCGGCGGGGAAGCGCAGGGCCAGGAATTCCTGCGCTTTCCTCCAGCGACGAGAAGCGACGAGTGGCGCTGGGGCAGTGCCAGGCTGCTGCCCGGAGATTAGCCAGAGAGGGTGTGGGCTGCTGGCGAAGAAGAGGCATGCCTGAATAGTCATTCACTCACGCGGTCCTTGTCCGCCGAGGGCTGCGGGGTCGCTCCATCCTAAGCCAGCCCCTGGGTGCAAGGCAAGACGCCCAAGGCTTCACGCTTGCTCGCCCACAAGCACGCGTGGATCGCTGCGCACCCCCCCTCCCCCCGAGAGACACAACCAGGCGAGGCCCGGGTGGAAGAGGTGGAGGGGGAAATATAAGGAATGAATCCTGCTTCTTCTGGCTGCTTCCTTTTAATGCCAGCCTGGCAGCCTCGCCTTCATTTTTTTTTGGGGGGGGGGGAGAGAAATGCCTCTCCGCCTCTTCCTTGGTTCCTTTGCAAAGGCGAAGCCTCTTCCTCCCCACCCGAAAAGATCCGCCCGGCCGTGCCCCCGCCGGCTCCGGGATGGGCCAGCTAGAGAGGAGGCAGCCCTCCCGTCCGCCGTTTTTTCAAGGGGGGGTGGAGGAGGAGGAGGAAGAGGGCCGCCCCTTCCCTCCCCCGCCTCTTCCCACGTGCGCCGATCCTCTGACATCGCGCCAGCCTCCCCCCCCCTCGGGAAGGAGCTGCAGGCAAGGGCGCCGAAAGGGTTAACCGTATATATATATATATATCCCTAAAAGGGAGGTTGGGTTATCTGCTCGCATTGAATGTTTGGATGCGTTGCGTTTTTTATAAATGGGAACGGCACATTGCTGGTGGTAGCCTGATACCAGGTTGTGCCATGCAAGTGGGGTTGGACTAGATGACCTAATAAGACCCCTTCCAACTCTGTTAAATCTGTTATAAGGGTAGTCCTCGTCTTACAATCTGTCACTTAGTGACTGTTTGGAGTTGCGACATCGTTCGGAATGGCATCTTGCTGGTGGTAACCTGATATCAGATTGTACCAGGCAAGTGGGGTTGGACTAGATGACCTAACAAGGCCTCTTCCAACTTTGTTAATCTGTTATACCGGTAGTCCTCGGTTTACAACTATTCGTTTAGTGGCTGTAGTAGTTACAACAGCAGTGGGAAAAAAGGGAATTACGACTGGCCTTCACACTTCTGAAAGTCACCAGTACTCTCTCACACACACCCATAGACACATGAACAAAATCTGGGCTCTTGGCAACTGGTCTATATTTACAACAGTGGCAGCATCCCAAGGTCATGTGATCCCCATCACAACCTTATCAGTTGGCTCCCAACAAGTGCTGTCTGGATCGAGCAATTGTGGTCTGTAACCATAACTTAAGAAGTGGGGGCGGGGAGTTGTGCAAATCCAATAGTTAGGAGTTGCAGGCAGGGTTTGAGGAGTGTCTGCTGGTCTTCCCCCCCCCCTCCCAAAAAAAATGTGATAGAAATGAGTCTCCCTTAGAAATTAAGGTTTGATTAACTCCCTGGTTAGCTGCGAAATGTTTGCAAAGGAAGGAGGATTGTGGGACCTGTGGAAATGTTTTAAATGTTAGATTTAACAAAACACCCAATACAGAAATTGCTCAAGAAAAGCAAAGTCAATAACCCTCTTGCAAATGCTGTAGCAACTTTCCCTTAGGTTTGTAACACTAGATAACCACGTTCTCTGAACACTTTTGCCTCTGTGTTCTCTTGCAGTTAGAAAAAAAAAGAACTTCCATGTGGTTTCTTTAAGCCATCAATGAAAGTGCAAATTTTGCAACCTTTTAGAGACAATTGGAAAACCGCAGCTCAAAAAGCAGATTAACCATTTATTTTGTTCCCTTATTGGTTTTTTAGTTTTTCTCTCCCCCCCCCCCTCTTCCTTTGATATGAAAGCAATGAAATAACTCCCTCAAACCTCTGTTGATGCAGCCTAAAACTGTGTTGGCTTTTTTGGCAGCTGCTGCATACAACTGGGCTCCTATTTAAAAGGTTGTCTACTAGGACTCCAAGATCCCTCTCACCGTTACTACTATTGAACAAGGTACCCACTATACTGTACATGTGCATTTTGGTTTTTCTTGCCTAAATGTAGAACCTTATTGCGGGTAAAATACCGTAGGTCACATTTCATCATGGGCTGATGGTCTGAGCTTGGCAGTTTGGCAGTCCGAGTTCAGCCTAACTAACTGCCCAACTACTTACATTCAAATACATTTCAACATTTCCACTCCCACCTGGTTGGTAAGACTCTGGATTTTTCAATGATTGCCTACAGGTCCCTTGGCTATCTGCTAAGTACAATACATCAAGAGCTTCCTGGTGACTACAGCTGCCCACTGTTATGGGAAAGAGAAAGATCCTTTTAACTTGCCTTCCCTGCCTTTTAAATATCTCAGCTTTAGTAACAATATTAATCAAAACTGCAAAAACCTGTTTGCCGTGTGCACTCCCGGTTCCTTTGAGCAGTGATTGGCATCTTCAACCTGCCATTGGCATTTCTGCTTTCATCTTGCCAGGAGGATCTTTAGATCCTGATCCAAGCTTCTGTCCAAGAAAAGAAGTGTCAGGAGAAAAGTATGAGAAGCAATGTGGCTTATTGCATAAATCACTGTTGGAAGAAACCACAGCTTGTATGAACCTGGTCTAACCTTGTACTAAAAGCCACCACTATCTTTCTTTTCACCTTGATCCTTTCTAGAGGAGACTGCAATCCTGAGTCCATTTTTTCAGTCGAAATGTATGTTTACTTTCAAGTTATCCAGCTAAGCTATTAAGCTTAGAGGTGTAGAAACATATAAGCCTACTGTATCATAAGACTACTTAAATTCTGTTCAATGCACAGGAATGTACTTCGGACTAAGCGTGCATAAGATTGGCCTTTTAATCCAGCAGATAACTGTCCATATCATGCTGTTAAGTCACCAGCGGTTTATAAATATTTTGAAAATGCTTTGTTTGTTTGCCACTTTTGATGAAATGTTTATTTCATCTGGATATTTATTTTGGCTGAACGGACATTGTAATCTCTCTTTCTCCTCCAGGTTTTGAACATTTGGTTTCTTGTATCAATGAATGCAAGGACACTCTCATCCTTTTTTTAAAAAAAGCCTTTTGAAATAGTCCATAGTTCACTGCAATCTATTCAGAGCATATATCATATATTTTAAAAGTTGTAGATCAAGTTATTGCAGATGAACTTGGGACTGGCTGCTATAGTTAAAGTAAAGGTTCCCCTTGCACGTATGTGCTAGTCCTTCCCAACTCTAGGGGGCGGTGCTCATCTCCGTTTCAAAGCTGAAGAGCCAGCGCTGTCCAAAGACGTCTCCGTGGTCATGTGGCCGGCATGACTAAACACCGAAGGCGCACGGAACGCTGTTACCTTCCCACCAAAGGTGGTTCCTATTTTTTCTACTTGCATTTTTTATGTGCTTTCGAACTGCTAGGTTGGCAGAAGCTGGGACAAGTAACGGGAGCTCGCTTCGTTACGCGGCGCTAGGGATTCAAACCGCTGAACTGCCGAACTTTCTGATCGACAAGCTCAGTGTCTCAGACACTGAACACTGAGTCTATTCGGAGGCATGTATCATATATTATAAAAGTGGTAGAAGAACTTCCTGCAGATAAACTTGAGACTGGCCGCTATGAATGGTCTCATTTTAGAACGGCAATTGCCTCTTGTTTTCTCATGCAAGGAAACGCTCATTTTCGGAGACATATTTTTTAAAAAGTGACTAATGAATTGGTCCTCACAATTATGTCCATTTCTCAAATTATTGGCCACCCATATTAGCACATCCCCACGGTTATGTGATCAACAGTCAGTCACTTGGCCAGTGGCATGTACAGGTAGTCCTCGACTTATGACCACAGCTGACCCCAACATTTATGTTGCTAAGTGAAACATTTGTTAAGTGAGTTTTGCCCCCATTGTACGACTTTTCTTGCCACCTTTGTTAAGCGAATCACGGCAATTGTTAAATTAGTAATATGGTTGAGTGAATCTGGTTTCCCCATTGATTTTGCTTGTCAGAAGGTCGCAAAAGGGGATCACATGACAACCCCCACGCAGCAATCTGTCATAAATATGAGCCAAGTGCCATGTATTCAAATGTAAATCACGTGGCCATGGGGATACTGCAATGGTCATAAGTGTGAAAAATGTCATAAATCACTTTATTCAGTGCCCTTGTAACGTCAAATGGTCACTGGGTGAATTGTTGTAAATTGAGGACTACCTGTATTTACAATGGCAGTAGGGTTGTGTGATAGCCATTTGTGACCGACCTTACCTGGTGGCTTACAATAAGCAAACTCACACGATTGCACGATCCACTTAACAAAGGCAGTGATTTGCTAAAAAGATTGCAAAATCAGATGTGATTCATTTAACAACTGCCTTGATTAGCAATCGAAATTCTGGTCTCAATTACGGTGGTGAGTCAAAAACTATCTATATGCAAATTATGTCAGTAATGATTTGTGTCATTTGTGTATGATGTCATTATCTATCTATCTATCTATATAAAAACAGCTGTGGGCATGTATGTTCTAGCATAACTCTGGAATGCCACGAGCAATTTCAACCAAACTTGGTACACGGATGACTTAATCTCTGGAAACAAATACTGTGGGGGTAAGACACCCCTAAAGCCCCTGTGTGTTCTGTTAAGATGCAGCCTGTTGTGCCTTTAAATGACTTCTACTGTACTGCCATAAAATGGCTTCTACTATGCAGTGCAGTGGAATGGCTTCACAGTACTCCACAAGGGGTCTTCCTCTGGCAAGAGGGAAAATCCAACATCACAAATTACGTTTGGCCAGACATTTTCCCTCTGCATTTTCCCCTTTGCACCTTTGCAAATTAGAATATATATATATTTTTTACCACTGCAGTTTCTCTTTCCCCAGACTGACAAAGCAGCATTCCCATTCTAACCACGGCTTTGTTTATATAAGACTGCAAGCCATGATTTGCTTAATTATGTTTTATTCAATAAGCCTCAAGTAACTAGACTCACACAACATGCTGATGCACAAGCCAAGGTTGACTAACCACAGTTGTTAGTTTTGCACTGTACACTAAGTCATAAGCAAACCACAGTATGGTTTTGCATCTTGTGTTAATCAGCCTACGCGACCCAGGGAGGTCTGTATCTAGAACAGTTGTTCTTGGAGGACAAAGCTGGATATAGAAAGTTTGAAGGCCCTCTTATTATTTTAAGCAGCTCCATTCAAGCTTGTAGTCCCTGTATTAAGGATAAATCTTTGTTCTGGTAGCTAAAGCAAACGTCTCCATCATCTACAATCACGCACAGGCAGTTTTTATTCTCTCTCACTTGTTAAATAATCACATACCTGGATACATTTGCCCTTGATCCAGTACGCAAATGCAGTTCCTGGGTATAAAGCATTTTCAAAGTGTTTTAAGTCCAAGTCCCCTGCAAACATGTTTTTTTAAGGATTTTGAGCTGAGCCAAGATTTATCCACTGCCAGAAAACAGGGAGTTGTAATATTCCATTGTAATTCTTAGGGTGGTGAAAAGCAAATTAACACACAAAGGTTGATCAAGCTGTAACACACAACTTGATGTTTTGATGGTGCTCAAAAATGGACAGAGACCAATAATGCAACATGGTTACTACTACACTCAAACATTGATATCCCCTAGATATTCACAAACTTAAGCCAGAAAGTTGCTGTACAATGCTGCCTAATTTAATAATTATATACATAATTATATATCTGAGGGGGAAATGGGCAACTATATCTTGTTCCTGCTAGCTGCTTTTCGCTGACCTCAATATATGAGCATCCTTCAAAACTTAAAAGGGTGGTGCACTGCATAGGATAATCTAACAGACGCCTCTTATCAGCCATGCAATTCTAAAAAATCAAATTCCAAACAAACTACCATAACTCAACCCTGGGAATTATTTTGAAAAACCTATTAACCACCCGCTGGGCACCCAGAATTAAGAGGGAGGCATAAGCAGCCCTTCAGATACTAACAGAGGGGCTGGAACTGACAAGAGCATCCCCCAAGGGCCTGGGAAGGGCCCAGGACTTTCTCTGAACAGCTGGTGTTGCTACGGCAACCCACCCACTCTGCCTAGCAACCAGGTACTTGCCCTCCCCCCCCAGCATTAAGGTTCTATTTAGAGATAGTGATAGGAAGTGGGGGGGAGAGTAGAGCAGCCAGCTGCAAAAATCTTGGGGTAAAAATAAAAGCACCTAAGGGAGACCTAATTTGCTTTTTGGGATGTGTGTGTATATTTGCACACTTATGTCACAGAAATCAGAAAGGTAGGTTTATATATTTACACAGCCAATGGATACAATTATGTAGATGTATGTCAAATGTTTGTTTCAAATTATCATATATTTGTGTGTGTTTGTGTAATATCTTTAACATTGTTCTCTCTCTATTACATATATGTATGTACGTAAAAATAGCAATGTTAAAACTATTAGATATTGATATATTAGATATAATAGCTTTAACATTGTTCTATGTATGTATGTATATATGTATGTATGTATGCGTAAAAATAGCAATTTTAAAGCTATTAGATATTGATATATTTTTCATGGGGAAACTATATTGTTAACAAATGGAAAAATAACGAGAAGAGCAAGTGTTTTAAAGTTTGGCGAACGGCTTTAATAGCTGACAAATAATCCCCCAGTTTTTTAAAGAAAGATGATCTAAAGGCACAATGTGATCCCTCTTTCCTCTAATCCGAATTCCCTTCGTCTCACTGATTTCCAAAGAGCAACTCACTTAAAAAAATCATTTAGAAATTATTTGGGGGGGGGGGGGGGATACAATTTGCATAATGAACCCGGAAGTCTCCTCTGTAGGTCGGGCGTCGTGGCTACTCTTCAATTTCGTATCTCTGCCTTCCCCCGGAAGGCCTACTGTCCTGCGAGGTTGAGGCCTGCCCCTCCCGTACTTTACAACCACCCACGTCCCCAGAGGGGGGGATCCCGGTGACTCGGGGGTCCGGAGAAGCCGCCTCGCGGGGCCTTTCCTTGACTCCGCCGCCTGGAAGAGCTTCGGCCGGGCTCGCTACGCCTCGCTCAGGCCGGGAGTGTTAAAGCGGCGGCTTTCCTGCGGGGTCAGTCCAGCCGCGGTCCTCGAGAGTGGGCGATGAGCTTGGCGGAGGCGCCGGAGGTGGAGGCGGGATGGCCGCCCGGAGCCTTGAACGATCCCGCCTTAGGTAGGTGGACTTGGAGCGCCAGGGAGGCCGAAGCCCGCTGGGAGTGATGGGACTTGAAGTCCAAGGAGGTCTCTCTCTCTCTCTCTCTCTCTCTCTCTCTCTCTCTCTCTCTCTCTCTCTCTCTCTCTCTCTCTCTCTCTCTCTCTCTCTCTCTCTCCCTCCCTCCCTCTCTCCCTCTCTCCCTCTCCCTCTCTCCCTCTCCCTCTCCCTCTCTCCCTCTCCCTCTCTCTCTCTGTAAAACTTTCCTGCTCTTACTTTCCTCCTTTATATATATTACATTACATAATAGAGGAAAGTAGAGGAGGAAGATTGTGTGTGTGTGTGTGTATCTATAGAGCGAGATAGCAGATATCTTCATACATGCTATACACACACACACACACACGTGTTCAGGTTAAAAAACAACTGTGCTAATATGTCCTCACCAAACGTAATTTGTAATGTTGGATTTTCCCTCTATATGTATATAGAGACACACAGACGCTGTCACACCCATACGCTTACTTATTTAGCCACCCGTCATGGAATGGGAATGGGAATTCTGGGAATGGCCAAGTGTGATTGGACACACAAGGAATTTGTCTTTGGTGCATAAGGTCTCAGTGTACATAAAAAGACAAGATACATTTCGTCAAGGTGCAACACTTAATGATAGTCGTAAGGTACAAATAAGCAATCAGGAAACAATCAAAGATCAATATAAATTGTAAGGATACAAGCAGCAAAGTTACAGTCCTGCAGTCATAAGTGGGAGGAGATGGGTGATAGGAATGATGAGAAGACTAATAGTAAGAGTAATGCAGCCTTAGTGAATAGTTTGACAGTGTTGAGGGAATTATCTGTTTAGCAAAGTGATGGTATTCAGGAAAAAAACTGTTTGGCAAAGCCAAAGAGCCAGCACTATCCGAAGACGTCTCCGTGGTCATGTGGCCAGCATGACTAAATGCCAAAGGCGCACGGAATGCAGTTACCTTCCCACCAAAGGTGGTTCCTATTTTTCTACTTGCAATTTTTACGTGCTTTCAAACTGCTAGGTTGGCAGAAGCTGAAACAAGAAACAGGAGCTCACTCCGTTACACAGCGCTAGGGATTCGAACTGCTGACCTTTCTGATTGACAAGCTCAGCATCTTAGTCTGTGAGCCACTGTGTCCCTTAAATAATTATACATTGACAATTAATCAAACATTAGGCACCATGCAGTTTTAGAGCTTTCATTTTTTAAGTCATTTTATCACTATGGTCAAGAAAAATGGCATTAGTTCAGTTCTTTTTACTAGCCTCAGTTATATATGTGGAACATTTAAAAGTTTCTTGTAACAGAGTTCTCCAAGTTTCTTTTTATCTAATCATTGTTTTCCATTTAAAGATATCACATTTTTAAGAGGCACTAATAGTATCAGGATCTCAGTAGGATGACTGAAGATTAAAAATGATGCAATAATTCTGAGAATTCTTGATTCAGAAATTTTCCATGACAGTTTTTTTTTAATCAACCCCTTTGTTTCAGATCTTAATGATAATTCCCCTGATGAAGCCCTGGTAGATGACTTTCCTATCATAGATAAGAAAGCAGTGGAACAGTTAACCGAAGGGCTGATCTCACACTACGTACCTGACCTACAACGATCAAAACTAGCCTTAAAAGAACTCACGTACGTAACCTAAAAAAAAATAGTCATTTAACTTTTTATGTATGGTACAAACCTAAAACCGATAGCTGCGTATTAGAATGAATGCTTCCACTTAACTGAGTTTCCTGTTGAAAGATCAAAATGATTTCTGTATTTATTACAGGGATATGTAGCACTGTTCGTGCTTCCCTGTCTACCATATTGGAGCTGAAGGTTTATAGAAATGGGTGCCATAATACATTTGGAAAGCTATTGGATCTTGAGGGGCAGATAGGAATCAGAATTTCTAAAATAGATTTTTTCATATCAGCGTATGGGGGTGTTCAGGGAGGGAGTAGCACCTCTGGTGTATGTGGTGTCCTTTTAGGGAAGCTCGTTTTAGGGCAGCTTTTGGGGCAGCTCGTCCACCTTTGATCCTCACCTGTCAGTCAGCTCTCACCTGTGGCTCTAGGAACTGCAGCGGCCACACCTTGGATAACAGTTTCGACAGGTTGGCCAAACCAGGTTGAGAGTAGCCGTTGGGTCGTTGACCTTCGGTGAGATAGGGTCTTGTCTATCCCGAGCATGTGAAGACAGATTCCGGGGGATTGAGCGGATAAAACCTACTAGAATAGGACGACGGTCATGAAGGCGGTCTCTGCAAGGGATGTGGGATGCTAAGAGCACGGCAAGACACGGAAGACGCCCTGGTCAACCCCTGCGCCCAGCCCATCTCCAACTGTCTCGACTCTTGTCCTGCTACTGGAGCAAGATGGAATCTGGGAAGAGAGAGTGAGGCTGACTCTGCGCACCTCTCCCTCACTCGAGTCCAATTCATGCGCAAGTCTCGATATCCCTGATGTCAAGGTCCTATTCGAATATAGTGGACAAACATCACTTTATTTTCGTAGCACTGATTTCAAAATGCATTTTCAATTACTCTATTTTTCTTTCAGACAGAACCAAGAAGTACTATTAGAAACTGTACAACAAGAAATTTCAAAGTTTAAAGAATGTAACTCAGTTCTTGATATCAACATGCTGGTAAGTGTGTTTTTATTAGTTTTGTCTTCATTGGAAGATATTTGCTGTTGAACTTTCCCTTTCTTGCAGAAAAACATGAAATGTTTTGTACATACAATGGTGTCTTGTACTAATTGTGTCCTCATCCAACAATGAGTGTATATGTTTTCATGTACTAAAACGGAAACCGTTCGATCACAAACTGATTTAGGCATGTGCAAGCAGTCTGATTGTGCATATGGTTCAGGAGATAATAGACTTTGCTTCTAACGATGGAAATTATCATTAATGGCAGGAGCTGAGTTCAGTAAGTGGTTGAAAAGTAAAAGACAGTTATGTGTACTGCTATTCTATAGCCTTTCAGAGTTTATAAAAGGATTCTGTATTTTATTTTTAGTGAACAATACCCCCGCTATAGTGACTTTAAATACTAGTATATTTTTCATGGGGATCTCACTATCCAAGTGACTCTGAGCAGTTTACAGATAGTAACTGTGAAAGGGATTTTGGAGTCCTAGTGGACAACCATTTAAATATGAGCCAGCTGTGTGCAGCAGCTGCCCAAAAAGCCAACACAGTTCTAGGCTGCATAAACAGAGGGATAGAATCAAGATCACGTGAAGTGTTAATACCAATTTATAATGCCTTGGTAAGGCCACACTTGGAATACTGCATCCAGTTTTGGTCGCCATGATGTAAAAAAGATGTTGAGGCTCTAGAAAGAGTGCAGAGAAGAGCAACAAAGCTGATTAGGGGACTGGAGGCTAAATCATACGAAGAACGGTTGCAAGAACTGGGTATGTCTAGTTTAATGAAAAGAAGGACTTTGGGTGACATGATAGCAATGCTCTGATATCTCAGGGGCTGCCACAAAGAAGAGGGAGTCAAGCTATTCTCCTAAGCATCTGAGGGTAGAACAAGAAGCAATGGATGGAAACTAATCAAGGAGAGAAGCAACTTAGAACTAAGGAGAAATTTCCTGACAGTGAGAACAATTAATCAGTGGAACAACTTGCCTCCAGAAGTTGTAAATGCTCCAACACTGGATGTTTTTAAGTAGATGTTGGACAACCATTTGTCTGAAGTGGTGTAGGGTTTCCTGCCTAAGTAGGGGGTTGGACTAGAAGACCTTCAAGGTCCCTTCCAACTCTGCTATTCTATTCTATTCTATTCTATTCAACCTCTTACTGCGATGTTGGGCTTCCTTGAAGGAATTAGAATATCTTTTTATGCATACTTTGATATCTTCAAGAAACAAGTCACTTGTTTTTTTAAAGTTATACAGATTTGTTTTAAGCACACTATAAGTTTCTCTCTCCAGTAAATGTTTTCTCCTTTTTAAGTTTTCAGAAGCGAAATACTATCACAATAAGTTGGTAAACATTAGGAAAGAGATGCTGTTACTGCATGAGAAAACGTCAAAGTTGAAAGTGAGTTTTATTTCACTCTTATAAATTCTTAGACTGTTTTAAAAGACTTTTTAAATCTGCTTCACGGTGCTTTGCAGCACTCTCTAAGCAGTTTTATTGCCCCCAACAAACATTATCGAAGGAATTGAACTCTTGGCAGTTGGCAGAGTGGAACAACTTGCCTCCAGAAGTTGTAAATGCTCCAACACTGGATGTTTTTAAGTAGATGTTGGATAACCATTTGTCTGAAGTGGTGTAGGGTTTCCTGCCTAAGTAGGGGGTTGGACTAATAGCAGAATAACAAGGCTGTGATACCCTTAGATATAATCCTTTGTTTTTTTTCTGACGCTTCCTCCTTTCAGAGAAGAGCGCTCAAACTCCAGCAAAAGCGACAGAAAGAAGAACTAGAACGAGAACAGCAACGGGAGAAGGAACTGGAAAGAGAAAAACAATTAACTGCCAAACCAGCAAAAAGGACATGAAAGCCCAAAGTGTTTTGGCTTGTTGTGCTAATTATAATAACCTTTGGACTTTTCTGGGGATATGACGATCCCCTTGCACTCTCCTGTTCTATTTTGCCAAGGAAAGTATTAGCACAGTCTTTATATTTCTACCTTGCTGTAAGCAAGGAGCTAAGGAACGGAAAGTGTACCACATTAGCTTACTCCTAATCACTTTTTGATTAATGCTTCTCTAATATTGCTGGGACAGATTTTTTTTTAAGAAATAGGACACACTTTATGGTAGGGTGTCTAACCTAGGCAACTTTAAGACCTGTGGACTTCAGAGAGCATGGCTGGCTGGGGAATTCTGGGAGTTGAAATCTTAAAAGTCGCCAAGGTTGGAAACCCCTGCTCTATGGCATTAATTCCAACATCTTACAAGGCCTCTCTTGGTGTGTGCATGTGTCCCAAACCCAGATATGTTCCTTAATGGTTAACTCTACCTCATTAAATTTACTCTACACCACACTTCAGGGTAGTTATCACCCATCTGTCCATATCCTTTTGCTGAGGGAGGGACCTTTGCAATTGCAGGAAGCATGGGCAGAAGTCCTTGTGGCAACTTTTCTAGTTCAGGTTCTCCAGAGACAGACTGGTGGAATAGAATTGTCAGGATCTCACTGCTTCTACAGGATTTTGCTGGGTTAGGAATTGACGGGACAACAGAAGAAACATCCATGGGAAAATATTGGTGCAACATACAGGCTTGACTTGCCCCAACACCTACTTTCAGGAAATGAACACATGCTTGCGAAACACCGGGAAAGTTTTTACAGCTTGCGCCCTCAGATCGATTTCGGCTTTGAAGGAGACAATTGGTTAACAAGAGTTCTAGAGGTACAGCCTCGGTATCAAACACACAGGTAAGTACCACAAGGAAAGAACGGTGTCAACACGGACTGCCCAGTTGAATGCTCTTGTGTTCTCAGCAGTTGTTGCTCCTAAGTCAATCACCACAAATATTTCTCTGTTTCAAGTCCAGGCTGATTTAATTACTGTAATTTTTTTTTTGGGGGGGGTGTTTCATCAAGCACGATCTGTAATAGTCATGCAGCCAGGTCTGCTTGCCTGGGGGGGGGGGGCGATGTGTGATTGTATCATTCTCAGCCAGCAAACAGAACTGAGGTGAGTGAAGATGTATGTATGTATTGTGTCACAACCCCTGGTATGCCCAAATATGGGAGGGAACACACTGCTTCCCCTTTCTGTCCTTCGGCTCACTCCAGGAGACCATCCAGGCAGAAAAGGTAAGGGTATGGCTAGCTGATGAGAGCTAAATAGCTTGAAATAGATCTATACTAATCTCCCTTTATTTATTTATCAGCACAAATACAACACATATATATATGTGTGTGTGTGTGTGTGTGTGTGCGCGCGCGCACACACACACAAAATATCTCTCACACATTATCACGAAATCTCCAGAATTGTAAAGCCTACAAACTTAAAATTCGACAAGTATGTTCCTCTTGGCTTTTAGGTGCTCAGTAAGAAAGAACTTTTCAAAATGACCATCTGTATTCCATATATTTGTGTGTGTGTGTATATGAATGTATATATATGTGTGTATGTATGTATATATACATACACACACATACTGTACATACATACAGTATTATATTAACACACATCGATGCTAAGGAGTTAGATGTTCTACTCCCCCTCCCTGTCCAAAAGGAACTCTGTTCCAACTGCCAGTTGCCTTATATGGGCGTGGCCAGCGCCTGACTCATCTGACTCATCACAACAAGGATCTTTAAATATCTTTCCTGCTTATAAGGACATTACTGCTCAAGGGTGATATATTATCAGTCTGTAACATGCGCTCATCAGTCGCTTTCTATGAGCGTCAGGAGTTTCCTCAAGCTTATCTCCGTGTCTCCGGAATCAACAAACCTCCTTTCGGAGTCAGACCTACAAATAGCAGCTACGTTTGATGCTGGGTGCAGATACCGCAAGGAGAAAAATTTACAAATGGCTTCCTTCCTGCCAGCAAGAACGTTGAGTAAACCTGAAAGGTTTCTGAGGCAGCTTTGTCAGGAATCCAAGTTGAGTTGTGGAGTGCCATAGTTTTCATCATGGTAATGTTTGCTATTGTGCAGTAGTTGGGAAGATGTTGGAACAGCACAAAGGAAGCCTTGGTTGAGGTCCACCTTCCACCATGAAAGGTCCTAGGGTGACTTTAGGTCAGACACTTTTTCAGCACAAAGAATGGCCATTGTGCAGAAAGAGGGCAAGAAGAGTCTTAAGTACACCACCTTGAGCTCCTGGAACACATCTTAGAGCTTCCAAGGTTGACCTCTGTGTCCTCAAGGAAAGGCAGATATCTCTAAGCAATTTGAGGAAAACCCCACCGAGATATGTGAGATTAGACCAATATCCTTTTTTGTCTCGGCAATCAGCCAGAATTTCTCCATAAATCCAAGTTCTTGGATCTCTTCCTAGCAAGGTGTAGCTAGAAAAAAAAAATCATGACAGCTAGCCCCAGGGATATGATCCAAACACTGCACAGGGTTTGTTTTTGTTTTTTTGCATGTCACTCTTCCAAAAAGGCAGAGGTTTAACTGCATCCTTGACTGATTTATTGACCTCTTGACCCTAAGAAGCACAGTTTAGTTCCTTCCATCAAATTAAGCAAAGCTAGGCTCCCTTACCTATTTAATTCAATTTGTCACCTTTCTGAAAGCCAAGCGCTATCCCAAATAATTTAAATTCTAAACCCAGGCTGCCATTGCTAAAGAGAAGTTGTATTCCAAACAGACAAGAGCTGTACCAATGAAGCACTGATGACATTACTAGTCTGGGTAATGAAACGTCTGCAAGAAAACAAGCTCAGAGAGCCCCCCCCCCCAAGGACCCCCTCAGACCAGGGCTGTGGATGATGGCCAATGCATCTGGAAGGCTCTGAATTGGGGGAAGAACCTACCAGGAACAGACATTCCCGAACCCCCTTTACCCCAGGCTCTGGGTGGACTACAATCCCCTCCCCCCCCCCATCCCTAGCCAATGCTACTCCTAAAAACGCCAAGCGCTCCAGACTGAGCAGCCGCCCTGGATTACGGCATAGCCCTTGGTGAGAAAAACTTGGCAAGGCGAAAGCACTTAACCAGGTATGTCTATGGAGATTCTCAGTCATCCAGGTTCATGGTTGTCCCACAGGTGCCTTTTGCAAGAGGCAACTGGACTTTCTGGTTTTTCTTTGAAGACCTTTCGCTTCTCATCCAAGAAGCTTCACAGAATACAATACAATAGTAGAGTTGGAAGGGACCTTGGAGGCCTTCTAGTCCAACCCCCTGCCTAGGCAGGAAACCCTATACCGTTTCAGACAAATGGCTATCCAACATCTTCTTAAAGACTTCCAGTGTTGGGGCATTCACAACTTCTGGAGGCAAGTCGTTCCACTGATTGATTGTTCTCACTGTCAGGAAATTTCTCCTTCGTTCTAAGTTACTTCTCTCCTTGATTAGTTTCCACCCATTGCTTCTTGCTCTTGGATGAGAACGAAACGTCTTGAAAGAAAACAAAACCCAGAAAGTCCAGTTTCGTCTTCAAAAAAGGACCTTTGGGATTTAATAAAGTAAGCCGTCTGCCCTCACCGCCGCGCCGCGGCTTTGCGGGGCAATGCGAATCCGAGTCGGACAGGTAAGAAACAAAGGTGCCGGGGGTTCAAACAGCTGATTCCCCCCCCCCCCCCCGACAGCTGCGCGGTGCGATTGCAACCGAGGCCGCCGCCTTTGCAAAACAGAACTGAGCTCTGCACAAGCTCAGGAACCCACGGCTTGTGCGCTCCGAGCCTGACCTCCGGATTGCTCCCTTCCCGCTCCGCGGCTCCTCCCTGTCCGGAGGCAGCTGCTGAAAAGAGCGGCTTTTATTTGTCTCTAGCGGCGGCCTCTCCCCGGGCGGGTCTGACGGGGCGTAGCGGGTTCTTGCGCAACGGACCGCGGCTTGGGCGCAGAGCAACAGGCGGGCGCAGAGGTTTCGGAAAAGCGAGCGGCGCTGGGCGGCTCTTCCTGGCAGGTGGGTTGAGAGTGGCCTTGGTTGAGGGGGAGGAAGAGGAGGATGGGGAGGAGGAGGAAGTTCAGGCGCAGAGGCCTTTCCCCGCACCCCGAACTGCCTTAGACTGGGTTCCCATCATCCTGGGCAGATGGAGCAGTCTCAGGAACTCCATCAAAACTTCTGCGAGTTCCGCCTTCATTGCAAAAAAAAGGGGGGAAAGGCGACTTGAAGCCGATTAGACTTTTAAACACTGATAAGGTGGCTCAGTGGCTAGGCCTGTCTTTCAGAAAGGTCGGCAGTTCGAATCCCTAGTACAGGTCTCCTGTTAGACTAGATGACCTCCAAGGCCCCTTCCAACTCTGCTACTGTTACCAGACTCGAATCGGAGCTAGGGATCCGAGTTTGGTTTCTGCTGTCAGAGGCAAGCTTCGTTTCCTGCCCCTGAAGCCTGTGGGAACTACTAACCTATGGATTACAGGGATCTGGGATTACTTCCTAAGAAAAATTATGGGAAGACAAAGATACTGTTTTATACAATACAAGTAGTTCAATGGGACATTTATTTGAGGGATGAGATTGTATCTTTTCTGAGACTAACTTTTCACCTTTCTGATGACTGTATCTCATCCCCCTTTGTGAAGTGTAACATTGATTTGATTAATTGGTATAAGAAACTCCTCGGATTCAGTTTAAAGGCCTGCTTAATCCAGCAATTAGTTACTATCAGGTGCTCCTGAAAGGTCCGTGAGTTGAGTAAGGTAGTTGGGGTACATGCTTCCAATTGTGATATTTGATGGTAGACTGCTCCTGAGCATAAAGGCTTCATGGATCCGAGGGGCACAAATCACATGTTGCTTATTGAAACCTTCCACCCTAAACATACAGGTAATCCTCAAGTTATGATCACAGTTGGGACTGGAATTTCCACCCCTAAGCAAAGTCATCATTCATTGAGTCATCTCCAGTTTTAGGACCCTCTTTGCCTCCGTTGTTAAATCCTTGTTAATTAAATCCAGCTTCCCCACTGACTTTGCTCGTCAGAAGTCGGCATGGAAGATGGCAAATGGTGATCATGTGACCTTGGGACGCCGCAACCTTCGTTTATTTGCCAGATTCGTTTTTAAGTGGAGATTTTAAAATCTCATACCCGATAGGAAAGGATTGAGGAAGAACAGAAAGCACAATCTGCATAGGCAAGGGGAAAAAAGGAACAAGAAGATAAATGGTCTCCTCTCCAAAACTTGCAAAGAGAAGGCGCTGAAGACCACTTCTTTGATTTGAATTTAGCAGCCAAATATTTGAATCCAGGGGCCACATGGTTCTGAGTTCTGGATTACAGGCTGTCTGCAAGAAATTAGCATTTAGAATGTGTGTGTTTGTGTGAGAGAAAGATGCAAGCAGAGAGAAAGGGGTAGTCGCCTTGTTCTGCATTGGCTTTTGGTCATTTTACTGCTTAACTTTGGTTTGGATAAAGTCTTTTGTGATGAACGAAGCTTTGGGGCCGTTTAATATTCCTTGAGCAAACACCCTTGCTACAAAGATGAGTTCAATTTGCTTTCCAAGCCATGTTTAGCTGAAGTTTGGCATCTCACAGTCATCATTTTTCTAACCTAAACAAATTACAGCCACCCCGGGAGAGGAAATCTCTCTCTGGGAATTTTCCAAATTTCATAACTCGCTTGGCAACATTAACTGTCTGTTCTTACAGTTACATTTATGGCTGGTTGCATCACAAACCTCCGGAGCCTGCCTGAACTTTTTATGCCTGTTTCAGGAGGGAGAAATCTTCACCTAGTAGGTAGGGCCACCAACTGGGCAAATAAATAAATCCCTGAAAAAAATGTGATCAGCAAAAGCAGATAATGTGCATAGGTTAAGTCAAATGAAAATATAATTGTAGGCAAAATGACATGATTGAAGTTTCAGGAAGCTGCCAAAACCGAGGAGATCCAAATGGTTATTTACTCTGGAACCTTATGCCTAGAGAATGCCCCTCCTCCCCAGTTTTACTTTACTTTACTTTTATTCATATTTATAGACCGCCCCCTCTCCCAAAAGGGACTCGGGGCGGTGTACAGTCAATACATAAAAGATACATAGATAGATCAATACTTAGATATTTAAATACATAAATAGTTAGATACTTAGACGGAGGAGGTTAAAAGAACTGTACATTAAAGTAAAGTATTTAAAATACAATCTTTAAAAAACCCCTAAAAAATACCCCAAAGAGTTAAATCAGTCAATGCCTTTGGTATTACTATTTTGGAGGACGCCTGGCTGTTTAGGAGGGCCCATGGTGAAGGAATGGAGGTTTAACTATTCTTCTGAACATCCGCTGTCATGGGAGTGAGGCTTCTTCTGAAATTATGGTATGATTTTAATTACTGAATTCAGGTTTAGTAAGCCACTTGGTTACAGATTGGAGCAGCATGAAGGTTAAGATAAGTAAACCTCTTGTAAGATTTCAGTGTCTTTGGAGAGAGACCCAGAAGAAAATAAGTTCCTGTACTATCCAGATTGTCTGATGGTGTTTGTAGTCTGAAAAAGCAATTGACACTGGTGGGGACAATCTGCAGATTAAAACCAGGAAGTTACTTAGAGACCAAGTTAAACCAGAACTGCCATTTTGGGCATCTATGGAAAGACAGGCTATCTTGAAATTCCTTACTCTGTTGACCCATTGTGTACCGTAGACTGTGAGTAGAAGTTAGATCTTTGTTCGGTGCTATTTTTTTCATTGGAAGGAAATGGCTGTTTAATCATTAAGCCATAATCCTTTGTCAAGTGGGAAGGTGATGGTTTCCAATGCAATTTTGATAACGGAAAAGCTATTTACAAGGCAGTAGTGATGATCTGAACAGGGATGGCATACAAATATCAGTGGCCTTTGTTCAGTTGGCAAACAGGTTGTCCTTCATTGTCTTTAAGATTAAGACAAGGTTGCATGAAACCCACCCTTGGTCTTCAAGCAACATATGGAGTCGTAAGGAGGATAGCATCAAATGCTGTTCATTTACTCTGCAAAAGGTAGACCTTTGCCATTATAAATAAAGGAGTGAATGTTTGCTTTCTGGGTTGAAAGCCACAGCAAGAAAACCTATTTATTCTACCTTAAATTAGTAGGTCAAAATGTACTTCCCCAAGTGCAGTGTGTAAAAAGTGGAAGATGGTTCACTTTGATATCTTGAACATACATAATTGTGCATTATGAAATATAAGTACACAGAGAGAGAGAGAGAGAGAACATCAGTCCAAGGAACATTGGACTGCCTTGTATTACTTATAAAGTAATAAAGGTGGGATAGAAATCTAATATAGAAGGAAAATAAATGTACATTAAGGTAAAAGATAAAGGTTCCCCTCGCACATATGTGCTAGTGATTCCTAACTCTAGGGGGCGGTGCTCATCTCTGTTTAAAAGCCGAAGAGCCAGCGCTGTCCAAAGACATCTCCGTGGTCATGTGGCCAGCATGACTAAATGCTGAAGACGCACGGAACGCTGTTACCTTCCCACCAAAGGTGGACCCTATTTTTCTACTTGCATTTTTTACATGCTTTTGAACTGCTAGGTTGGCAGAAGCTGGGACAAGAAACAGGAGCTCACTCTGTATACGGCACTAGGGATTCGAACCGCCGAACTGCCAACCTTTCTAATCGACAAGCTCAGCCCACTGACCAACCATATCCCTTAAATGTACATTACATTTGTATTTATATTTACTTACATTTATATCCCACCTTTCCTATACGGGAGTCCCATTTCACTTCATACCAATAATCCTGTATAGTAACTTGAGCAGAATATATTTTTTAAAAAACCTGACACCAAGACTTCCCATAGGCGATCCCAGACTTGAACTTTTGACTTCCCTATAAATTGTCCTACATCTGCTAATTCTAGCCTCTAACTCTCTGGATTAACCTCCTTCTACTCCTTGTCCGTTCATTATTTTTATCAGCAACAAGGAGGTGATTTTCTCTTGGAATGTGTGTGTATGCTTAATCTTCAGCCTACAGCTTTGTAGGTGTAAAGAATTATCCCAGAGCTATAATTGCACTCAACAATTAACTAAAGGTCCACCATCAGTGAGCATGATCTGTATGTGGATGCTTGGGTGGTCTGGGGGCGGGGAATTTCTAGTGATGGTGGGTGTTTGGGGATTGTCATGTGCGTTGGGCCTGGTCTCTGGGTGTTATGTGAATTTCGCTGTATGGGTTTACTGTGTATATACGTACAATGACAATAAATTATGATGATGATGATGATGTTAATCTTTGGTGAGATTCACAGCCTTTGGGGCTGGTTGGTAGCTCAACAGCTCGAGTCCTAACCGAGGACCTAGGAACTGTTAAGGTAACATTGGAGGATATAAGTTGTTCCAAGTAGGATGGTTTTTTTGTAGAGTCAGAATGTTCAAGTCAGGTAAATTTAGAATTTCCATTAAGTATTGCTCCAAGGGCTCCAATTACAATCGGGACCACACACTATTTCCACAGTCGCTCAACTTCAATTTGCAAGTCCCGGTACTTTGTGATTTTTTCTTGTTGCTTATCTTCAATTCGTGCATCACCAGGTATTGCAATGTCAATGAACCAAACTTTTTTCTTTTCAACTATTGTTATGTCAGGTGTGTTGTAGGCCAAGTGCCTGTCAGTTTGAATTCTGAAGTCCCACAAGATCTTGACTTTTTCATTCTCTGGAACCTTCTCAACCTGATGTTCCCAGTGGTTTTTGCTGTACTCAAATCCAAACTTCTGGCACAGTTTCCAGTGAATAATCTTAGCAACGCGGTCATGGCGTTGCAGGTAGTCAGTTTGTGAAATGTTGCTGCACCCGCTGATCAAGTGGTTTCATTCTCTAGAACCTTCTCAACCTGATGTTCCCAGTGGTTTTTATTGTTGTTGTTATTATTATTGTAGGTGTAAAGTGTCAAGTATTTATCTCCCATTCAAGTCCTGCTTTGCTTCCAATCAAAGACTTTCCTCACCAAACTTTGGACCTCAGGGATCACTAAATTCATAATTTTAAATCCCACGGACCACTGATATGAATTTTCTAAAAAGATAAATAGTATTTAGTGCAATATAAAAATGCAAATAATTTTTCTGCAGACAACCAAAATTTTCTCATGGACCACTGGTTGGTGACCACTGCTCCAGGCCCTCTTACCAAATGAGATTTTTTAGGTATGTTAAACTCTAGATGTACTGTACCAAAGCTGATTGCCAGGATTTTATTCTTGCCCTCAAAAGGCAAAGATTTTTCAGAAGGTGTCCTCGCCCAGGAAGGGAAATAGCTCAATCTTCCTTAAGCTGGAACTCCTCAGTCCAGTTCTTAAATTAATTGTATCCTACAAACTCCACCCTTGCCAACATATAGGAGTTGCTTTCCACTTCTCCTAAACCAATTCCCCAAAAGGAATGACCGGTAGCTTCCCTTCCCACTTCTTTGGCCAGTTGTTCAGGAGCTAAAATAAATTAAGCTGAATGTGTGGGAGGAAGAATATTTCTCAACCTCCTTTCTCAAAGTCTGGGTTGGGAAACGGGCACCACAAATCTTGTAGAAGAAAAGTGTCATAATATTGTTGCTGTTAGTTGCGAAGTCGTGTCCGACCCATTGCGATCCGATGGACAAGGTTCCTCCAGGCCTTCCTGTCCTCTACCATCCTCTGGAGTCCATTTAAGCTCACGCTTAGTGCTTCAGTGACTCCATCCAGCCACCTCATTCTCTGCTGTCCCCTTCATATTTTGCCCTCAATCGTTCCCAGCATTAGGCTCTTCTCCAGGGAGTCCTTCCTTTTCATTAGGTGGCCAAAGTATTTGAGTTTTCTCTTCAAAAGAGTGGCCTTCTAAAGAGCAGTCAGGGTTGATCTCCTCTAGGACTGACCGGTTTCATCGCCTTGCAGTCCAAGGGACTCACAGGAGTCTTCTCCAGCACCAGAGTTCAAAGGCCTCAATTCTTTGGCACTCAAGAGTTTCTTATGGTCCAATTTTCACAGCCACCCATTGCAACTGGGAAAACCATAGCCTTGACTATACGCACTTTTGTTGGCAGGGTGATGTCTCTGCAGTTTAGGATGCTGTCTAGATTTGCCATAGCTTTCCTCCCTGGGAACAAGCGTCTTTTAATTTCTTGGCTACAGTCCCCATCTGTGTCATAATATATTTGGTTGCATACCATCTGCATCTTCTGCATTGGGAGACGGAACAGCCTGACAAAATTTGAATTTCCGCCTTATAATTGCTCTGCCTACGCTTCAGCCTTTATTGGAGGGTAATATAGCAAACTGTTGTTTCTTTTTTAAAAAATTGCGACACGGATCAGATCTGCAAAACAAACATGCTTCAGTACTTGTGGTCAGAATTAGCACTTCACTCCCAAGCTTGACCTCATGAGGATTTTCTCAAGGGTCATGTGATTGTCAAGCCAGTGTCCATTTTAAAAACCTTGCTAGCTGTTTAAATGCCAGTATGAGTAATATGAATATTTTTTTATTATTATTCGTTCTGCACACCTCCACAGTCACATTTTGGGGACGGATAAATCCATTTTAAAGAGCAGCTCGTTTATAATGCAATCCTGCAAACATTTTCACTGGGAACGTGTGAACATCTATGATTCTTTAATAGAAAGCCCGGTTATCAGTTGATGTCTTTAGTTTTTCAATGTTAAAAAAAATCCATTTGTGTCAGTTAAAATTAGCATAAGTTTCAAGTAGGGAAAAAAAAGCGGGAAGGTTAAAACTCAATTGCTGGAGAGTAGAATTAAAAAAAATTAAAGCATCTTTCATGGGACAAAACACGGTGGAATTTGACATAGTGCAGAATCTGCATGAGCTTAATAAACAATACCCTGAGAGACAATCTTATTACCCTTTAAAAAAAAAAAGTAGGAACATTTGTAGTTTGCCAAAAGCAGCAAACATACCCACATTCTTTTACAGCTGCTGAAAACATTAAAAGCTGCATTCCCCGACCAGATTAATGTTGTTTGTCAGCAACGAAATGCAGATGGAACAAAAATAATTTCTTTAGAATGAGTGTCAAAGCATAGTTTTTAAATCATTTTAATAACATATCTGGTATTGGAATAACACAGTAAAATTTCTGATTGCTGCCTGTCAACATAAAAACGGCCTTTTCCATCTAAATTTAAACTACTATGATTATCAGAGGAAGAATGATGAAAAGAAAATAACAACAAATGACTGAGTCACAGTTTGAAACCAAAATATTGCTGTCACATATTGAACGTTAAAACCGTATCTTTGGGGATCTTCTTTCAGCTTCTTTATTCAGCTCTTTAGTAGAATAAGATAAAGAATGAAAATGACATTTGGAGGGGGGGGGGGGAAATCACCTTTTTGATGTTCCACCTCTTTCTCTAGAACTTTGCAAGTTGATGCTCTCCAAAGATGGCCACTGTTGGGTTGATGTCCTCCTGCGCATGTGCTCGTTCCCTGGTACCTTTACTTAGGTTGGGGATCCCCAAAACATGTTCGTCCCAGTTACACACAACAGCCACGTCCGCTTCAAAAGATTACTACGAGGTGCTGGTGCTTGGTGGAGGCTCCGGGGGTATCACGATGAGTGCCCGGATGAAACGGAAAGTAGGAGCTGAAAATGTGGCCGTGGTGGAACCCCAGGAGGTAAATCCTGAATTCTAGAATTCTGAAATGTTGGGATTTTGGAGGCATTATGCAAAAGATATAAAGTATAGTATTATAAATTGTTAAAGTAGAATGGTCATGTCCCACATGTGAAGAAAGGGCACCTTTTCTGATTCCTTTTTTTAAATCTGGACTTTTTGAAGGACCTTCTCTCAATTTAAAAAATTAACAATGAATTTGTGTCTGTTCTCTTATGAATTCTGATACAGAGGGGGGGGGAAATCAAACTTATTAATGAGCAAGTACTAAGTGTGACTCGTGTCACAGTTGTGATCAAAGCTACAGGCACTGACGTTTCACTTGGAACAAAAAATCCTGAAGTTTTGGCATCTACTGTTAAAGAGTGGGATTGTACAGTTGTTCTCCCACACGTGGAAGTAGTCCACATTATTCTTTGTTCTGTTCTATTATACATCTTTCACCTTAATCTGTACTTCAAAAGATCTGGAAAAGAATCCAGATTGAGTAAAGCAGCACTAGACCAAATAGAGACATTGAGAAGGAAATTCCCACTACAAGAGATGAAGAGGAAACGAAAGGACACACCTGAAAGGACCATTTCTTCATGGAATGAAACGATGTAATTTGTATGTAGCAGTTAGCAAGAAAAAAAAAATAGTGGTTGGTTGTATCTCAGAAGGAATATGGACATCCTGCCAAGTGCATTATAATCTAGAACCACTCCACTGAGATCCCTTTGTCATAAAAATAAGAAAGAGTTGTAAGGTCTAGAACAGCGGCCCCCAATCTTTTGGGTACCAGGGACAGTTCCGTGGAGAAAGGTTTTCCTGCAGACCAGAGTGAGTGTGGTTTTGTGAGTTGCCCACATCCCATAGATGGGGCTTCACCTATTCGTGCATCCCAGTTGCTGGCATGGCCTGGACCAGTGCCGGTCTACAGACCAAGGGTTGGGAACCCAATGATCTAGAACAGTGTTCTCGAACCTCAACAATTTTAACATGCATGGCCTTCAACTCCCAGAATTCGATTGAATTGTCTTTGCAAAATCTTTAGGATAGATCTTAAGATGCTTTCTGCATTTCTTCCTTGACAACCGTGTGTGTCAAATTCTTCCCCACAAGGGAAAAAAATATTATATATTCATTGCACAACACCATTCCACAATCTATCAGTTTTTGGAGGCTTCATATTTTTTGTGGTTCATGCAATATGCTTAGACATTTGTCATAGTTTATAAAGTATAGCTTGATTTGCACATTGTGCTTAACTTAAATTGAGGAGCCACATTATATCTTAGCGTGGCATTTTAATCTATCGGTTCTTCCTCTAGGTCAGCTTTCTCTAATCTGTGCCTTCCAGATGTGCTGAAATTACAACTCTTCAAATTTCTAGTCAAGGCAGAAAGATAATTTGAACATTTGTGGGACGCTAGCCAGTTTAATTATACGGTTGCAAATATATCTATCTATCTATCTATCTATCTATCTATCTATCTATCTATCTATCTATCTATCTATCATCTATCTATCTATCTATCTATCTATCTATCTATCTATCTATCTATCTATATTCGCTAAATAATTCACACACACACACACACACACACTGAGCTTGTCAGTCAAAAAGGTCAGCAGTTCAGCAGTTCAAATCCCTAGTGCCGCATAACGGAGTGAGCTCCCGTTACTTGTCCCAGCTTCTGCCAACCTAGTAGTTCAAAAGCATGTAAAAATGCAAGTAGAAAAAAAAATAAGAACCACCTTTGGTGGGAAGGTTCATGCACTTTCAGCATTTAGTCATGCCAGCCACATGACCACGGAGACGTCTTTGGACAGTGCTGGCTCTACGGCTTTGAAACAGGAGATGAGCATTGCCCCCTAGAGTCGGGAACAACTAGCACATATGTGCAAGAGGAAACTTTACCTTTCACTATATATTGTTTTGAGCTCTGGAAACTAGTTATTTTCTAATGTGTTAAAACTAAAAGGTGAAATATAAGTTTGTTTAACTAAAACCAGCTAACAAGAGATAAATTATTTAATTAAATTAATGAAAACTTTCCCCCATATCTATACATGTAACTTAAGGGTAAACCTTTTCCCAGATCTGTGCAACTAAAATGGACTTAGAACTTTATTTGTCAATCAACAATAAAACACACCTTTTTTTAAAGGAAGGAACATGTAAAAAGCAGTTTGTGAGACTTGTTATTTTCACGTACAAGGGTAATGACCCACTGGAAATATGAAAAGTAATAAACATGGGCGTGAGTACCATATGGAGATATCAAAGTACTTTTAGAGCATATGTGCGGCTTCTCCATTCAGGATTCATGATTGCATAATTGTAGACTACAATTTTTACCACTGATGATCAGAATGCTAATGAGGATAATGGTGGAAGGAAGGATTTATACTTTATTTATTCTCCGCTATCCTATCAGAGCTGAAGAAGCTTCTTGGATGAGAAGCGAAATGTTTTTTTAAAAAAACAACAAGTAAATCCAAGTTGCCTCCTGAAAAAAAGCAACTTTGGGAAAACTATGACCTGGATGACTGAGAATCTCTACAGACTTTTAACAGTTTGATATCTTGGGCAAAACCAAGCGCTCTAAAAAAAATAACCACAGAATTCGTTTGTAAAACCCATTGCTAGAAAAATCAGGTGAAGGCCACTCAAGTTATATAAGGAAGTAGGCAATATTCTAAAGCAATAATTCTCAATCTTTTCTTTACCATGAACCCCCTTTAAGTATCTTCTGTGGCCATGAACCATGGCCACGCACCGCCAAGACTTAACACCAAGACTTAGGCGTTCCGTGTAAGGTGTACGGAACGCTGTTACCTTCCCACCAAAGGTGGTCCCTATTTTTCTACTTGCATTTTTTACGTGCTTTCGAACTGCTAGGTTGGCAGAAGCTGGGCAAGTAACGGGAGCTCACTCTGCTACGCGGCGCTAGGGATTCGTACCACTGAACAGCCAACCTTTCTGATCGACAAGCTCAGCGTCTTAGCCATGGAGCCACCACGTCCCTAAATCATAACATTCCCTCAAATCTTCTTACGTGCTGTCAGGGGTCTGTGGATCACAGGTTATGAAGCACTGTTCTTTGGCAGATTTTTCCCAGCATAGAAATGGTCCAGATATATTGAATATATGTCTTTCAAAAATCTCATTTAATATAATCAAGGGAAGTTCTTGTATCTGATTGGCCAAATCTCTCTAGAAAAGTGTCAGCTGTCTGATTTCGCATGTTCATTTCTCTTCTTCTTATGCTTTGCTGGCAGTTTTTATTCCCCCCAATTATTTCTTTCAGAAACACTATTATCAACCTATTTGGACTTTAGTTGGAGCTGGGGCGAAACAGTTAGCCACTTCAGGACGTGCAACAGCAAGTGTTATTCCTTCAGGGGTAAAGTGGATCCAGTCCAAGGTGGAAAAGTTGGATCCAGACAACAACTGTGTCTATTTGGGGAATAATCAAAAGGTAGGTCGCCCATTGGAACTTGCTGATTTATCTGCTTGATTAAATCTTACTTGCATTGACAATTGATAAGAGCTTGAATACATGAGATTTAGTCTTTCGTTTGAATGGGTTGCTCATCTATATGAGAAATATTTAATACATAAATTGAATAGTTCTGTCATCTCTTCTCATGTTTTTTTGAACTTCTAAAAAAACCTACATGATGCTATTTATTTACTTTGGCATTATTCTTGCCTGCAATATTCCATGAGGATAGGAGAGACTGATAGAAACAGCATTTTGAGACCAACTGTCTGTTTGAATAAACCTTGGATCCTGTTTACGATAATTGTTGTTAGTTGCGAAGTCATGTCCGACCCATTGCGACGCCATGGACAACATTCCTCCAGGCCTTCCTATCCCCTACCATGCCCCGGAGTCCATTTAAGCTCACGCCTACTGCTTCGGTGACTCCATCCAGTCATCTCATTCTCTGTCGTCCCCTTCATCTTTTGCCCTCAATCCTTCCCAGCATTAGACTCTTCTCCAGGGAGTCCTTCCTTCTCATTAGGTGGCCAAAGTATTTGAGTTTCCTCTTCAGGATGTGGCCTTCTAAAGAGCAGTCAGGGTTGATCTCCTCTAGGACTGACCGGTTGGATCACCTTGCAGTCCAAGGGACTTGCAGGAGTCTTCTCCAGCACCAGAGTACAAAGGCCTCCATTCTTTGGCGCTCAGCCTTCCTCATGGTCCAACTTTCACAGCCATCCATTGCAACTGGGAAAACCATCACCTTGACTATACACACTTTTGTTGGCAGGGTGATGTCTCTGCTGTTTAGTATGCTGTCTATTATTTCCCATAGCTTTCCTCCCCAGGAGCAAGCGTCTTTTGTTTTTGTTTGTTTTGTTTTTATTGGATTTATATGCTGCCCTTCTCCCAAATGACTCAGGGCGGCGTACAACATTAAAAAACACACATCCCGAAAAGTTAAAAAGAAATTAAATATATATCCAAAAAAACAAATTGAATTTATAGAACAATACATTTAAAAAATAAGTTAAAATTAACTTTTAATTTCTTGGCTGCAGTCCCCATCTGCGGTGATCTTGGAGCCCAGGAAAATAAAATCTGTCACTACCTTCATATCTTCCCCATCTATTTGCCAGGAATTGAGAGGGTCAGATGCCGTAATCTTAGTTTTCTTAATGTTGAGTTTCAAGCCAACTTTTGCACCCTCCTCCTTCACCTGCATCAAGAGGCTCTTTAGTTCCTCTTCACTTTCTGCCATTAGAGTGGTATCATCTGCATGTCTGAGGCTGTTGATAACGTTTAAGATAATAGTTTTCTTCTTTCTTTTACAGGTATCTTACAAGTATTTGATTGTTGCTCTCGGGCTGCAGCTAAATTATGAAAAGGTATTTTATTTAAGATCTGATTGCCTGAACAGCTCTGTTAGCGTTTTCTTAGACGTTTTCTCTACCAATAGGAAGCAAGGTCCAGGGACTTGCATGTTCCTTGCATGAAAGGCCCCAAATTCTGAGCACAAATGTGAGAAATAGCATTGCGTCTTTCCAACAAGGAAGCACTCTGTGGATATTGTGCAACGGAGATTGTGCAACAGTAGAAGAAATCCTTTAGAGACCTCTAGTGCTTTATCAGGAAACTGAATGCATCCAGGGACACGTACCATGTTGTTTTGAAATGAGCTTGTTTTAATGGTGGACACACAAAGTAAACACAAAGATAATCACTACTTGGTAAATTTGGGAGGCTGTGTTTGTATACCCCGTTTCCCCAAAAATAAGCCCTCCTCGGATAATAAGTCCAATTGGGTTTTTGAGTGCATGTGCTAAAATAAGCCCTCCCTTAAAATATTTAAATGCATGCACAGCCAGTCCCCGCCATTTCCTGGAGGAAGGAGGGGGGAACATGCCCCAGCACCCCACACGCACCTGCCATCCACGCAGAATGGCCTCGCGGAGGCCACTCCCGCAAATCCTACCTACAGCGCCCCTTCTATTAGTGGCGGCCGCAAAAAGACCTGCAGGCCCAGTGACGCTATGGCTGGCAAGAGTGTGCCAGAAACAGAGACAGAAGCTCCAGCTCTGGATCAACTGATCCGCGGGCCGAGGTTAAGGGGGCCTCCTGCACCTCAAAAATAATAAGACCACCCCGAAAATAAGGCCAAGTGCTTATTTCGGGGGTGGAAAGAAAATAAGACCTTGTCCTATTTTCGGGGAAACACGATATCAAGATTATTTTTCTTCTTTAAGGATGCTAGGTTATAATTCAGCGCTGGAAAAGAGTTTATTGATCTTTATTCTGGGTTCATCTACTAAAATAAAAAAGATAGAGAGAAGATGGATGAAGAAGATGAAACCCAAAGCCAAACTTTTTAAATTCATGTATTTATCCAAATCATGCTTCCTTCTAAATTGGAATACATGATAACTAGGTGAACTTCTTAATCTTAGTCATACATCTCTCCTATTAATTCAGCCAACCGTTTTACACTAAATGTAAGCCAATGCCAGTTTTACCCTTTATCTAATAAGAGATGTGATGATTTCATCTGAGTATTTTGCAAATATTTACACATCAAGATAATATCCACAAATCAAATTCAGTGTGAATGGAGTATCTCTGGGATATGATTTTGTCTATAGGGGAGTCAGAGCAGATATATGACATCACAATATGCTAAACTTCAATTTAAGCTTACTCAGGATGTAGTATGTTGTGTGAACTCTGCTGTTGTGGTTTGTAGATGTTGTGCGTGTTGCGTGAACTGAACCCACAGGTGGCTTACTCAACAAAGCACTGCTAAAGGAACTATGGCTAAGATGATTAGTGAGGACAGGATGGTATGCTTGGAATTAAATAGATTCCTGAATGTAACAGCCAGCATGTTTAATCCAGTGAAATATTATCCTGCTAATTTTGTCTTATTACAGATCAAAGGCTTGCCTGAGGGTTTTAAGTTTCCTAAAATTGGTTCCAATTATTCCATTCACACAGTGGAGAAAACATGGAAAGCTCTGCAGGATTTCCAGGAAGGAAATGCCATTTTCACCTTTCCAAACACTCCGGTGAAATGTGCAGGGGCGCCACAAAAAATCATGTATCTGACAGAGGCGTACTTGAGAAAGGTACGTGTCAACCACTGCACAACTAGCGTGGCAACAAAAAGTTATTGAAAGTGCTAATTTAAACTGCAGCTAGAATATAAGCTTAAAGTATGGGTAGTTTTAAAATGCTCCTCCAATTGAAGACATACAAGCAATTTTGTTAAATCGACAGGACCAACTAGTTAAATTGACATAAATTTGCACATATAATTAAAATTATAGCATTAAGCATATCCAATGTATTGATACAGACATCAAAAGTCTTTGGATTCAGTTTAGTTATGTATGTATCATGAATCCTGTTACTGCAAGTGTAAACTGTGTTTTATTAGGTGCTAATCACCTAAAAAGTTGGGTGCATCATTTACTGTATGTTTCTTCAAAAGCTGTTAGCTTAAATCTTTTGGGGCAAGCTATATAAACCCAGTTATGGTTAATCAACAATAGATAAGGATTCTTCCTTTGGGCAGCGGGTTGGTCTAGGCTAGGGGTCCCCCAAGGTCCCTTCTAGCCCTATGATTCTATGATTACAGTACAAACAAGAACAAGAAATTGTGTTGTTTTTTCCAAGTATTTCAAGAATACTTCACTTTTTCTTCTCATTTTCCCTAGACTGGAAAACGGTCCAAAGCCAAGATCATATTCAATACATCTCTTGGAGCGATATTTGGTGTTAAGAAGTATGCTGATGCTCTGCTAAAGATTATCAAAGAAAGAGATATTACAGTGAACTACAAATGGAACCTTGTGGAAGTCCGAGCAGATAAGCAGGAAGCCGTATTTGAGAACTTGGACAAAGCTGGGGAAACGCAAGTTTATCGGGTGAGCAAATGGAATTTTTCAGTGAATTTTCCAACTATTAATTTCCCGTTCATGGTTTAGGATGCTTGTCTGTTTAGAACTGGCAGGGGGAGTGTGTATGGAGAATAGAATGAGCCTTTTTAAAGCATACCCACGCAGCACTATCCATCCTTACGCGATAAAGAATTTAAAGAGGCAGGAAGTTTACCGATAGTTCTTGGTGAATGGTTTTAATTCAAGGCAGCCATTCGATGAAACATCACACAACTTCATCACTTAGCAATAGCAGTTTCTGCAATCCCTTTGCAGCGTTCAGGACAACACTCTCCTGTCCTCTCTCACCTTTTAACTTCCACCACCTACCTGTCTTCTCATTTTTGCCCAACCTGCTGCTTTGCTGCCCCCAACTGACCTCTGCCATTATTTTTCCTTCCATTGCTAACCACTCATGCTCGGTCTGGCCCTATACAAGGCAGCTGCTGGCTGCTTATGGCCTTCTCTCTGCAGTTAGGATGCCAAGAGCTCTAACTGATCACTTCAAGGAGCCAATGGCAAGGACCCAGATTGTTGGAGGCAATGTGCTAACTCTGTAAACCGCTTAGAGAGGGCTGTAAAGCACTGTGAAGCGGCATATAGGTCTAAGTGCTATTGCTATACAATGGTAAATATCATTCATTCAGTGCTGCTTTTAAGTTCAAATAATTGCTGAACAAATGGCTGTTAAGCAACAAGCACCTGTAAGCTAGTGTAGAAGAAAGGACCAAATCTGGAAGAGACAGTTCCACAGTTGTTTAATTAAGGAATCTCAGTTGGGAAATGTGGCTGCATCCGATCTGAGATTGCAGATCAAGCTCATTGGTTCCTTATTGCTCCCCAGGTTTGGTGGTTTTCTTGCAGACGTTTCATTACCAAACTAGGTAATATCAGGCACTTGTGACTTTTTATTATTATTATTATTATTATTATTATTATTATTATTATTATTATTATTATTATTATTATTATTATTATTAATTAGACTTGTTAGCCGCTCCCTCTCCACGAAGGGACTTGGGGCGGCGTACAATAAATAAATCACATATTACACAATTAGACATTACACGGAGGAGGTATAAAAATCACTACAACAATTGTTACAATACATACAACAATAATAATAATAAGATTAAAAATTAAAATACCCCAATTTAAAATTTAAAGTTTAAAATTGCCAGGTAATTACTTGGTAATGAGACGTCTGCAAGAAAACCTTGGAGAGCACCAAGGCCTCTTCAGTTCAGCCCCGAGCTTCAAATATTGTCTTCTAACTGAATCTCGTTTTTTTTCTCTGCTCTCCAGTATGAAATGCTTCATGTCACTCCACCCATGGGTCCCCCTGACGTCCTGTTAAACAGTCCAGTTTCTGATGTCGCTGGATGGGTGGATGTAAACAAGGAGACACTGCAACATGTGAAATACCCAAATGTTTTTGGGATTGGAGACTGCACCAACCTCCCTACGTCCAAGACTGCTGCAGCTGTAGGTGAGATTAATTTTTAGGTACCGTACTTGCATTTTGGTCTCCTTGTTGCAAGACCAAAAGCCAGTTTTAAATGTTGGATCGCATCTCCTTATGCCTGAAAATATTTGATTGATATGGTCATCATAGAGATCCCAATTAGGATTCAATACAAGGTATTTTTCTATGGAATAGTGGGGAAAGAGAGGGCCTCAAAGCCCACTTACCAATGTCAGCAGCTCATGTAAATGTCTGTTATTAGTGGTTATCCACAATTTGAATACTCTTGGGAACATTCTCAACATGCCCCAACCTCAAAGAGTTAAGCCACCTTAAAAAATTATAACTTTTTCAGCAGAAAAACGAGACAAAATAAAACATTTTATCTCTTCCACAGCTGGCCAGTGTGGTGTACTTGATAAAACAATTTCATGTATCATGAAAGGCAAAACTCCCACTAAGAAGGTAACTTTTCCTGAAAAGGAACAATGTATTTTCTTTTCATTGAGAAATGGGTTTATTATTATGTTGTGGAAATATTTGTATTTGCAATGCAACACACTAAAATTTTTAACTCATTTATATGGCTCCGAGGACTGAAGTTTTATATACATCTCCAACCAGCATTATAAAGCTGACAGCAAAATAATATCAGAAATTTCTTTCCGGGGCTTCTAATTTTGGAAACTGGGTTCACCCAATGACAATGAATTATGAGATTAAAAAGAGAAAAATAATTTCTTCAGACAGTACATTAAACTCTGTGATCCCTTAAATTTAAGAAGGGTTACCAGTTTGAATGACTTTTAAAAGGGGGTTAGACAAATTCACGGAGCATGAAGCTCCTTAAAGCATAATATGTAATATCCTGAATGTTTTTCCTCTCCTAAAAGGCATATTTTTAATGTTTTATAGTATGATGGATATACTTCCTGTCCTCTGATAACCAACTATAACCGAGCAATCCTGGCTGAGTTTGATTACAATGCTCAGCCTTTAGAAACATTTCCATTCGACCAGAGCAAAGAGAGGCTGATAAGTTTTCATATGAAGGCTAATATGATGCCCTATCTGTATTGGTATGGACTTCTGAAGTAAGTATCCTACATTCATACTATGTAGGGGCTAAGGGGAACCGGCTCCCAGAAAAGTACATTGAATTCTGCATTTATTAATTGCATCGATAGGTAGGCTTAATTTGAGCAGTGCCATTCATTTAAAAAAAATATGCATAAGAGTAAAGAAAATATTAATGCTACGAGATAGATTGAACCATAGTCAGTCAGTCTTATATGTCTATCCATCCAGTGCAAGCTTTAACTGTTAATGTCCTATCTCTTCCTGTGCCTATTTTAACTTTGGCCACTTCCTGCAAGAATAAACAACGGTCCCCTAATTTTTCATACGTAAACATCAACTGAATTTCCAGAAGTTATTGTCTTTGTTCCACCAAAATAGTTTGCAGCATTTCCTTATTTCAGTGTGGGAAATCTTATTGTAATGTTTAATTTCCATGCTTCCTTTGATTCTATTGTAATGAGCAGCAATGTTTATTCTTGACATAGTGCTACATTTTAATTTCAGGAAATATTTCACAAGTCTAAATTCCCTGTGAAGGTATAAATCTTTTTTCCCCCCTTCCTTTCCCACAGGGGATATTGGGGTGGCCCAGGTCCATTGAGGAAAATATTTCATCTTGGGTTGAAGTAATCGTTGAAATCATCTTCTGCCAGCTACAAACCATGTAACACTTTTAATAATAATAAAAAAGCAGTCAGAGATCCTCCACAGAAATTAATAAAATAACTTCTCTGTAGGAATGCAGCCTTCAGAGTCCTCTGAACCTTAAAACACAGGTACAGTTTTTCCTTATTTCTGCACTTACAAGTAGCAAATATTGCCCAATAAGCACACAGCCAGCTGCTATATTTTTAGCAATGCCAAGTTGACAGAATTAGCTTCTGTAAGCTTCAGTATCTGCTGCTGTGGATGTGTAACCTAAAATGACCTTAATTAACTTATCTTGCCTTGTTCATGAACTTTACATGGTTTTTAAAAAAAAATAATCTGTTGACTGAGTGTTTTAAGTACAAAATATGTTGCTAACCGACACATCAAGAGCCCCTTGCTTTGTTTTAAACAGAAGGCACGCGAAACACTCTGACCGTCCCCAATTGAATACCACAATGGTTATTCTGTTGTGAGAATGAATGGAAGGATTTGCATTACTAAATTAGCTTTTCACATTGTTTTAGTCAAGGTTTCCTATGCAAGACCTTTTTCGACTATGATGTCTCTGCTCAATTTATAGCACTGTTTCTCAATGGTTGGTGAAGTGTCATAGATAAGAACTTTGCAAAGAGAAGGGACTGCTGCTTCAGTATCCAACAGAATAGCTTTGAAAAAGTCAGGCAGCTGGAGACTTCAGAAAATTCTCTTTTCCTGACTTGGTAGGGGGTCCTATCCAGATGAATTAAAGGATGCCTCTCTTGTTATAATGCAGCTTTCTGAAAACTGCATTAAGCAAAAAAGCACAATTCCCACAAAGATACAATAAAAAAGTAATAGTTGTGTTTTAATCAAGGCCAGATTTTAGATCTTTACAATCAGGATTGATACAAAATCATCTTTTAAGTCAGCATACACATACGTTAAAACACGGTTACTGAAGAAATATCTTCTCAGGAGTGTCCTACCCATTTGTTTATTGCTGTCAGAAGGGGGGAAAAAAGAGTACGGTGAATGGGCATTGCACATTTTTGTAAATACAGCAAAACCATCATCCTAGTCTCATAGATCCAGAAGTTCCATTGAAGTCAATAGCACTGTGTTCCAGTAAAGTTTAGGAATTCATGGTAAAGAGAACATTATTAGAAGTGTAACTTCAAATGGTCCCTAAATGACGGTTTGGTAAACGAGGACTACCTTCATCATAACTTTTTCATAATGTCTTTTTAAGGAGTACGTACAAACCAGAAAATATATTTTCAAAATCTGAACAAGCCACTGTACTTTTGAAGTTCTGTGGAACCATTTCAAATTAGCGTGGTAAAACAAAAACCCAAAGTATTTTAAGTGCCGTGGGTTTCAAATGAAACAAAAGCAGAGGGATCCAAAAGTGATTTTATGGAATGAGCAAGGAGACTGCTGTCACCTTCTGTACAATTCTCCTCCCCAGCAGTTTGCAAACATAATATATCCTATAAGCTAAGGTTTCCCAACCCACCACCAATGTCCCAGTATTGCCCATTCCACCAGCTCCCCAGTGCCATCCCTTCTGCGTCTCTTCTAGGATGCAACTACTGAAAATACCAGTTCTCTTATTGTATACTTAACGGTTTCATGAGTAGGCAGCAAGTGCAACCTATTCTGTTCCCCAATCCTATTACTTTCCCTTCCCTCCCCAGTCACTAATGGCCTTGATCTTTTCCAAATTCTGTATCAAACTACTGTTTTGGAACAACCACTTTTTGATCTATGTCCAAAACGATTTCTTCTTTATCAGCAAGCCTTTGAATAGTACAGCAAGGGTTAAATTTTTACATTTGTAATCAATGCTCAAAAAAAAAAAAAGTTGCTAGGATTTTGTGGTATGTAATAATATGCTTATGATTTTCTCCCAAGCTTTTAAGTAAAATACATACCTGCATATGAATCAGTTCTTCTAAATTGTTCTGGATGTGATGGTAAACAGTGTCAAAAAGTTTCTCCCTTGATTTTGTCCCATCCAAATGAACTGGAATATAAGCAGCACCATTTGAAAATAAGAACAATTTTGCTGAGCTCGGTATTATTTTTCATTAGGTGAAATAAAGGTACATATTGCAGCTTGTTATTTACAAGTTTAGTAAATGACAGCTTGTTCATTTAAAATCATGGCTATTAATAAAGCTACTAACTTTCACTAAATAAAACAGTAGAATTGCAAAGTAAACCATAAACAAAAATATGAACTGTTACGGTTTAAATGAAAAAAAAAATTTTTTGTAGCGGCAACTTGTTACATTTGCAAACAACTCTGGGAATGTTATTGAAAGACCTACGTTTTGAAACACAATTGTCCAACTTAGTGATACAAGAAAATCAAATTCAAAAGGGGCTTCCAAAATCCAGTTGAACTTACCAACATCGATATTAAGGTTTTCCATCACCTTCTTATGTTTGATGTACATGGGCCAGACATGGCCATCAAATAATCCAGGTGGATCTGGGACGGTGTAATTTCTTGAACTAGAGAAAAAATCCATTTGAATTTGGGTTGTTTATGTAGATCTTTTAAAGCCATCCAGTCCCTCCAGATATCCACCTCTAAACACAGCTTTTCATGTCATGGACTTACCTTCTCCTCCTCTTACATTCTTCATAAGGAATAGAAAGAAAATACCGGACATCAAAAATATCGATCAGGGGTCTGAAAAGTAGGAAAATCTCTCTCAAGTTTTGTTACATAACAAAACACAAGGCTAGGCAAAGTCCCATCTTGTACATTATCATATTTTTAACCATATCTGTAAGCTTCTGGGAAAATACCCACCAGAAAATAAAGCCTTCCCCATAGGGGAGACATATTGACTCTGGTATAGCTCAAACTGTTTACATATCCATTCTCTTACAAATCACTAAATGCTTTTTAGAAAACCATATTAAGTCAGTGTCCAGTATCGATCACAACTGCACTTACATACCAAGTCAAACCATTAGTTGTTTTTGCATGCTGGCTAGGGAATTCTGGGAATTGAAGTCCACACATCCTAAAGTCGCCAAGTTTGAGAAACAGTACCCTATCTTCTCTCTAAATAATTGTGGATATTTTAGGTTGCACCTATATTATTTCAGACATATCTCATTTGCTTGTGGTTTTTTTTTGGCTTCTTCATTCAGTACAAATAAGCTTCTAGGGATTTCTTACTTATCTAAGCCTCTTCTTCCTAGTTTATGCCCTGTAATACGGCAGTTATCAGCTATGGGTAAATGAAACCAAACCAAACATTCCCTCAAGAAAGTGCTCCTCCTTCATGCTTTTTTTCTATATATAATCTGAGAGCACTGGAACAAGTAAAATTTATCTAATCGCCACCTGCTCTCATGTATATTGTACAATCAAAACGGTTCACACCACGCCTGTTGCATTATCTGTCAAATACTTGCTAAGAATAAACCAAGTGTTAGCAGGTACTTGATTAGATACAGAAAGCTGGGACAGCCCTCAAGATATTTGAAACTTTTTATTTGCCAGCAAAAATATGACAGAAATACCAGGACCTATAGAACATTCTACTATTGGACTTCAGTTACCTATAAGTGTAAAGTAAAAATCCTTCCACAATCAGAATATGAATGGTGTCGTCATTTTCCTCTATGGTGCTGGTATCAAGTGTATTAATGCCATGGGATCGTTCAAACTTGATTGGATTTTTCCTCCAGGCTCTGATGGTATTCATCATTGCATCCATATCCAAAGCACTAATAACTTAAGGCAAAAGAACAGAAATGTTAGCTCCAAAGGGAGAGACCAACAATTATGAAATATCCTGATCTCAGCTGGTGATCAAACTTGCATTCTTATTTTTTCTTCTATTCACGGACTAGTTCTGTGACAGAACTAAAGGGTTTTTTAAATAGTTACTACATTGATATAAATAGAACTTACCATCGTACTGTTTAAATCCATCTTCAACCGGTATCTCATCTTGGGGCTGAAACAGAAAAGAAAACTGTCTGCAGAGCTAGTCACAGATTTCCTGAGGCTACTTTTAAGAGGAGCAAGATGAATAAAACCATTTTTAAACTGACTCCCTGGTAATTCAACACTCATATTAAAAGATGATAGCTGGACTTTCAATAACTTATATAAAACAGGGTCACAAGGCAATAAGTGACAACCCTTTATCTCATCACTAACAAATACACACCTATCCTACTTTCAAAACAGTACAGTCATGCCAACCGTATATTAGGATCTTATCCTGTAACTACAGAAAACCTTTATGTCCCAACCCTCCAGAAGTAAACTGATATATGACAAAAACACATTAAAGGGAAGACCATTACTTAAGACTTAACAGAACACTAGAACTCCATGTAATTCATAAAGTGGAAAAACAAAAGATGTAAAATGTGAGACAGAGTTCCATTAATCGTGATTCTGCAAACATGTGGAATTCAGAGTATTGATACAATGAAAAAGGATTGGAGAAAAGTATGAAAAGATTGAGACAATCTGCAAAGATGGACAAAAACCTCGTCTGAAGATGTTCAGCCGGAGGCAAATTATACTTCACTATGCATCTAAAAAACATCCTAACATCCAAGGAGGGTTTAGTACAAAGTAAGCAAAAAGGGGGATTTCTTAATGTGCCATCTGGTCATTTTCTCTGTTGTCTAAGCTAAGTGTATGCATTTGAAAGGAGTTATGAGCAAGCAATCTGAATCCTTAGTCTTTTGCTGTTAAAAATGGATTTATTGCCTCTATATCAGTTTATTCAGTAGATACTGTAAAAGGGGCAGGAACAATTCTGCCTTAAATTATCCTGAGGAGTTATCCAAGCTCAGCTCTGTCTGTTGCAAATGTCATAGCAGTTCCCCATCAATTACATCGGCAGAATGTTAGACTTTAATTGTACTGAGACCGTCACAAAGAATAAAAGTTCACATGCTAACAATCAGCACATTCCCAAAGATATCCTTTATCCACACATTCCAATCACGAAGAGGAAATGCTATCATGGCCTTTGGGGTGCCTGACAAAAATCAAAGGGGAGGAAAAGCAAACAAACTAATTTTCCCAACCCACCTTAAAGAAGTCATCTTGATGTACCACACTGCAGTTGGGCAGCGATTGCGTGAGCTTGTTGGTCAAGGTGGTCTTGCCCCCATTCGTGATCCTGTAACAGGAATTTCAGTCATGATGGATGTTATCAGCAAACGCAGGGAATCAAAACATTTGTAGATTACAAACTCTATTTAGGATGGAGAAATTTGAAGATGGGTGGAAATGAGAGGGATTGGCCCCATCAAAACGGTTTCCAGGATTGAAGGTACATCAGATTCAAATCTCCCCACTCAGCCCTGGGCTCTCTCATACCATCTCTCTAATCCTTTTCCTTGGGGAGGAAGATCAAACGAAGCCAAAGAATAACTGGTTGTGCACCCTCCTTTTTTCCAAATGTCTAGAATGGCATCAGGCAGAGGTCCCCAAACTTGGCAACTTTTAAGACTTGTGGACTTCAACTCCCAGAAGTTGGAAGTCCACAAGTCTTAAAAGTTGCCAAGTTTGAAGGCCTCTGGCATAGGGGCTGCTGCTTGAGTAGGGGGTTGGTCTAGAAGACCTCTAAGGTCCCTTCGAACTCGGCTATTCTGTGAAACCTGCCAACCCACCACCTCTCAAAAACGAAACGCGAGGTGGCTGCACCATCTGCTTATCGATTGCATTAGATCATCCACGGGAAAAAAGGGAAGGAAACGCAGAAAAAACCCTCCCATTGAAAATGAATGCATTTTTAAGCGCCAGTTGAGAGTTAATACATTTTTTTTCTTAAAAAGGGAAAGTAAGAAAGGAAAGTAAGAAAGGAAGGAAAGTATGGAAGGAAAGGAAAGGGAGAGAGAATGAGAGAAAGAAAAAGAAAGAGAAGGAAGGAAGGAAAGAAAGAAAGAAAGAGCAAGTAGTAGTGCAGATTAGAGGCGGGGGAGAGGACAACCAAAGGCACCCAGGAATATCGCGGCGCCTGTCAGGAAAAAAGGAGCAGCAGCTGCGGCGCCGGCACCAACAGCTGCAAAGCGCAGAAGGGGAGCCACGCACGTGGACGTCCTCCCCAATGCGCAGGCGCGAGAGCACCCCGAGCCCAACCCCCCCTTCCCCCCTCGTCCTTCTCCTCACCCGCCGATGCCGAGGATGACTTTCATGGTGCCGCGAGCGCGCTGGCCTCACAGAGGGTCCCGCGGGAGAGCCCGGCGATGGAAGAGGAGGAGAAGAAGAAGAACCGGGAGTGGGGGGAAAAAAGAAAGAGCCACGAGCGTCAACTGCCGAGGTGAGCCATAGCGGCGAGGACAACGGCGACGAGGGAGGGAAGCCGACCGCGCTCCCGCCAAGCCCTCAGACGAAAGAAGGGGCTGCAGTCGCCGCGCGGGTCCTTTCCCCCGCCCACTGCCCGCCTTCTGGCGCGCTTGAGCGCCCGCTCATTGGTGGTGGGCGCCGTCAATCGACGGGCCTCAAAGCGCCGGCTTTTTCCCCTCCCCGCGCCTCTTCCCCCTCCCCTCAAGTGTTGGCATCCAATGACTGGAAACGGGGGGGGTAGTCTCGCTCCGATTGGTCGGTTTGGCTGTTGGCCCCACCTGCCTCCCTCTCTCTCGTACCCGCGTGTGGATTTGTTCTGTGTCTTCTTTAGAACTCTATAGTACTTATTGAACTATTTTATTTGTAAACTATAAATGTGCTTGAATAAACATGAACCAAAATATACCTGCAGTAAGTTGGATATTAATGTATTTATCGGTCTACTAGGTTTTCACGGATCAGGGTCAGTTTACAGCACAACAGTCTTTGGTATTCTTGCTGCTGCAAATTAACAAAGAGACTTGGAAATTAAAGTAGCTCAATCCAAATTACGTTGTGATTTATGTTAGATCAGGGCTGTCCAAACTTCAACTGGGAGTTGAAGTCCACAAGTCTTAAAGTTCCCAAGTTTGGACACCCCTGTGTTAGATGAATTTACCGATTCCTCCTTCATAGAAAAGACACTTTTAAATGAATATTCTGACCAAGGTTACGATGGTTATGATACTGGTACCAAAGAGGCAGCTGCAAATAACCTGAAAGAAACAAAACAAGAAAAAAAATAGATGTAATAAAACAGGGTAGCCGGCTGCAATGTATATCGGGCCTGCATAGATGATTACAAATTCAGTGATTGGAACACGTGGATTTGCTGAGTTCTGACTTGCAGCTAGCTATTAAAAGCAAAATGAAACTCAATCAGTCTTTTAAGAGTGGAAAATATTTCTGTGTTTATGTATTTTCAAAACGGATGATATTAGGTAGGCTGTAGGAAGGATTCACCAGAAACAGTGATGTCCAAATGCAAGGGTAGGAATAACCAGCTGTGAAAATGGCTCCACCCAGAGAGCAATTGTGTTAAAGGGTGTAAGCGTGGTAATTGGATAATTTGGGGGCTTGTATAAGAGCAGGGATTGCTTGGTAGCCTTCGTTTTAAGAAAGTTAATGTGGAGAGAAGGGGTACACTTTTAAGTGGTGTGAGTTCTTAATCTCCCATTGTGTGTGTTGCAATATATGTTATTTGTATTATGTAACAGGTTCTAATAGGCTCGGTATATAAAATGTGGATGTGTCTTTCTTTGGAATTAATAGTACAAAAACAGGTTTTGAAAGAAAAGTTACAACTTTGTTTTTTATGTTATGCTTAACTGTTACAACTCTGGCGTAGTAGAACTTGGTTGAAAAGACTTGCAGTATTGTTTTGAAATAATGTTACTAGAATCAGATTTGGACTTTATCCAAGATAGACTTTAATAGCTACATATTTCTGTCAGCATAAAATAACTTATATCTTTTTTGAATAACAGTGCAAAGAATAATTATTTTAACAATAGAATATTCTAAGTTACTATGAAACATGACTATAGAATTCTGAGGTATAGTTTGCTTTATGTTTGCATGAATAAATTATGATATGCTAGTTCATCTGCTTAACCATAGTTCATGGCTTATCTACAAAGGTTGACTTTGTTAGTAGTCTAAGCCACTAATTATATTAATACGGTTGCACAAACTAGTATGGTCACTAGCTTTGGTATGAATCCATAGAAATGACCTACTGATTTTGCTAAATTCAGTAGATGGTGATTAGACTATAGTCATGAAATTTAAAAAATATTCAGGTTTTGCTTTGTGTCTTCAGAAAACAAGTTTTATCCTACCTTCATATACCTGCATATAGTTGATACTATTTATAGTTACTTTTTTATAGTTACTTTTTTTTACCTGTGGCATGTAAAATGAACATTGTCTTAAATACTGTAGCTGTTGCAGCTGCATTTTTCTTTCATTTGTTCAGGCACACAGAGGTAGGAAAGAATGAATGAATGAAAGGGCATAGTTAACATTTCTGGCAAAATTAAGTATGATAGGGGGTTTGTTTTGTATAAGTCAGTGGGATAAGAAGTAACAAGATTCAACCATTCTAAGGTGTATTAAAATAACTTATTGCAAAAAAAATATCAATAGCATGCTCCCTAACTATGGCAATTGCTTTAATTTTTAATTCTAGAAACTATTACTGTGTGCTATAATGACAGAGTTCCTGGTTTGTTTTAACTGTTGCATTGGAGACCAGCCTCAAACAGTGAGTTTCACTTAGAAATGTATATGCTGTATTTCAGAGAGCAATCCAAGGCCGCATACTCAAATCATCATATAGGATACAGATTTCAATAAAAATGCAATTTAAAATTTAAATATCTTAAAACACAACTAGAAGACTGGCTAGTTAAGCTGCAGCCATTGTATATTGGTATTAATTTCAAGACCTATTTTATGGCAGACTTTACAACACAGAACTTGGCTATAGAGGGGGAGGAGAATATCGAATAAGAAAAATAAAATTCTACTATAAAAATCAGAGACCAGGTATATTTTCCCTCTCTAGTCAGACATCACTGGCTTTTGTGGTCATTGTTACGAGGAACCTAAAGTTTTCCTGTGTTATGAGGGAAAAAAACTATAAGCTTAACTGTGGAAAGGTCAGGGCAACGTATTAAATATGTTATCCAGCTAGTCATACTTTTTAATTTTATTTACCATTAAATTTATATTGCCACCTATTCGCCCATGGTGACTTAAGTCATGAAGTTACTATGGGCGACTAATTGTAACAGAATAATTATGTCTTAAACTATAAAATATCTAGCAAAGATTGACTTTATGTCTCTCTGTTCTCTAAAGAAGAGACTGGACCGAAAAATGATAGGAGAACCAATGAACTTTGTTCACATCACTCATTTTGGAACAAAAGAGATGAACAGCAACCCCCCACCAGTAAGTACATCGGGGAGGGAAGCAACAAAGTGTTACATTTGGTTTCTTTATCAATGTTTAGGGATAACTATCAAGATATAGTAAACCTATGAAATGTACGTTACTTTATTACAGCTTCAGCCTTTTACTTATATCCAAAAGATGGAAACATTAAAAGACCACTGAATATATGAGAATAAGTGATATTAGAGGGAAGGGAACAGAAAGGAAGACAATTTTTCTTACACTAACCTCTCTAAATATTTGTCTGATGCATCCATGTTTTGTAAAATCTCATTTGGCACATTTTTTTTACGGAGTTACCCTTTGAATACATTCCTGCTAATAATTTTTCTAATTATAATTTTCTAATAAATATGCATTAAAGGAAATGCATGGTTGTCCTAAACCATTATTCATGACTAAAATAGGTAATGAAACTTACATCTGAGACTTTAGACTTGGAGAAAATTAAGGAAAACTTAATGTTAGACCCAGGTTAGACTAATGACCAAAAAACATGGTGAAATTATTTTAAGGTGCAAAATAAACCATATAATGTTAGTAGCAGTAATCAGCCTTTCATAATCTTATGCTTTTCCCAGGTTGGGCATATTCAGGAACGGATGAATTCCAAAGGAGGCTACAGCAGCAATTCTCTGAATACACAGATTTAGAAGACGTTCAAATTAAGGGTCCAAGTAATTAATCTCTTCAGATAGAAAGCTTCATATTTAAGTTTATTCATTACTGTTTGTACACTGGTTGTAAATGGTTAAAATAACACCATTTTAGTCTGTGACAGTCTGTACAAACTGGGGATCTGATTACAAAACTATAAAGCTGTGTTAATGTTAATGGGCAGTGCCATGTTTGAAATATGTGCTAAATATAGTATTTAAAGTACTACATGTACTGTAACTGCAGATTTAATTCATGGCTCTTTCCCAATTTCAAATCTTGGGGGTTTTAAATTCCGTGAAGATGATGAAGAAGCAAAATTAATATTCTGTTCAGTTCTGACTTCTATAAAATTAACATCTAAAGAGAATTCTACCTATCTTCTACCTATTTTAGTCTGATTTTAGGCAAGAATTATTTAATCTGGTGTAATTCTTCTGGAAAAAAAATACCGAAGAAGACATTTCAATACTTTAAAGCTTATTTTTTTACTTTTAAGATTGCATATCTTTTTGCTAAGAATAAAAGGTTTGCTCTGTTTGGTTAATATATTTTTTGGGCTATGAATGGGAGCCCATATCATGCCTTAAGCTCTACTTTGCTATGACAAAAACTGAATATCTGAAACAGGTTTTGCATCACAGCCATACTAGATGCCCTGAAAAGCTTTGTGAATGTGTTGTCAGATAAAAGGATTAGGCGAAGAAGAAGAATGTAAAAATTGACAATATTATTGGTGGGCTTTTGAAGTAGGACTGTGAAGTAGATTCTTGCTACTAGTGGGAACTCCAGAATATGTAAGGTGTGATGAAAATTTTTTAACAGTGGTTGCTTCTGTTATAAAATTCAAGACTTGTTTTATATACAGTGCTGCTCAGCTATATTTTCTCTTCTACTGTTGGAAGATGGATGCGCTCTCTGAATTTACTGAGTTCTGACCCAAATGAATCCAGAAACATTTGTCTGAATTAAATTCAATCAATTTCTTGTACTATCAATTCTTGCCTGAAACTGTATTCTGGTATCTGTGGACTATAATTTAAATTGTAGTGGTCAAATTTTAGTTCATGAGACAAAAGGTACTTGTAGAAGAGAACTGAAGCATTCTACTGATGTGCCCAAATGTGTTATATATGCTATCAACTTCATTTCAGCTTCATGAAGTGAAAGCAGAAGGCTGAAGTCCTAGATTGAATGGATCTTCTATTATTGGAAAATAAATTTGCTTTAAATAGATGGTGGTCATTGATTTTACTGCAGAGTGCTTCAGGTTTTGAAATACCGGTAGGCATTTTTAACAAGTGGGCCTGTGTACAATTGTAAGTAACTCGCTCTTACTAAAACGTTTGTGTGAATATTATTCAGAATAGCATTTCTTCCGCAGAAGGCGCCTGTCCTCTTATAAAAACAGATCAAGTATTTGACAATCCTTGTGTTCATCCTTGTCCTTGACTATTACCTCAAACTATAGGTACTGTATCAGTGAATGTAATACAAATGGAATTAAATAATATAGATCAGGTACTAGAGATGGATTAAATATTTTTGAAAGCTGTTTGGCCTTGAATTTTGAAAGGCTGCTTTAAAGTCAGCCACAGCGCAAGTGCTGTTCCTTTGTTATTTACCAAATGTCTCAATATTGTTTCCTATAAAGGATTCAATGTTATTGACTGAATTGCAAAACAAAGCTGAAACTGGCAGTGCGCTCTCTTTAGGGGAGAGAATAGGACAAAAGGACAGCTTTAGGTTTTATTAGAATATGCCAAAACCACTGGTAACTTTCTTAGAAACTTTGCCCAAAGAAGAAAGAAATTAAGCTGTTTAAATAGTTCAAAAGCTACTCCATAGTGGCTTAATCATTTGACCTGCACTTTGTTAATGCTCTCCAGCTATCACAAGTCCCATTGATTCCACTTGTGTCTGAATGTTACCTAACACATCTGAATGGCTGCCTTAAATGTCATACTTTAGTCTACATTTCAGGAACAAGGCTGGTCATGTGCTCACTTCCTACAGCTGACAATTTCTCTCCTACCAAAAATAAATCGGCTGGAGGATCCTCCCTGTAGCAGGGAGCGGGGCTTGTTGGGCAACGAGTCAGGTCTTGCACAAAAGGAGAGCTGTTGTAATTGCCTGTTAAGAGAGGGCAGTGTATTTAACAGCCTCCCAGTGTGTCAACAAGCCAGAATAGCAGGCAGCCAAGCCAGCCCTTCATAGTTCAAAAGGCAGAGATTTTAATTGCTGCCACGGGCTGCCTTTGCCATGGCTGGCAGGGTTGGGGAAAAGGCCAATGAAATCATCTCTGTAGGGGAAATTAATATCATAGACTTGTGATGGCGAACCTATGGCACATGTGGATGGATGGATTGGGGGGCTTCCTGTCCTGCAAGAGATTGGATGGATGGATTGGGGGGCTTCCTGTCCTGCAAGGGATTTGACTGATTGATTGGGGGGCTTCCTGTCCTGCAAGAGATTTGATTGATGGATGGATTGATTGGAGGCTTCCCCCTCGTGATCAGGACCATCCCTCGGGGTGGATAGGAATCCCCTGGAACCGGTGTGGGTCGTTTGCTCCGAGGGAGCGCCCTTGGCCGCCGCCGCCGCTGCTTCCTCCTCCTCTTCCTCCCCTCCTCCGGGCCGGCTTTTTCCGCCGGCGTCTGTGCCGCCTCTGCCCCGGAGGAAAGCCCGCCCAGAAGAGGAGGCGAAATCCTGGCCGTGCCGAGCGCCGGCAGCCGCCCCGGAAAGAAGACGTGCTCGGTGCCGGCGGCAGCAGCAGCAGCGTAATAGGAACCGCGGGGGGAGAACGGTTGGCTGCGGGCCATCGAGCCTCCGCGGGGGCGGCGTGGAAGCCAGGCACGGGGCATGGGGGCCGCCCGGTTGCTGCGGGCCGTGCTCTGGGCCCTGCTCCTGCCGCTGGTAAGGGCTCTGGGGAGGCAGGCGCTCGGAAGGGGAGGGGGACACGTCGCGGGACCCCCTGGCCGGGCAGGGAAGGGGGAATTCCGGGCTAGACCCCCGCCCCAGCTGAGGCTCTCGGGGGCTTTCCAGCGGTGGAAGCGAAACCTCCGCGGGCGCCACGAGTCGGGCTTTCCCCCCAACGCGGGAACCCCCCCCCCCGGGTGGGCTTTTCCCCCAAGCCCCTTAGCCTAGAACTCCCACGCACCTGGCCTCTGAGCATAGGAAGAGGGCAAGGGGCAGCAGAGCAGAGAGCGCCCTCCTCGGCGCCTCCCTCCCCCGGGGACTTCGGTGCCCCTCTAAGGGAACGTGGGAACGGGGCTTCCCGTGCATCCCAGTTCACGGGTCCGTCTGAACCCCTGTGAAAACCCCAGCCAGGTGGGCTTCTCCGTTTGTTTGTTTGTTTGCGCATGCGCGCTCGGTCTCAGCCATGACACGGGGGCTTGCTGGAGAGAAAGGGAACAAGCGGCGCTTTTGAGTTTTGGGGACGAGGAGAGAGGCGGGTCCTGGAAATTGACAGCGTTGGTTGCTGGACTTCGACTTTGCTCCTGCTGGCTTCGGCAACTGCTGCTTTGCGTAGGCCATTGTTTACCTTCCCAGGTGCTGCAATAGCACTTAGGCTTTATATGCCGCTTCACAGTGCTTTTACAGCCCGCTCTAAACGGTTTACAGAGTCAGCCTCTCGCCCCACGACAATCTGGGTTCCTCGTTTTAGCGACCACGGAAGGATGGAAGGCTGAGTCAACCTTGAGCCTGGTGAGGTTTGAGCTGCTAACTTGCAGTCAGCAGAAGTGGCCTGCAGTACTGCATGCTAAGCACTGTGCCACCAGGAAGGAGAATGAGAAAGGGAATAAGGAAGGAAGGACTAGTATTATTATTATTCATGCTTCTAGTAATAGCACTAGCACTTAAACTTATATACCATTTTACAGCCGGCTCTAAGCAGTTTACAGAGTCAGCCAATTGCCCCCAACAATCTTGGGTGTGCAGTTGTTGGGGCCTGTAATAGTGCTGTGGGTATAGATGTGGGAGCAAAATAGACTCTGCTGTAGATCCTGTAGATGGGCCTACTCATGCCTGTGGCTCCCTTGCGGCTTATGAAAATAGAATGCAATAGAATAGAATTGTTTATTGACCAAGTGTGATTGGGCACGCAAGAAATTTGTCTTCGGTGCGTAAGCTCTCCGTGTACATAAAAGCTATAACCAATAAATCAGATCATAGTCATCCTAAAATACATTCATCATAAATCGTAAGATGCAACAGCGATAGGCCTAGGATGCAAAATAAGCAATCCACATAAATCATACTAGGAAACTCAAAAAAATCTGCTTCAAGTCCCAAGAATTTTTTTTCTACGTAGTTGTGGGTGCCTGAGAAAGTGTAACGCAGATTGTCTAGTGTCGGTTGTAGCTTTGTTGGAGTGACGAGCTGTGAGCTGTCTGGATGACAACTGGCGGTGTTTCTATTGTTGTGGTCTGTCTTTTAATAGGTCTGCCTTTGAAACCGATCGGACTCTGTTGATGTATAAGTTAGTTTTGTTGGTGGGTATTTTAGACTTCCAAATGCCTGGCTTAATTCCATCAATGGAGCAGTTTGGTCTAGTATAGGGGTTTCAATCTCAAGCTGCATCCAGCCTGCTGGGTGACTTTGGACCTCACAGGGTTGTTGTTATGGAGAAAATAAGAGGAGGAAGGTGTGTTGGATACGTTTTTGCCGCCTTCCATTATTTGTAAAAATAATAAAGCTGGGATGCGAATAACATAAATAAATGACTTACAACAAATGCAGTTGTAGCTAGCATAGATTGGTGATATTTTTTTAGGTAGCATGAAACTTAATAATTGTCACACGTATCTAAATGTTTTCAGTTACTATTCACATCGCACCAAACCTTCGCAGTTCCTGTTTTTGGTTTAAAAAAGAGCCAAATTGGCAGACACAGATTTGCCAAAAACATTTTTCTAGCGGATTAATAGCTGCTTACTCAATACTGTGGCCGTGAGTAAGTGTCTAGTCCTTAAACAACACATGATCAGGACAGGAGAACAAAATTCACACACAGTGTTTCATCAATCAGCTTTGATGCCAGGAAAAAAAAGGGAATTAGAACACAGAGTGTTGCAAACTGAATAAACAAAACTCCAGCCGTCATTTCATAGGGAAGTCATTAAGTTTTCGTGACTTGCTTGAATATCTTTTCCCTTAACACAATGTTTAAAACCATGTATAAGAATCTCATCTTAAATAGGTTACAGCTTTTGTGACTGTGCCCATGAGATCATCATCGTAAGTCAAACTCAGTTTTAAGGATGGACAGGGAAAAAAACAAAACAGGATGGCATGTGGTTAAATCCCTCCTGAACCATAATCTGAGTCACTCTGTGGAATCTGATGATTCAGCCAATCAGCATCTAACATCTTGAAGAACGTTTTTGATTACATATTTCCAAGGCCTTAAACGAGAGCAACAGATGAACAAAACAAACATGACATTATTGGTAAACAGTGATGTTTACACAACTGCAAACATTCTTCTAGGTGAAGAAAGATCCCACTTAATGTTAAATCAAATCTTTTGCCACCTACGAAATGTTTTTGCTTAATCTAAACTTAGTTAGGGGAACCACATCATGTGAAAATGTCCAGCAGTTCAATCTACAAACTTCCTGAATTCTTAGAATGAAAATGTTTGAATAATTGATTGAAAGATACATTTTTTTTTCTTGGCAGTTTTAATTTTGTCCGAGAAAGGGTTTGAGAAACTCAAAAGCTTAAATCTGTTGCTAAGTTTTGCTTGGCTTAACAAAGAACGACTTCTATGGAACTTTGATTTAAAAAGAAAGGGGAATCAAATGACTAATTGAGTTCATTGCATACATCAGTTTTGAAACTGGGGTGGTCTTACTGAAGTCAGCTTTCTTAGCTCAAGCTTGACTTTAAACAATATTCAATTTTTTAAACTGTCAGATGTATATATGGCCTCATGTGATTCTTGTTCATTCCTAATAATTAAAAAAAATAACAGTAGTTCTTAAATAATCTGTTTCTTTTTCTTTTTCTAATAATAGATAAGTGCCCAAGGAGGAATTCTGCATGTAGTTCAAATTGACAAACCCTATTTAACAAAGAATTATTGCATCTTTTACAATTCCATCTGGACTTCCCTTCCTGATAGCTTATCTAGCATTGTAAGTATTTATACATAATTATTAAGAACTGAATGAATTTCAGTTTGGGGACATTGACAAGTTTCACAACTTTGGCTAACCAATAAAGCTATATTTTACTCATGTTACCCAAGCTATGTAGGGGTTTAAAGGTGATAACCAGAATCTCGAATTACGATAAGCATAAGCCATCAAATCAGTTAGTATAGTGTGAGAACATAGAAGCAATTGGCATCCCTACGGGAAATATCACGGGCCAAGCTATAGTGCGGTATAGTACAATTGTAAGGAAGCAGGGCAGCTAAGTCGGGATTCACACATGTAGTAGAAAGACGTGGGAGTGGAATATTTGAAAATGATAAGATTGGGCTGGGTGGAGGAACGCTGGGAATACCATCCTTGTTAAGTTTCTGTAAGCAGAAAGCTAGCACGGTAGGGAAATGTTGCATTTCAGGTTTGCTTGGCAGAAAGATTTCAGATTCAAAGGCAGAAAGTTGGTTCAGGAAACGGGGGCGGCCAGACGGGACTTGCCTGCAGCTCCTTAAAGCAGCTGCATCTTTCCCCAGAAACAGCTGCAGACATGAGAGGCAGCTTTAAGCGACCTTGTGTGCTTTAAGGAATTGAAAAGTTGGCTTCTGGAACCGCTGTTGGCCTCTAACAGAAAGATAGAGACCTTTAACATAGGGTGTCATCCTTGCATTCTCACAAAAGGCAGTTGCTACCCTGTGTTAAGGATTTTAACTCTGGTTCCTGTAAATAATAGGAAGGGACAAACAGGACCTGTTGCAATTACCTTGTAGAAGTCTCTTGCGTGCTTGCTCTTTAATTTTTGGGTTAGGTTTTTTTTTAATGACTTATTTTTATGATCCTTTAGGACTATGCAAAGCTGGAGTTCCTGACCCCTAAGCTGCTCTGCAGCCGATCCGACATTACCAAAGACATCAAGAACAAAGCCATCGTAGTGAAGAGGGGAAATTGCACTTTTCTAGAAAAGGCAGAGATTGCTCAGCATTTGGGTGCTAAATTGTTGCTGGTGGCCAGCGAAACTTCCATAGTAAGGTCCTGTTTTTGACCAATCGATTGATTTCTGTCAGCCTTTTGATGTATGGAGAATAATTTGTCCATTTTTCAAATGTTACTGTATGTTTCGCAGGATAAGACGCACCAAGGTTTTGAAGAGGCAAATAAAAAAAAAGTTTTTGCACTCTGCAAACCTGCCAAAAATGGCCCATTTTTTGTGAAAACGGGCCCGTTTTTTCTCCTCGAAAAGGCATGAATAGCCTTTAGAGAGCTTGCAGAGTGTTTGGGGGGGGGGGGAACCAAGCAAAAATAGTCAGTTTTTCGCAAACACGGGCCCGTTTTTCATTTTAAAAAAGAGCATGGATAGCCTTTAGGAAGCTTATAGAGTGCTCCCGGGCTCCTGAGCTCTGTTTTCGGCTGCAACCCTCTGTCACCAAAAATGGAGCTCAGGAGAGCTGCGTGCGGCCCTCCCAAGCTCCGTTTTTGCTGGCAGAGACATTGCAGGCTAGTCCTTCACTTTCCAGGACGGCCCCGTGGGCCACATCTAAGCACCCGCGGGCCACGTCTGGCCCCCAGGCCTTGAGTTTGACACATAATAGCGTGGAATGGGGGTGGTCCGTGTTGAAAGACAGATGGGAGGAATTGAGAGCCCCTTTCTTGAGAAATGTCTGTGATTTAATCCAGCCTCGGCTCAGGTAACCAGACTCAAAAGTTATTTCCATTTGTCTAGAGTTCTCCTGGAGGGAACAAGACCGACAATCTCACCATTCCCATTGCGCTCGTTAAAGACTCAGATATAAAGGATTTGGAACAGGTAAACATCCTTTTCACGGTGGCTTTTTTGTGCGGATGAATGAGAAAAACAAACGGCTTCTGTTGGAAATTCATAGATTTTTTTGGGGTACGCACAGAGGCTTTTTTTCTTTGGTCTGCTTCCCTATTTTAATATTTACTGACACCCACTGCTGGCGCTATCTTTACAGTTATTTTGAGTTTCCGATTCCTAATTGGGATTGAAGATTATTTAACCTTGTTTTGAGAGGATGGGCTTTGCCAAGAAATCCTTTCTTTTGCTGATTTAGGGAAAGTTTGGTATTTTTCACCCCCTCCGTGGGTTCCTTAAAGTGGCACCGAATAAAGCAATAACCCTTCCTTCCTGAAACAAGCATTACGCAAATCACTTAACTGAGATTTTTTGCAGTATTTGCTTGTATGACATCCTCTGGTTTCTTCTTTCATTTCCTTTTTTTGCCTTTTTCTCTTCGCTTCTCCTTCTACGCGGTTGTTCCTCCTCAGAATCCTAGAGACGATCTTAGAGGCCATCTAGACTTAACCCTTGCTTATTGCAGGATCCTCTTAGCATTTTTAAAATGTTTGGACTTCAGCATCCAGAATAGCTGAGAACACTTCACTAAGAACATCCTGCTTCATTTCTTTGAAGTCTTTCGGCAGAGGAGAACGTTCTTCTAAACTTTTCTTTTTCTTTTTTTAATGTTTTTTAAATTTTATTTGAATATAAATAATCCTTTTTCTATTAAACAGTGTGTCGTAAAAATGTTTTGGGCCAACAATTAAAACTTACAGTCATATTCATTATTTAATCTATTCTTAGCTTAATTTCCAATACCTTAAACGTCTAATACAATAACAATCCTCTTCACGATTTATTTAACTATTAATTATATTAGCTATTAATACATTTTCTATATTTTACACAATTTCTTTTACTACTAATTCTTATATCTATTCTCTAACCATCAGTGAAATGATTCCCAAATTATATCATAATCAGTGTGTTCTTTCTCTTTAATAGCCAGTGTCAGTCCATTCATTTCTGCCTATTCTAGTATTTTCCTAATCACATTCTCCTTTGTAGGGGTCTCTTCACTTTCCCAATTTTGTGCAAATACAATCCTAGCTGCTCTTATAACATGGATAATCAAGTATACATTTTCTTTACTATAGTTTTCTGGTTAAATCCCCAACAAAAATATTTCAGGTTTTAAGTCAATGTGTTGTTGTATCATCTTTTCCAGCCACGTATGTATTTTAGTCCAATATTTTCTTGCTTCTATGCATGTCCACCACATATGATAATATGAGCCAGGCGTCTGATGACATGTCCAACATTTAGCTGATTTGTCTTTAAACATCTTCGCCAGTCTTGCCGGTGGCAAGGCCCATTTATAAACTTCTAAACTTTTACTTTCAAACTTTTCTATGTATATTATTAAAGAGACAACATTTTATTTGTAGCTGAGAACCATCTTATATTTAGCCCTTTTCTTTCCACTGCTTTTTTCACGACTTCTTCGTAAAGCTTGCAGAGTTAATTTTTTTTTAAATCATAGCTGTCCACTGGATTCGCTGATTCTAAATGGCCATAAACTGATTGCCCAACAAAAGTAAAGTGGCTATGAATGGGTTATTCATATGGGGGGGGGAATAATGTCTAAGATTCAACCAACATGTCTAACTGATGTGTTTCTCATTTTTAGACTCTTGGAAGAAATGTTAATGTGGGATTATATACACCCCCTGAACCGCTCTTTGACTACAGTGTGGTGATCATTTTCCTAATTGCGATGTTCTGTGTGTCTGTTGGAGGCTACTGGAGTGGCAGGGCAGAGCTGTGAGTTTGATTTTTTTTACCGTAATATAAAAAAAACATTTCTAAAGCTGACGGTTAGCATAGAGTTGCATTTGTTGGGTTGCCATTCGCTGTGCAAATTCCTTGCACGCTGCTTCAGTTCTTCAAGTAAATGGAACAATGGAAGTAAAGGTATCGCCCAGAGTGGTTTCAATATGAGATGGTGTTCCCCCTCCAACAGCCAAATCAGAGGAGGAGGAGGTGGCGTGAAAATCAGGGTCAGCATTAGTGCAACCTGGGAGCTTTGAGGGAGAAGAAGGAATGGAGCTGTCAGAGAGAGACAGAGGCAGAACCTGGGCCGTCCGTCAGCCCTTAGATAGAGAGTTAAGAGCCCCCAGGTCTGGAGGTGGTTGATGAGGAAAAGGAGGAACAGCTGGGTCCAGTGCCGGATGCGCAGAGGAGAGGAGAGCAATAGAAATCTATAGGCCGGTCCTTGGGAAGGAAGAGCCACCACTGCTAGCGAAGCCCCACCCTAGCTCTGGGGATAAAAGGCAGGGGGCAGAGATGAATAGATGTGGCAGATAACTATTCATCTTCCGGGTGGAGGAACTTGTTAGCCTGCGAGAAAAACGTTTTGCCGGGGCTGCCACGCTCCTAATAAAGGAATCTTTTGAGTCCGCACTCAAAAGTGTGAGCCGGGTCAAAACAGATGGGCAGCAAATAAATATAATAAATAAATCTGCTACGAGAGGTCCCAAAAGCTAGATGTTGGAAGACAACACACACAATCCCTTGAGTATCTCTGCACTGTACACACTCTGCTTACACACCCGCAAGAAGTAAAGGTCAAAAAATGTGTCTTTGAAGAACTGGGAGGTTGCATTTTTTTTTGTCAAGAATTATAGGACCACCGGGGCAAACTTGCCCAGATAAAGAAGTCCTCATCTGGGGCAATTTCCTAAGTGCTTCTTTTTTTGTCCACCCAGTGAGAAGCTGAAACGAGGCCCCAACCCCGGAAGCAATGAGTCATTATCGGATGAAGAAAGTGTTACTTTAACCCCTCTGTCTGTGGTCATCTTTGTGTCCTTCTGTTGCATTATGCTGGTCTTGATGTATTTCTTCTACAAATGGCTCGGTAAAAAAAAAAAGAGCGTTTATTGAGCCTGGGATTGGAAGGGGAAACTTGTTACTGGATTGAATGCCTTTGATAGTTTAAAATAAGTGTTGCGGAAATGGATTTTGGTTTGTTACTTCCTGAGACAGCTTGGCCTGCCCAAACTGTTATGGACCTTCAAGAAAGCAAATCTTCCTGCTGCAATTTAAGACAGATTTTTCATGACCCCGCAAAGTGATTTTACAAGTACTTTTTAGGCATTTGTAGCCTTGTGTGGTGGTAATTATTATGCTTCCCCTATTGTAGGCTGGCCATAAGCCACGGAGAGAGAAATATGTGGTTTGCTTAAATGTTGTGTCTGAATGTTATACGGGGCATTTCCTCAAGAAAATGGATAAAAAGCAAGAAGAAGAATATATACCTCTGCAATAGGTAGTCCTTATTTAGTGACTGCCTTGGAAAACTGTTCTCAGTTAACGGTGGTGATGAAAAATTAACTTTGCGAACAATCCTCAAATTTACGATCTTCGCTGATCTGCAAAGAAAAGGAGAGCTGAAGTAACAGGCGTCCTTTTACTTAGCAAATGCTTCGCTTAATGACTTGAGTTGTTCCAGTGGTGGTTGCTAAATGAGGATTACCTGTATCCATTTTTATGTGAATCTCTCTTCCCCGTTAACTGAAAGATTGATAGTCGGTTGGTTCTAGCCAATTTGCTTGTAACTGTTCTGACCCAGGCTTCCCAAAAGCAGGAAGCCAACTCCTCGTTCCGATAAAACCTCTTTTATTTAGTTTAAAGTGAATTCCTCTCCAGCAAAGTCCTGGCCAAAAGTTTTTCAAGAGATTTCACAACTACAGACTTTTATCAGGCTTGGAGAACTGCCAGGCCGATATCTTCCAAACGCCACGCTGTAGCAGATAATACTTGGCAAGAAGTTAGGAACAGATCTTCACCCTAATGAATTGAACTAATTGCAAACTCCCCTCCCCTTTTGCTCCTCTTTATTCCCTATGGGAGGGGCCATTCACCGTCCACCTGTGGCTTTACTCCTGAGTCAACCCTTGTTCCTTAGCTGTTCCCTTCTCCTGTCAACTCCGCGCATGCGCACACTGGGAACAGGCTCCAGCTGTTCTTCTGCCCCATTGATGTCCAACTCCAAAGGCAGCTGATAACTGTCAGACAGCGCTGGCCCCATCTCTGCCTCCGACGCAGAGCCCTTGTCAGAGCCTTCCCAAGACTCCAGGACTGGCCCATGTCCCTCCCCAACCTCCTCACTATCTGAGTCTGCCACCGGCTCCGTTGGGGCCACAACACTAACCCTCTCCTCCTCCTTGTTCTCTCTTCTTGTCTAGTGTATGTGGTCATTAGCATATTCTGCATAGCATCTGTTTCCAGCATGTACTCCTGTCTCTCTGCCCTACTGAAAACTATACCTTATGGACAATGCAGGTAAGGTGCTCTACTATATATGACTTTTTAAAAAGAGATAAGAATAATAATTTTTGCAGATGCAAGTTAAGTCCCAGTGAAATCTCAATTTGGCCTCCAATTGATCAGATGTTGGATGCCCGCAGGCCAGTTATTTAGTGATGGATATGGAAAGTGTATCAGTTGGCACCTTGTGGTTTTCAAATCACTTCCAGGTCCACAAGAGATTAACCCGTGAACTCTGTGGGCCAATTAAAATGACATGTTCCAGGGATCTTATGGATCCAGAAGGAACCTGATTGAGGAATATCTGGTAGGCAGGTCCACTGATTGCCTGCTTAACAACTGGCAACCAGCGACGTGGGCTTTTGACCTAATAACTCCTGTGTGGCTAATCCTGGTTTTCTCCTTAACTTGCCAATAGAAGAGAATATTTGTAGCTCAGGGTTGAATGGTGAGGTCCTTAATGCTCTCTGAGCATTGGTTGTTTTCTTGCAGTCGTTTCATTGCCAACCGGATGAACCTTCTAGCATTGATCATGTTACCTAGTTGGGTAATGAAACATCTGCAAGAAAACAACCAAGCTCAGAGAGCACCAAGGATCTCTTTAATTCATGGAGGAACTTCAAGAGATTGAGAAAAACATCTCCTGGCTGAGAAAGACTAGATCTGAATCTGTTCGAGCCCAAGTAGGAACTCAAGGGATCAGAAAGCTGGGGGTGATGGTGGTGGTGGAAGAAAATAAATAAATGTTAAGAATGTATTTTGCAAAGATAGGTGGTGTCAAGTATTGGTTTATAGAAAGGCGTGAAAAGAATGACTCAGAATTAATCAAGGAGCAGCCTGTGGATCACAGGTGTCTGCAGGTATTTGTTTGTTGATTTGTTTGTTAGATATATAGAAGTCACATGATTCCAGAATTTATTTAGACAGCTCACCCTTAACACGAGGAAACAATAATGAAAATTGTCCGGACAAATAAAACAACAAGCAGCCCACTCAAGGCTCTGTAACTTCTCTACCACAAGACCTGAGAGAGCAGCCAGTGTTTTTTTTATTTATTTAAACTTATATATAATAAAATAAGTACGGATGCTAAATGGACACCTGGGAAATCTCCATATGCATAATGACAAGGAAATAGTGACGTGTAAACTGTGATCTCGCAATGCAAAGCCGGTCTCTTCATTTTCATTTCTTGAATTTGTACGCCCAGCCATCTTACAACTGAAGCGAGTATATGCTGATATTCTTTGCTTCCTTCCAACTTATATCTTAGATAGAAGCGGGGGTGGGGGAAAAACCCACGTGAAATTTGCTGAGTGTGATACTGAAATTGTTACTGGAAAATGTACCCTGCTTCCTGTATTTGCAATGCTGATGTGTTGTTGTTAACTGTATTGTTTTAGGTTTCCGTGGTGGAATCGGGCTCTTGAAGTGAGGCTTGTTTTCCTCTTTCTGTTTTGCGTAGCGCTGTCCGTTACCTGGGCCGTGTTTCGGAACGACGATAGGTAAGGGAAGAAAAAGAGCCAGTTTGGTTTAGTGGTTTAAAGCAGCGGTCACCAACTGGTGGTCCGTGGACCACTGGTGGTCCGCGAGAAAAGTTTGGTGGTCCGCAGAAAAATTATTTGCATTTTTTTATATTGCATTAAATCAGGGGGTCCTCAAACTACGCCCCCTGGGCCGGATACGTGCAATGGATGCTTGTGATGCTGCAGAGAGTCTCCCCCTTTGGGGGTCTTTTTGTGCGGGTCGGAGAAGGGGAGACATTCTGACTTGGGGTCTGCTTCAGCCTCCTGATGTGGGGCTTTGGGTGAAGGCTGGAGGGAAGCGCCACAGGTGGCAAAGAGCCGGGGGGCCTTGTTCCAGTGGGATTGCATCATGGCCGGGAACTGGCTGACTATCTCAGCCCGCTGAGCCTCCAGTTACCTCTACCCGGCCTTGCACTCCTGCAGGTCTTCCCTCTGCTTGGAAAGCCTATGTCCCTAGTCCTCAGTGAGGTGCTTCTACTGAGCCTCCTTCTCGGTCAGACCCAATTTGAACTGAGCTGTTTTGCCAACTCTTTCTCCTGGGGGCTGCTTAGGTCCAACAACTGCTTCCGAAGGAGCCCGGGTGGGGAGGCAAGGAGTGGCTGGGAGGGGAGGGGCGAGTAGAGGCTGGTGAGGCGCCCCTCTGCATGAGTGACATCGAGTTGGCCACACCCACCCAGCTTCAGACAACTTCAGACACTTTAATAAACCCTGATTTTTTTAGATAGTGCCCAATATCTTGGATTCCCCCCCACTCCCTGTGGATATCTCTTCCAGGATAGCTCTTCCTCTCCCCTTTCCAAAATCTTGCGCACTTTGGTGTCTGTGTCTATATTTTAAATTTTCAGAGAGCTGAAGAGGGTTGTTTTTTTTTTAATGCCAGGAGCTCAAGCCCACAAAATTGGCTGTTAATTCATCTGTCTTATCGAAGCAGGGCTGAGTCACCAGTGAAAAGGATCAAGTTTTCTCTTTTCAATAACATAGTTTTAGATAAGTGGCACCCAACCTTTTGGGAGCCAGGGACCATGGAGAAAGCTTTTGCCATGGACTGGTAGGAACATGGGTTTGCATGCTACCTTCATCTCACAGACGGGACTTCTCTTTTTTGCCTAATCCGGTTGCTGGCATGCCTGGCCCAGTGCCGCTCGTGCAGGGACTGGGGGGGGGACACCCCTGTTTTAAATGACAGTGGGTTCTTCACTTGTCCAAACCTTCTGTGTGTGTATTTATTCAGAAACCTGTGATGTTATGCTCAGAGGAACATTATCTTTTATTCATTACTAGCCGATAACCCTACATTGTCTGGGTATTTATTTATCCCAACCCCCCTTCCATGAACGTTGCCGCAATTTCTAATGTTGGATTTCCCCCCTTACCAGAGGGAGCCAACTTGTGGAGTACAGTGAAGCTGTTACCGTAGCAACTCCACAGCGCTGTACAGTAGAAACCATTCTAAGGCAGTACGGTAGAAGCCATTTTAAGGCACAACAAGCTGTATCTTAGCAGAACACACACCCCGAGGAGTGTTAGGGATGTCTTACCCTCACAGTATTCGTTTCCAGAAAGTAAGTAATCTGCGTAACAAATTTGGTTGAAATTGCTTGAGGCGTTCCAGAGTTATGCTGGAACATACACACACACAGCCATTTTTATTTATTTATTTATTTGTGTGTGTTTGTGTGTATGTGTATGTATATATGTTTGTTTGTTGAGGATCATATCTGAAGTTTGAACAAGTATATGAATGATTCTTATTCCTGTGTTTAACACATAACCTTTTTTTAAAATTTTAGATGGGCTTGGATTTTACAAAACATCCTTGGAATTTCGTTCTGTGTGAACTTTATCAAAACACTCAAAATGCCTAACTTCAAGGTACAGTAACTTATTTAGCTAAACATATACAGACACAGTAAATTAGAGAGTGAAGGAAAGAGAGTATTTTAATCTGCCACTCAGCTGTAGTCTTAAATTTTGTTTCAGAGCGGCTCGGAAAGATTTTTCCCGTTGCAGTTAACTTTCTTTGACAAAATACGTTACAGAGGTGCTAACACAGGCAGTAAGGCTGAGGAAAGAAATGTGTTTTCAGCCAATGTTAACAGATATCGAACAGAGAGGCATACAATCATTGGGTTATAGTGAAATAATATAGCACAGGGGTGTCCAAACTTGGGAACTTTAAGACTTGTGGACGGGAATTCTGGGAGTTGAAGTCCACAAGTCTTAAAGTTCCCAAGTTTGGACACCCCTGATATAGCACTTATAAGGGAATTTATAAGAGCAAAAACAAAATTTCTACTGTTGATTTGAAGATCTGAACATACAGTTGAAAGTGATAGTAGGGCTCGGGGGTTTAAAAAAATAGTATATATACATATATGATTACAATTTCTTTTTCTAAAAATCAACTGGCTATCTAATTTGTTTTCTGATTGTTTTTTTTTTTTACTGAATCACAATCTTTGGGCTACATCTACCCTGTTTCCCTGAAAATAAGACCTTCCCGGAGTAGAGTAAATTGTACTTAAAGTTAACTCATTCAATGCCCTGAACAAGATACCATTGGTTGTAGTCTGTTTATTCTATGACCAAAGAATTTGTATGTATGCAGCTGTTTATGGCCATTCCTAGAAAGAACCAGAGAATTAGGAAAAGCGTCCCAAATGTGGAATGAATGTCTTTTAAGTTTGAAAGGTTTTTGCATACATTTTGTTTTGCTTTGTTTAAAAAAATAAACATCTCTTCTTTGTTCTCTAGTCATGTGTGATTCTTCTAGGTCTCCTTCTTTTATATGATGTGTTTTTTGTCTTCATCACACCTTACATTACAAAAGTAAGTATGCAGGTTTTATAACTATTCTTTTCATCATGCAGAGGGGGTTCCATTTTCGGTGTTTTGATGAAAAATATGCCCTCAATACAGTGAAAGTTTCAAGTGTACAAGTCCAACTTTTTTATTTGATCCATACCTGGTGTAGAAGTATAAAGACTAAGCGGGTAGTCGCTTGAAAATATTCATATAACAACCATTTGGAGTTGACTTACAACAGGTCCTCTCACTTATCACCATCACAACATCTCCACAACCACATGATCAGAAATCAGGGCACTTGACAACCGGCATGTATTTATCATGGTTGAAGCATCCCAGGATCTTGTGATCACCGGTTGTGAACTTTCCAGCCCACATCTGGCAAGAAATGTCAGTGGGCAAACCTGGGTTTGTTAATGACCACATGATTCACTTAACAAGCGCAGTAACTTGCTTAACAGCCGGGGGAGGGGGGGAATGGTCACAATTTTTTTGTGTGATTTGCTTAACAACCTCTGTGCTTAGAAACAGAAATCCTGGACTCAAATCAAGGACTAGCTGTAGAACATTGGCTGTTGTTCAATGCCATCAGTTGCCTTTGTGTGGCACTGTGATTCCATTAAATTAGAATAAGGTCTAGATAAAGTGAACCATGTAAGAGCCCAGACTCTTAATTCTAGGACTTTTAGATATTCCAGACCATTTATTTCAGGACCAATAGTCCAGTTCTCAAAACAGGGAGACTAAAATGCCATTATTTATTTCATTTATTATATAACAATTCGCATATCTACTCTTTTTTATCTTCCGTTTATTTTATTTTGAAATATGTGCTTAGGCTTCAGGTGCTTTTCAGTGTTATGTTTATGTGTTTTAAGTTTCCTGACCTGATAGAAATGGCATTAAATCCGCCCAGTTGGATGCTTGTTGTTTCTAATAAATTTGTGAAATATACTTGTAGCTGGCATTTCCTGTAAATCACATAGAACCAGCTGGGTTATCAAGTTTGCTCTGATTTTGCTTTTTTCTTTAGTGTCATCTCATGTTTATCTTTATAGGATTATGAGCCATCCTGGTTCCTAATTCATTCCGTTTGATAGGACTTTTGCCAGGGAGTGTCCTGGCCAAACATGTCCTGGAAAAAAAAATGCATTGACTTTTAAATGCCTGACATTTTAAATATTTCCAGAATGACTGCTTCAGCATCAATATTCTTTTTTTTTTCAAACTTTCAGAGTGGAGAAAGTATTATGGTTGAAGTGGCGGTTGGACCGCTTGACAGCAGTGAAAAGGTAGGCATATTAAATCTTTTGGGGAAAAAAGTAGCTTCTGTTTGCACAGGTTGAGTTACCTTATAAATATTGCACTTGTTTTACATAAATATGCTAAAAGCATCTTAGAGACTTCTTAAAGCAGGGTTTTTCAACCTTGGCCACCTGAAAATGCGCGGACTTCAACTTCCAGAATTTCTGGGAGTTGAAGTCCACCCATCTTCCAAGTTGCCACGGTTGAGAAACATTGCCTTAAACTTTTTTTGGGGGGAGAGAAAGCGAATGCAGGATTAGTCTTTTTCCTCCTCAGTGTAAAAAGTATGCTGGGCGATTGCCCTGAATATCCCAATATAAACTGCTTACAAAATGTAGCCATTTTTAAAAATCTTTTTTCTTCCAAGTATTAAATGCTTGTTGACTTGGGTTTGATCCTAGAGTGATGGAAACTTGATGGAAGCCTCTGCTGAACAGTCAGCTCCTCATGAGAAAGTAAGGATTGTGTTTCAGATACATTCCATGGATTTTCAATGGCCTACTTTCCCCAAAAATAAAAAAATAAAAATCAATCAATATTCTTTTGGGGCAGGGGGAAAAAAACCCACACCTGATTCTCTGTCTTCTCCACTTTCTTCAAGATTGAGATCTTAAGTGTTGCCCAATCAATTCTGATCAGGCTAAAAGTCGTCTTTTCCTCATTTCCCGGGGTTCTTCATTTTATCCAATCATTTGTCAGTGGTGTCTGTCTGCTAAATACAGATGTTTGCTGTGTGGCGTTTGTGTTTGATCATACTTTTTTCTGCACTCTTGCTTCTTGGTTGCTGTTTTCTGAACGTTAACCCTTTTTCTGTGTAAGCTAGATGAGGAGATGATTCTGATTAAATTCTTATTTTTCGTGAAACATGCTTTGGATTGGCCTTAGAGGGTTGCTGTTGTTTTTTTTTTAAAAAAAACATCTGTTTTTCAGTTGCCCGTGGTCTTCAAGGTGCCCAGGTTGGAATTGTCACCAACAGTGTTGTGTTTGAGGCCATTTTCATTACTTGGATTTGGTGATATTGTTATTCCAGGTAAGATTCTCTTTCAGCTGTGGGTTGACTCTGCCTTCCATCCTTCCGAGGTAGTAAAATGAGGACCCAGATTGTTGGGGGACTCTGTAAACGGCTTAGAGAGGGCTGTAAAAGTACTGTGAAGCGGTATATAAGACCAAGTGCTATTGCTAACCTAACATGGTGCTTTAGACAACACAGGGAAAGAATTCTTCATATAATGACCGGGTGGGATATTTTAGGTCCATATAGAGCAAGTTTCAGGGACGCTCAGTGGCTAAGACGCTGAGCTTGTCGATCAGAAAGATCAGCAGTTCGGCAGTTCGAATCCCTAGCGCCGCGTAACGGAGTGAGCTCCTGTTACTTGTCCCAGCTTCTGCCAACCTAGCAGTTCAAAAGCATGTAAAAATGCAAGTAGAAAAAATAGGGACCACCTTTGGTGGGAAGGGAACAGCGTTCCGTGCGCCTTCGGTGTTGAGTCATGCCGGCCACATGACCACAGAGATGTTTTTGGACAGCGCTGGCTCTTTGGCTTTGAAACGGAGATGAGCACCGCCCCCTAGAGTCGGAAATGACTGGCACATATGTACTTTACCTTTACCTATAGCACGTTTCCTGGTTTCTAAGCCGTTTTGTTCGCACAAACACACCTTATACATGTATATTGCACAGAAAAGAGAGTCCGAGTTTACTCTTCTGGTTTGACTGTTTTTTCCTCATCGAGTATAAAAATTATTGTACCAGAGAATCTGCAGAGTAAATTCTAATATAGCTAAATGCAACCCATAGAATTCTGTGGGCCCCACTGCCAGAACAATAATTTGCAGTCAGATCTCCAAGTATAAGTTGATATATTTATTTTCTTACCAAAGGCAGAAAAGGCAAAAAAAGCAGGGGAAAACTGAAAAAAAAAGTTATTGCTTAGTCCAAGGTTATTTATAAGCACTTATAGACCCCAGGTTAAAATTATGAGAGGGAAAGAAGTTAAGAGTGGATAATGAAACTTACAGCTCTCCTAAACCTCCGTGATTCACTTAACAAATGTAGCAAAAAAGGTGTAAAAATGGGGAAAAACTCAACAAATTTCTCATTTAACAACAACAGTTTTGGGCTCAGTTGTGGTCTTAATTTCACGAGTGTGGTCATTTTCTTTCTGACAAAAATCTCTCTGACCCGTCTTTCATTTTGGGTGTTTTTGTGTTTTTTTTTTTAAGGTCTCCTGGTCGCGTACTGCAACAGGTTTGATGTGCAAACCACCTCCTCCTCCGTGTATTTCATTGTCTGCACCATAGGTAATCTATCCCAATAGTTATTTTGAAAAACGGTATTGGGAATGCCCCTTGAGGTGAGATCCGACCCGGGCCTCTTGGCCTTTTAGGAGATGGTCTTCAAAACTGACTCTGCCATTTGGCCTGGGGTCCTGATGGAGGCATTAGTGGATTAAGAGATTATTTCACCTCCACCCCGCTGTAGGTTGCTCCTTTCCTAGCTATCCTTGTTAGTTTGAATGATGTCGGAGAGCAACCATCTCTGCTGGGAGGGCTGAAGCACAGAAGACACCTAGACTCTCTTATGTCAGGGATGGGGAACCTTTTCGGCACCGAGTTCCCAAACTGGAACGGGTGTGCATGTATGTGTGACGGAGCTCCGGAAACCTCAAGACCAGCTGGCGGGTGCGCACATGCCTATATTTTGGCTGTTTTCCAGGCAATTTTCTGGACCATTTTTAGGCTATTTTCCGGGCCATTTTTGAAAAACAGCCTGAAAAACGGCCTGTTTTTTTTTGGGGACGTTTTCTGGGCCGTTTTCCAGGCTATTTTCCAGGCTGTTTGGGGGGCCATTTTTCAGCTGTTTTCTGGCCTATTTTTGGCCTGGCTGGTTTTTTTTTTTTTAAAAACGGCCTGAAAACAGCTTGAAAAACAGCCTGATATTTTGGACATTTTCCAGGCCATTTTCAGGCTATTTTCCAAGCTGTTTTTTGGGGTCATTTTCCAGCTGTTTTTTGGCCTGTTTTTGGCCTGGCTGTTTATTTTGAAAAACCAGCCGAAAAACCGCCCTGAAAACGGCCTGGGTTTTGGCCATTTTCAGGCCGTTTTCCGGTGCTCCGACGCCTATGAAGACTAGCTGACTGGTGCGCATGTGTGTGCCGGAAACCAGAAGAGCAGCTGGCAATGGCGCGCATGCCCACAGAGAGGGCTGTACGTGCCACCTCTGGCACATCTGTCATAGGTTCGCCATCACAGCGCTATGTGGTCTTAATTTAATTAACAAGACAGCTAGGTCTGACCTGCTCTGAATGCTTAGGGCAGTGTTTCTCAACCTTGGCGACTTTAAGTCCTGTGGACTTCATCTTCCAGGCTGGGGGATTCTGGGAGTTGAAGTCCACAGGACTTAAAGTCGCCAAGGTTGAGAAACACTGGCTGAGGGCCTTATCTAGTAGTTTCCATATGAAACTGTGAGTCTGGGGAAATTCCTGTATAAGAGGCAGAGAACAATGAAGTAGTCATCTTGAACCTTATATATATATATATGGATCTGGTTGTTTGCACCTGATAGTAACTCTCACTCTTTGAATGTTTTAATATTGCCATTTTGGCTTCTTGTGTAAGCCGCCTAGAACTGCCTGATGGTGAATTGGGCAGCCATACAAATTTAATAAATAAAAAGAAATCACCATGCTCAGCCCTAAACCAAGGAGCCGAAAAATCTGCGATATTTGGTGATGTGTTTTTTTGTTAATGTTTACCTTGTTCTGCAGCTTATGGTGTCGGCATGGTGCTCACCTTCGTCTCTCTAATACTGATGAGGAAGGCTCAGCCAGCTCTTCTCTATTTAGTGCCTTGCACACTCATCCCTTGTGTCCTGGTGGCTTTGTACCGCAAGGAGATGAAAAAATTCTGGAACGGTAACAGCTATCAGGTGAGGAAAGACTACTCGGGGGTCCTGTGAGTAGATACTGCTTGTTCTTCTTCACACAGGGGGCAGGGCTTGTTGAGATCCAGAGATGACCATAGCGGTTGGGTTAGGAGGGTGAAAATGGCCTCTACAGGCTCCAGAGGCGCTCTGGACGCCAGAAATGACCCCGTTTCTGGCTTTCCCGAACTTTCGGTAGACCCGTTTTTTGCCCACCCCGAGCCTCTGCGCACGCCCTGCACTTACCTGCATCCAAAACAGGCCGTGTGGGTACTCCTGAGAGGTGCAGGGTGGACGGGGCCAGCCAGGAGTGGGGATTTGAGGGTTCTCCGAACTGCACAAAATCTTAGCTAGAGGTTTTCTTGAACCCCTGCGAACCCCCAGCAGCCCCACCCCCGGTTGTGAGCGTAGACATAATATTTGGAAGCAGAGATGCTACATGTGCTGCCTTGAGCTCTGGAGAAAAAAAAAAGAGAGAGAATCCGTCCGAAAGTGTGTGGGCTTTCAAGTCACCCTTGACTCCTTCGGATTGCCTGGAAAAGCCCCTGCGGTTCGCTTGGCAACATTTTGGGAAGTGTTTTGCCGTTGCCGTCTTCCTGGGCCGAGAGAGAATGACTGGCTCTAAGTCGTCCAGCTGGTTTCGTGCCTAAGGGAGAATTAAAGTTCACAGTCTCTCTGTTTTTAGCCTGGTGTGCCTTAATCCGCTATACCAAGCCAGCTCTCCATAATCTTAAGAGCAAATAAAGTAAACCTTCACCAAATACCTTGCCGAAAGGGAATGTTTTTTTTTTTGAAGGAGACCAGGAGGGCAGAAAAAGTAGATCTGAGAGGGTCAGAGCCAGTTTGAAATGCCCTTTGTCCCCTTCCTTTGGCCACTTACAAGATCCATTTCCTGCTGTATTCCCTGCTTGTCTTCCAGTTTATTTTTCGCCATGCCTACACTGCTTTTCCATGTATCTGTTTTGAGCTGTCAGCAGAGTCGGACAGTGAGGAGGTTGGGGAGGAGCATGGGCCAGTCCTGGAGGCTGGGGAAGGCTCGGATGAGGGCTCTGTGTTGGAGGCAGGGATGGGGCTGAAGCTGTCTGGCAGTGATCAGGTGCCTACGGAGCTAGGCAGCAGTGAGGCAGAGGAACAGCGGGAGCCTGTTCCCAGTGTGCGCATGCACAAGAGTTGCCAGAAGAAAAGAAAAACGCAGAAATCAGATATCAGAAAGTTTGGTATCTGCCTAAAACAGCAAACCATTCTTTTCTATGCACAGTTTTGGCCCCCTTAAAAAGAGATTGATTGAAATGGGCAGGAGGAAGTGACAAGAATTTCACTTACGGAACCAGTTCTAAAGCCAATAAATCCCCCAAATTAACAAGAGCGAGAGCCTTCTTTATTTTCCTTTGAGCCTCTTTCCTGTGAACTCACAGGCCTGTCGGCAGATAATGGAGGATTGTGCAGCTGGATGTTTACACAGAGGCCTTCTGAACCTTTTATCAATTGAGGAGGCAATCATTGCTGTAGGAACCAGAGCAGCGTAGCTAAGTTCAATATGTACTTTGTGGCTCTTTTCAAATCTCACAACGGGCTCAGCTTCCCGAGCCGTGTTTAAAAGCTGAGGCTGGGAAATAAACAGAAAGAAAAAAATATGCAAAGTAATTCAGAATGAACATGTTTCTAACAGGAATAACGGTGGCTCAGTGGCTGAGACGCTGAGCTTGTCGCTCGGAAAGGTCGGCAGTTCAGCAGTTCGAATCCCTAGCGCCGCGTAATGGAGTGAGCTCCCGTTACTTGTCCCAGCTTCTGCCAAGCTAGCAGTTCAAAAGCACGTAAAAATGCAAGTAGAAAAATAGGGACCACCTTTAGTGGGAAGGTAACAGCGTTCCGTGCGTCTTCGGCGTTTAGTCATGGCGGCCACTTGACCATGGAGACATCTTCGGACAGCGCTGTCTCTTCGGCTTAGAAACGGAGATGAGCACCGTCCCTTAAAGTCGGGAATGACTAACATATGTGCGAGGGGAACCTTTTCATTTACCTAATGGGAGTCCCCCGGCCTTACTACTTCCGTCCCACTTCCAAACTAACAACCAAGTACTCGTATCTCAAGTGGCAAATTTCATTATTTAGAAGTACTTAATGTTGCCATAGCAATAGTTTCATATGCTTTCCTCGGCAAGGAAGGATTTCAGTTGCTTTGAACTTTGGATCTTTGTGTCAGCAGGACTTAGTCTGGAATGAAAATCCTAACTCGCAGCAGGAGAATTTGAAGGCAGTTCAAGCAGGATTCAGTTCAACGAGACCTTTAATCTAGTAGTCTAAATTCTCAGCGGCAAGAAATCTTTTCGTTCTACTTTCCTATGTATCTTGCACTTTTTAAAAGCAAAAGTCCACATGCTTTATTTCTTGCAAGTTCAGGCTATTAACATTCAGCCCCAAGTGGTGGAATCTTTTAAAGTTAAGAACAGGGAGAAAAGTCAACAGAATCGATTAACTGTCAGGTATTACGTCCAAATTTGCTGAGTGGGAAAACCTGGAGTCTTTTTTTTAGAGGCAGTTACACTTCCAAGTTCAAAGGGACACGGTTGCTGAGTAGCTAAGACGCTGAGCTTGTCAATCAGAAAGGTTGGCATTTCGACGGTTCGAATCCCTAGCGCCGCATAACGGAGTGAGCTCCCGTTACTTGTCCCAGCTTCTGCCAACCTAGCAGTTCGAAAGCATGTAAAAAATGTAGAAAAATAGGGACCACCTTTGGTGGGAAGGTAACAGTGCTCCGTGCGCCTTCGCTGTTGAGTCATGCCGGCCACATGACCATGGAGACAGCGCTGGCTCTTCGGCTTTGAAACGGAGATGAGCACCGCCCCCTAGAGTCGGGAACGACTAGCACATATGTGCGAGGGAAACCTTTACCTTTGCACTTCAAAGTTACCTGAACTCAAATTGCCGCTTGTTTGCCAGAGGAGCCTTTTAAAAAGAATTGCTCCCTGGGGAAAACACCCTTGTTTTGTTCTCATTGTATTTGAGACGCAAACAAGCCTTAGCTTCAAAGTGTCGCGAGTGATCTTGCAATGCAGTTTCTGAACAAATTTCCCGGCCAACCAGGTTTTCTTTTACAAAAACACCCGATGTGTTTGCTAAGCAGCGATTGGATGCATATTTTTGGAAATCTTGAAAGGGCACAGATCTTGATACCCGAGCCAATATACTCCTGCCTTTTCATTGTTGCATTCTCATGGCCCATAAATTATAGTGGCACAAAGAGTGATGCTATTTGGAGCTTGCTGTTTGGTTCCATTTCTAGTTAGCCATGTGGATAAATGTAAATAGATTTTTTTCTGGGGTTTCCTGGCATCTGCTTTTAGATCTTTGGAACCCGTTGGACAGTTAAAGCTTAATAATCACCATGATTTTTTGTCCACTTGTGTTTTTCCATCCGGCCCTTTTAGTCTAACCTAGCAAGGATTCTGAATCGGCCAAAGAACCCGTGTGATAGCTTAGAAAATGATATAAAAATAATCTGCATATTTTTATGGGCTTGATGCTTAAATGGAAGTAGGTACGCCAGATATTTTTCTCTCCCTCTAGAAAGTTACGTTCAACTCTGCATCACAATAAATTGTGCAGCTTTCATGCTTGCACGCTGCCTTAAGTACACCTGGGGTAGAAAGGCAGGGGATAAATGGGAAGGAATCAGGATAGTTTGCCTTTATTTTATTTCTGCAGGTCATAGAAAAAGATAGAGAAATGCTCGGTTTATTTTCCAGGGTTTCCTGAAAAGAAGAAACAGTCATTTTTAATTTCTCATGCAAGTCATTCTACTCACACTTTACAAATATATGAATTTGTAAACCAATAGTAAAACTTTAGTGTTTGTTTTGTTGCTTGGGAATGAAGGCTCCGGTTATTCACTTAGACCAGTGGTTCTCAACTTTCCCAATGCCGCGACCCTTTAACGCAGTTCCTCATGTTGTGGTGACCCCCAACCATAAAATTGGTGTCTCAGTTCCTACAACCATCGAAAATATGTGTTTTCCTACGGTCTTAGGCGACCCCTGTGAAAGGGCCGTTCGAGACCCAAAGGCGTCCCGACCCACAGGTTGAGAACCACTGACTTACACAAACCGCTTTTATCTTTGGTCCTGGCTAAATACCATCCTATTTTATTATATTACTATCCTTGTAATTGCCTAACGAAAATATAAAGCCAGTGATCTGATTACTAACATACCATTTCTTTTATACCCAGGTGATGAATTCCGCTTCTAATGAAGAAAATGCCACACAAGCCACCGAACATCATGAGTGACAATAACGCATCACCAAAAATAATGTACTATGATTTTTCTACTCGAATAATAAGAGACTGGTTTAATTTTTAAACTGGAATATTTCATACACTTTATTATGAAAAGAATCGCCTTTTTTTTACACTTGCACATATATTTTTGTGAAAAGTTTACTATTGATATTCTCAGAATTGTTAGAACCTATTATCTCTCGAGGTACCAAACCTTATTCAATAAACCTGTGCCTTGTTCGATTCAATTCAAGTTTGTGGCCTATGAGATGGATAGCATTGCTAATCAATGGTCCAATTTGCTCCTGAATCTCAGGCTTTCCACCTAAGTCTTTATTTGAAGCATTTAGGAACAGAATAATGCAGACCAGAAGTGTCTTGTCAGAGGTTCAGCTAGCAGGAAACATCACGGGTTACTATGCAAACACGAGAAAGTAACGATGGGCAACTAAAGTTACATGCAACCATGCGATCCCATGAGTGCAGTTCCCAGAAGTCCAGCTTGATGCCAATGTTCTGCAGCAAAATATAGATTTGATTGCATCCAATGATTGTTCCCCAAAAGAGAAAAACCGCGGCATTGAGGCCTCAACATTCCCATTTTTTTAAACCTTATCAAACCCTAAAAAACTCCAAAACCTAAAATGTTCAGCCCGGCCCTTTCCATTTTGTCACTGTCACAAATCTTTCGATATACAACCTGTGGCCTCAAAAAATGGTTCTCGCCTATATAATACAAGTTATAATGTATAATGTAGAGAGGTGGTGAAATTATAAAATGAGTAAGATGGACAAAGAATCAGCTGAGATGAGCCCATTCACTCATTATTGTTATAATACTTAAGCCATTGTGAGCTAATGAATATTTTTTTTTAAATACTTAAGATAAAAATTGGAAGAAATATACAAAAACCAGAAACTTAGTTTTCCTCTTTACACATTAGCACAATTAATAAAAGTCTTAAGTTTCAAAATCAGAGGCTCATTTTTTTAGTTCTCCCTAACTCACCTTTTATTGTCCTCACTTAACACATCCGTCATTTGAATTTTTATTTCAGCCTACGCCTTAGTGCAAAGCTTCTATAACAGTTGTCATACTAATAATTAAATTCAGCTCTAGCATTTTGATTTGAAAGAGATTTCCCACTTTTAACATCTCTTGGAAGTGTTGATGAACAGAATTTAGTAACTTTGAGCACCAACATAGATTTAAACCAAAGATACTTGGAGGAATGTGTAAAAGAAAAAGAAAAAAAAGGGGGGGGGGAGACTTGGCAATGCTTTATTTCAGATGTAATATAACAACAACAGTGTAACATAAACTTCCTCATTTGGTGTCTTCCACATATCATATGGAGCTACAGAATATTGTTAAGAATTCTGGGAATTGTATTCTACACATGTTTAAAACCCATCAAGTTAGGAAAAGCTGGAATAATTGGGTAACATAGATCTTGTAGATCAACTGAAGAGGCCGGAAGCTTTTGAAATAGCTATTTTTTATGATGTTTTCACTCAGGAGAAATAGGCTTCGTTTAAATGAAACTTCATTTAAGCTAATGAGAACAAGTATAAAAAGCAATTTAAAAGCACTTGCTATTCTTTTAACTGGTTGCATCTTTGTAGTCATCTCCACAAGGGAAAGCAGATTCCTAAAAGCAAGAATTTTTGTAGACTGTCTTATAGCAATTTAAAATATTGATTTTGTGTGGGCTTTTGATTTGAGGTGACGCACCCATGAAGAAGTCTGTCTTCATGAGAACTTCCCTTTCATGCCCTAAGGCTGTGATGGCAAACCTATGGCATGCGTGCCCAAATTGGCACACGGAGCCATATTGCCTGACACGGGCACGTCACCTGTTCCTCTTCTGGGTTTCTGGTGCGCATGCGCAGGCAACAATCATCTGCCCTTTGTACGTGCGGCAATGCCGGAAACTGGAAAAGCTGGCCTTCCGTTTTCCAGTATGAGCATGCGTGCTGGCCAGCTGATCACCGCTCATGCACCTGCCAAAAACTGGAAGCTCATTTTCCGGTGCGCGCATGCCCCCTGGGCAGCTCCCCTTCTTGGCTGCGGCCCAGATGAGCACGTGCACTCCCTTTTCAGCACTCAGTGCCGAAAAGGTTCGCCATCACTACTCTTAAGGTGTAGGTATTGAATAGATTGTACCGTAGCTACAATTCCTTAATCCATACAACAGTTAATAGGTTCAGGGACTTTCCTGGACCATTTGATGGAAGAATTTCCATTCATTGTTGACCAGAATACAGAAATGAAAAAAATGGCCTACATTTTCTTGATATATCATTGGGGTCTTCTGTATACATTTTCTTATAAGGGAAAAGGAGGCATACGGCTGGGATATTTCCTGTTTTCAATCATAATTGATGAACCTTTATTGAATTTTTACCGGAGTCCTTTCTGTCAAAAGGGTTACTAATCATATGAGACACATTAAAAACAATCAAGGCTGCAGAGCAGGGATCCAGTTGGTGACCGACCATCAAGTTTACAGACCTAAGAAACTTGAAACGATAAATACCAAGGTTTCTTATCCTGTCCCCAACATGATCCATCTTTTCTTTATTCTTTTAAACAAGTCTTTAGTCAACAGATTAACCCCAAACAGATATTTCCCCCAAACAGATATCTCATTTGAACACCGGTTGTATTAAATCAAGGGAACCTGAAACTTATATTTGCATGATGGACAGAAAAGAGATCATTTTCTCTTAAAATGTCTTTTGACGAGAGACAAGCTTAAATTGTAGATAAAAGGTTAGTTTTAGTTTTAATTTTGCTGAGTTTGAGAGAGTAAAAGACAGCCAGAAATGAATAAGACTTTTTGAACTGATTTTGTCTATTTTTTTACATTATATTGTTTGCTACTTTGGAAATTTTTTAAAAAGTTCAATAAATTTAATTCATAAGAGAAAGGTCAAATTTAATCTTGTTTAATGTCTGTTCACTGAATTACATTTGTAAGGAATAGAATTGACAAATTATATAAAATTGTCCACTGAACATGCATTTGCTTTTTTGAGATAGAGAGTAGAATAAATATGATTCAAAATATGACAAATGTTCCAAACTTCTCATTTTGAAATGTCAAATTAACAGTGTCTGTATGGACTATTTAACAATATTCTTTAAAATTGGGTGCTTTAACCGTTGGCTACTGAATAGCATGCTAGGGGCCACATTGGACATTTTCTAAAAGTGCTTAAAAGTTCAGTTGTCCATTTTCATTTTAACAGCCTTAGTAATAAGTATAACATTAATCATAGTACTGCTAGAGCAATAATCCAGTCTGATAATCACCTCCTTTGCTGCTTTATTTCTGAAACATTGTATATTTTTGTTTTCTAAGATTATTATAATTTGGAAAAACATTTTGTATCAAATAAACTTTCAGCAATAATTTAAGCATTGTTTTATTTCCTGTCTGGTTTACACATTAAAGTATAGCCTTGTTTGGCATCAATATGGATGATAATCATTACCCTTTGCTTTCCGGGGAAGAAAACTTTTTTAAAAAAAGTTTATGCCTTTTTATATTTTAAAGATGTTTGAAGACGCTGGTGGAAGCTTTTATCTTTTTTTTTTTTTTGTCTGTTTGAATTTGCCCTTCAAGATTTGGTTTTGATATACTTAGTAATTAGTAATTTTAATCCACTGTATCTTTTTATCTTCTATATTGGAAGCTGCCTTGAATTTTCAGTGTTCCTTGTTCCATATGAAACATCCTTCCTGTTTCTGGCTAAACTGCCCCTTGTACCTGTAGCATATTTACATTTCTTTGAAAGCCTCTTTGCCATTTGTGGTAATTTTATTGCGACAAGAACAAGTTCAGGCTGGTTTGGTGAGCTATCAAGCCACAAGATAAGAGGTAGTCAGCCTTAGGGCCCCTTGGCTGAGACCCAAATGATCCTTTATACCGTATTGTTTTTGCAGCAGTGGCACTGAAAAAAAGTGACATGACCATTTACCCACACTTGCGACATCCTTGTGGTCATGTGATCAAAATATGGGGTGGCCTTATTTACCAGAATGTTGGCAATCCCAAGCTATGCAATAATTCTGAAACCAAGAATACACTAATAGTATATTTATACACTGGCATTATTTTTTTCGCCAATACCTAACCTTTGTTTGTGCACTTGTTAAAACAGCAACCAAATCTAATGTGTTTTTGCACAGAAAACTACAAAATTCTCTCAATTTCCAAGTTTATAGGATCGTAGTTTACAAGCTTCAGGATCAACTTGTACAGAAATCTATCTATAGATAAATGGTGCTGTGTATGTATATTCCAGCATACTTCTGGAATGCCTTGAACAATTTCAACCAAACTTGGTACACAGATGACTTAGTCTCTGGAAAAAAATATTGTGGGGGTAAGACATCCCTAAAACCCCTCGGGTGTGTTCTGTTAAGATACAGCCTGTTGTGCCTTAAAATGGATTCTACTGTATTGCCGTAAAATGGCTTCAACTGTACAGCGCAGTGGAGTTGCCATAGTAATGACTTCACAGTACTCCACAAAGGGGCTCCCTCTGGTAAGGAAGAAAATCCAACATTACAAATTACATTAGGTCCAGACATCCCCCCCCCCCCCAATAAATACCCAGGCAATGCTGGGTTATTGGCTAGTCAATAATAAAACTTTGAAAAGCAAACAAAATGATATGCAGATGACAGCATGCTATAGACAGTACAGGCAAAGGTGACGTTAAAACAGTGGCGTTTTATGATAATTGTATTTACAAAAGTGATATGCCAAACTGATAGTAATTATAACAGTTGAGAGGATAAGTAAAATGTTAGACTTAGCCTTATATCTTGGGGTCACACTGACATTTCTTGCTGGTTGTATGAAGAGCAGAGGAAGAAAGATTGAGACGCACGTGTCTGGTGTGTGTGTTTCTGTGGGAACACAGATGCGTGAGCGTGTGCCTGTCACACCCGCCTTGACCCTCCACATATATAAAGCAACGCAATACCACCACACACATATGGCTAGTCTAGTGAAGAGAAGGACCAGGGGAGACATGAGAGCAGTCTTCCAATATCTGAGAGGCTGCCACAAAGAGGAAGGGGTCAAGCTATTTTCCAAAGCACCTGAAGGCCAGACGAGGAATCATGAATGGAAACTGAACAAGGACAGATTCAACCTGGAAATAAGGAAAAAGTTTCTGACAGTGAGAACAATCCACCCGTGGAACAGAAGCTTCATCACTCGAGGCTTTCAAGAAGACTGCCATCTGTCAGAAATGGTGTAGGGTCTCCTGCTTGGATTGGGGGTTGGATAGATGACCTACAAGGTCCCTTCCAACTCTGTTAATCTGAATCTAAGATGATCAAAGGTCTGGGGGCTGGCACATACGATGGATGAACGGTGGCAGGAACTGGGCATGGCTGGTCTAGTGAAGAGAAGGACCAGGGGAGACATGATGGCAGTGTCCCAACATTTGAGGGGTTGCCACAGAGAGGAGGGTGAGTCAAGCTCTTTTCCAAAGCACTTGAAGGCCAGAAAAGGAATAATGGATGGAAACTGATCAAGGAGAGATTCAACCTGGAAATAAGGAGAAACTTTCTGACAGTGAGAACCATCAGCCCATGGAACAGAAGTTGCCTTCGGAAGTTGTGGGAGCTTCATCACTGGAGGCTTTCAAGAAGAGACTGGACTGCCTGCCATCTGTCAGAAATGATGTAGAGTCTCCTGCTTGGATTGGGGGTTGGATAGATTACCTACAAGGTCCCTTCTAACTCTGTTAAGATGATGAAAGGTCTGGGGGCTGGCACATACGATGGATGAAAGGTGGCAGGAACTGGGCATGGCTGGTCTAGTGAAGAGAACGACCAGGGGAGACATGATGGCAGTGTCCCAACATTTAAGGGGGTTCCATAGAGAGGTGGGGGGATCAATCTATTTTCCAAAGCACCCAAAGGCCAGACAAGGAATAGTGGATAGAAACTGAACAAAGAGAAATTCAACCTAGAAATAAGTAGAAATTTTCTGACAGTGAGAAGAATCAACCCATGGAACAGAAGTTGCCTTCGGAAGTTGAGGGAGCTTCATCATTGGAGGCTTTCAAGAAGAGACTGGACTGCCTGCCATCTGTCAGAAATGATGTAGAGTCTCCTGCTTGGATTGGGGGTTGGATAGATGACCTTCAAGGTCCCTTCCAACTCTGGTAATCTGAATCTATCTAAGATGATCAAAGGCCTGGGGGCTGGCACATACGATGGATGAACGGCGGCAGGAACTGGGCATGGCTGGTCTAGCGAAGAGAAGGACCAGGGGAGACATGATGGCAGTGTCCCAACATTTAAGGGGGTTCCACAGAGAGGAGGGGGGTCAACCTACTTTCCAAAGCACCCGAAGGCCAGACGAGGAATAATGGATGGAAACTGAACAAGAAGAGAAACAAGGAGAAATTTTCTGTCAGAAAGGGTGGGTCTCCTGCCTGAGGGGGGGTGGCGGTTAGACTAGATGACCTTACAAGGCCCCTTCCAACGCTGCTAACCTCTTAAATACCACCACCGCCACCGCCGCCGCCGCTTCACAACAGCCGCGCAAACACACCTCAGCCGGGGCTCCCCTCAGCGGCGGAGGGCGGGCGGGAGGGCGGCGCGAGCTGACGCGCCAGGCCGCGGCGCTGTTGCTGCCGCCGCCGCCGCCGGCCCAGTCGCACAATTATGAGAAGGAGCCACCAGGCCGCTCCTGCCCTCGCCGCTGCCGCCGCCGCTCTGGAGCCCCAGCCGAAGCCTGCCGCGAGCCGTGCCCGCTGCCTCGGCGGCCGCAAACTCCGCAGCCTCCCGCCACGGCGGCGGCCTTCTGGCGGGGAGACGCCGCCGCCGCCGCTTTGCCCGGCCGCCTCAGCTTCTTCGCCCGGCCGCCTCGGCCTCGCGCCGCTGCCGGGCTCGGCGCCCATAGATGGAGACAGGCCCCGGAGCCGCCGGAGCCGAACCCCGAGCCGGAGCCGCCCGGCGTAAGCAGCAGAGCCGGAGCCGCCGGCTGCCAGACAGCCCCGCCGCCGGCCGCTGCCCCTGAGGAGGATGGTGAGGCCTGGCCTGAGGCCTCCAGCCCGGCCTCGATCCGCAGCAGCAGCAGCAACCGGGCAGTGGGTTGGGGTGAAGTTGCGGAGACTCGTGTTTGTGTGGGGAGAACGTGGGAAGGGCGCCTCGCGTGTACGCCGCCGCGGTTGCTTAGTTTGCCTCCCCTCCTCCCCTCCCGTGGATTGGGCGCCCCATGGGAACTGTAGTCCCAACCCCTCCAGGAAGGGAGAGGTTGGAATGGCTGGGGGGAATGGGATAACAGATTAACAGAGTTGGAAGGGACCTTATGGGTCATCTAGTCCAACCTCCACCCGCTTAGGCAGGAGACCCTACCCTTAAGGCGTCCCTAATTAGAAAAAAAAGAAGAGGAAGAATCTCTTCCTAAACTAATGCACCAATAAATAACAAATCTGTTAAGGTTGCTCCTTGGAAATGGAGCTATGGAAGAGGCAGGGGGGAAATGGTCAGCAGCCCCCTTTTCCCCAAGGCATAAAATCTCCCCTTCCTCTTTTTTAAACTGGCCACGTGCTTGAATTTGGGCTTGGCAGGCTGGGCCAACCTTGAAAATGGGGTTCCCTGAATAAAATAGGGTTTGATTCGATAGTCCTGGATGCCACCTGGTTATCTGGAAAGAAACAAGATTACTAAAGGCAAGAAAAGACATTTGGGGTTCATTTTCTGAACCCACCTTCTCTATTATTAATCTATGTTGGTATTTGCAAATATCGATGCATTGTAAAATGCATTAGAAATTGTACTTAATGTGTAATATATATCACGAATGGGCAGAGAGGCCGATGGGGAGCTTCTGGGTGCCTATCATGTTAAATTAGGTAGACCTAAATATAATCTAATATGTTATAATTGTATAATATAATATAATATAATCTAAGTATAATGGTCTAGTAGTATATCCAGTTTTTTCTGACGTCGACAATTCAGAAACCCCCCTTATTATTATTTTTTAAACAGAACATTCCCAATGCAAAACGTAACTTCTTTGATCTAATCCTGCCCCTTGTGTCATCTGAGCCCTGGGCTACGCTTAAGTTTTATTTTACGATAAGGAATGACTCTTAAGATAAACCTGGAAGTCTGTTCCTCTTTCTGTAAGGCAGGTTTGGCAGAGGTTTGACCTTATTGAGATAGATTTATGTACAGTTTCGTTGAAACAGAGAAAGCTTTTTATGTGGCAAGGCTGGGAGCTGAGTTTTAGCATGCGTTCAGAGCATTGGTTGGGATTGCGTATTATGGTCGGTGAAAGTTTGCTTATCCTGTCATTTTGTGGAATAATTTACAATAAGCTGGATTCACACGCTGTTTGGTATGAAACATTTATCCACCTTCTAGACTTAACCCCCCCCCCCAATCTGACTATGCGGTGGGTCTATTTAAAGAAATTATGGTGATGCCTTGAAGTCTTCTCACTTTGGGCCAGGTGAGGCAGAATTCTCTCACTTAGTTCTTTGCACATAAGTAATAATTCTAACTAGGAAGTTAGCAAAAGGAGTGCAGATAGTCTTCCCTGCCATCCCCACAAATAAAAGTGTACTTTTTCGTCAAGGACTGTTCCCTCTCCCCGTGGAAAGGGGGTGGTGGTTAAAGAATCACAGGCGACAGGGTAAAAAGGGGGAAAATTTGTTTGTATAAAACTTTTTCAATTTTTTTTAAAAAAAGAATCAGAGGCGACATCCCAGAAAAGATGCTAAATAGGTTTCCTGCTACCAAGTTCTTGAGGAACTGTCCAGCTTTGGACTGGCATATTGGAAAGCATGAGTTTCATCAGGTGACAGGTAACCCGCTCCATGTTCTCATTGGCAGACTAGGCTGGTTGATTGTAGACTGTTAGCTGACCTGCCCTTTCAAATATGTTCAAACTAAGGTCATTTTCTAGCTGACGCTGCTTTCAAAATTGTCTCGTTTTCAGCTTCCTGCTTAAGGGAGCTTCAAAGGCATGGCTTAGTATGGCTGGGAGTGGGATGTGATTGGTCAAATGTATTTGCTGTGTGTATTTTTCAACTATTGTTACAGCAGCCAACACCCACATCTTGCCCATTTAAATCAAATAAACTTGAAACTTGAAACTTGATAGCTACAACTTCTCATAAGCAAACGTTCCCACATTAAGTAAATAATCTATCGTAAGGGATAGCTTTCCTATTTCGTACAATTTCCCATATTTGAAGTAAGCTAACCTTGCCTCTGTGTATTCTATTGACTTTATAGTGGAGAGATTCATTTAAAAAAAGACAACAACTCTGGCAGTATTTCTTATCCCTACAGAATACCTTGAATGTTTTGTTCGGAAGAAATGGAAAGCAATCAGATTTAATTGCTATATGCCTATACCAGTTCCAAAATAAATGACTAGTAGGGATTATAGGAATCATTAGATCCTCCTAGTTTCTAAACAGCAAATACGCAATTCTAGAATTCACCTCAAAAGGAGATCTTTGGGAGATCTGTAAGCATCGCAAAGTTGTACATTCCAAACGTAGAAAAGGACAATTGTAAAACTTTGAGACCTTGTAGCATCCCAGTAAACCGTCAGATTTCCCTCAAACTTTCCCGTACAAGAGAGGTGCTATAGAGAAAAAAAATGCATCAACTCCATTGCTGCATCCCTACTTCACACAGTTTAAGACATACAGCACAATAGTGGAGATATATTTATTTCAGTTCTGGTAGCTCCGCAATCCTTTAAAAAAGGTACACAACATTTAATTTTGAAAGGTCTTAAGGAACTATATTCTTAAAAATATGTGAAAACTCCACATGTCGTTTAGGCTTCTGTGCCATGCTAAGTCATAATGAAGTTTAATTTTGTTTACCTTAAATTTTTTTGTGTGAGATTAATAGAATAGAATAGAATTCTTTATTGGCCGTGTGATTGGACACACAAGGAATTTGTCTTTGGTGCATATGCTCTCAGTGTACATAAAAAGAAAAGATACATACGTCACGAATCATAAGGTACAACACTTAATGATAGTCATAGGGTACAAATAAGCAATCAAATTGTATTAGGAAACAATCAATATAAATTGCAAGGAAACAAGCAACAAAGTTACAGTCATACAGTCTTAAGTGGGAGGAGATGAGTGATAGGAATGATGAGAAGATTTATAGCAATAGTAATGCAGACTTAGTAAATAGTTTGACAGTGTTGAGGGAATTATTTGTTAAGCAGAGTGATGGCATTCCGGAAAAAACTGTCCTTGTGTCTAGTTGTTCTGGTGTGCAGTGCTCTATCACGTCAGTTGAAACAATTTATGTCCAGAATGTGAGGGGTCTGTAAATACTTTCATAGCTCTCTTTTTTGACTCGTGCAGTATGCTGGTCCACAATGGAAGGCAAGTTGGTAGTAATTGTTTTTTCTGCAGTTGTAACTATCCGTTGAAGTCTGTCTCTGTCTTGTTGGGTTGCAGAGCCAAAGCAGACAGTTATGGAGGTGCAGATGACAGACTCATTGATTCCTCTGTAGAACTGTATCAGCAGCTCCTTGGACAGTTTGAGCTTTCTGAGTTGGCACGGAAAGAACATTCTTCGCTGTGCTTTGTTGTGCTTAACTGTTGTGATAGGTAAACTGTGGTTTAAGGTTGATGGTGCAAAACCAACCAGTAGTGGTTTGTTCAGCAACCTCTGGTTTGCCAAATGGGGCGAAATAGGCAAGTGGAAATATAAACAGGTAGTTTACTGTCTTAATGTGATCTGAACAAATTTTACTGGCCCACCATTATTCTTTTTTCCCTGGAGGTTTTTAAAATAAACATGCTTAACAACAGACTACGCTGACTGCAGATATGACCCTTTATATTCCAAGGGGAAACAAGAGTGCTTAAGGTGAGCTTAAAGATAATTTTGGAAATAATTACTTTTGGCTAACTATAGTTCTCTTTATATCTGTCAGTGCCTTGTTTTCCAGAGTTAGAAAGAGGTGGCTGTGTTCCCTTGACCAAAAACCAGAACTGATTTGCCATTCTCTTTCTTCAGTTTCTTTTTACTTTCCTGTTTATCCTACATCCTGATATTCCCTAGAGATTTTCCCTGGAGGGATTAACCAGTTAGATTTTGAGTTGAAGCACGGTGGGTCGAATGCTGTCACTTCATCAGATATGTGAACAAGTCCTCCAGCTATTACCCTTCTTAATTCAAATTGCTCCTGAAGCCCTTTTGTTTCCCTGATGTTAAGATGAGTTTATGAATATGTTCCACACAATTGTGTTATAAAATATACCTTTGGGCTATGTAAATATTCAGTATCTTTATGCTACAGTTTAAGACATTAGCAAATTTCCAGTATGCTATTTTATCTACTCATTTTTTAATTGGTAATTCATCAGTAAGAAGCTTTGCAAATTGAAAAAAATATATGCTTAAGAACTAACATCTGGGGATTCAGAAAGATTCAGACATTAGGGTTGTGTTAAGCAGAATGCTACCACTCTTATTATTTTGAATAATGAAAGAATTAAAAGAGAAGTATAGAAATCTGGTTTCTTGACTATATCCTTAAATCTTAGTAAAGAAAAATCAGAGATTGCCAATCAAGTACAATTACATATAAGTGAGTTCTACCCTAAGAACCATGATCTCATTACATCACTGCAGCTATTCCATAAATGAAGCTGCATCTGTAGAACTATGACTAATGCATCAGTTGCTTAGATGATCAGAGCAACATCAAAGTTGCTTTGTAAATATCAAATATTAGCAGGTCTTTTTTTCATTGTTTCGTAACTACCCTTTTGTGTAGAATAGTTGCTGTTGGGCTTCAAATAGCCAATTGCTTTAGCTTCAGGACTTAACAGTTTACACTGGGTTAGCTCATTACAGTTTTTCTTTTGTTTAGCAGTGAGTCATAACGCTTAGGTGTAGAAAAAAGTAATTACAAGGTATGTAGATTTTTAAAACAACCAGCCAAAGAAAGAGTTAACTAGATACATTCTGAAGTGTAACATTCTTACACTTTTGGTGATTGTTAATGGTTTCTAAATGTTTCCACTAAAAGATGCCAATAGATTTGCCAACTGCAATATGACTCAAAAGTGCTTTCCCCCCCTTTTTTTTTGGGGGGGGGGGCTACAGAGCACTAGTTGGTTGGATACCTGTGCGTCTTGTGCTTTGTGATCAGGCTTGATAAATTGACAGTTAAACCTTGATCGTTAATGAGTAGTTAAGATCTGCTCTCCTCTCCCCTTCTCTCCCTCAGGATTGCTCCACAGAAGCTTCTCCTCTCCTATTCCCCTTCTCTCCCTCAGGCTTCTGAAGCTTCTCCTATATTATCCCCTTCTCTCCCTATCAGGTGGGGAGAGGAAGTAGAATGTCTAATTCTTAGCATCAAAGCGTTTTTCAGATAGGGAGGGGGAATAGAATGTCTAAACTCCCAGCCCACAGGCCGGATGAGTTACACACTGGCCACGCCCATGCCCAAGTGGCAGTTGGAACAGAGTTCTTTTCAGGTGGGGAGGAGGAGTAGAACGTCTAACAGCATCAGAGCGTGCTAATAATACTATAAGAAATGCTAATGATCTGATGGTTATTTCAAAAAACCCTTTTTTAGTAAGCACCTAAAAGCCAAGCGGAACATACGTGACAAATTTCAAGCTTGTAGGCTTTACAGTTCTGGATTTTCATGATGATGCGTGCGTGGTATTTCACTTTTATATATATATAGAGAGAGATTATTATTTTGTATAGGCTTCAGAGTAGGCTATTTAACATTTCCAAACAATGTGTGCCTTCCTTTGACTGGTTATGAGTGTTTAATTGGATTTACCTTAAGTGAGAATTGAAGTCACATTTTGCAGTTAGTTTACAAATAGTTATTTTTGACAAGCCAAACTGAAGTGACTTGTTTCACTGTATCCTTAATGCTGTTCTGTTAGGTGCCATGAGTATTTGGATTCAGCAGTATGCCTATTCAATGCGTACGTAATACAGTTATAAGACACAAGGTAAAAAGTGGGTGTCTCTGTGCTCTAATCAAATAGATCCAAGCAGAATAAGAACTTTTTTTTTGAGAATTTTACATACAGCCCTTTGAACCTATTTCTGTCTGTTTTGTTTGCTATTTATCTATCTCCCAAACCAAACAAATCTGAATATGTTGTAATTTTGTAATTTCTAATTACTTTGGCTGTTGAGTAAGAACTTCATTTTTCTTTCATAATCACATTTTTAATCTATTAGTCAGATGCAAAGATTTAATAATGGAAGCTGGCGGTGAAATTGGGTTTTACATTTTTCCCAGAACTGGCTGTTGTCTTTCAGATCAAATATCCTTGTTGAGCAACTCCTTTTGCAAGAGAGTTGGGCGAAGAGGAACATTTGATCAAAAATGTAAGAAACACACTCCAAGCAGTACAATTTTAAGAATTTCCAGACTAGCTAGCAGTCTCTAATATGTAGTGTTAAGCAAAGAAGCTCTTTGTGTGTTGCATATCTATACTACGAGGGACACGGTGGCTCAGTGGCTAAAACGCTGAGCTTGTCGATCAGAAAGGTCGGAAGTTCGGCGATTCAAATCCCTAGTGCCACATAACGGAGTGAGCTCCCGTTACTTGTCCCAGCTTCTGCCAACCTAGCAGTTTGAAAGCATGTAAAAATGCAAACAGAAAAATAGGAGCCACCTTTGATGGGAAGGTAACAGCGTTCTGTGTGCCTTCGGCTTTTAGTCATGCCGGCCACATGAGCACGGAGACGTCTTCGGACAGCGCTGACTCTTCGGCTTTGAAACGGAGATGAGCGCCACCCCCTAGAGTCAGGAACAACTACCTTTATGTATACTACAGGGGAAAAATTTGCCCTGGCACAATTTTCATCATGAAACCATCCTCTTCCAATTTCTGTTTTCCTTTACAGGGAATCCTTGACTTATGACCACAATTGCGCCCCAAATTTCTGTTGGTAAGCGAGACAGTTGTTAAATGAGTTTTGCCCCATTTTATGACCTTTCCTGCCACTGTTGTTAAGTGAATCACTGCCGTTGTTAAGTTAGTAGCACGGTTGCTAAATGAATCTGGCTTCCCCATTTACTTTACTTGTCAGAAGGGGTTTAACATGATACTGTGACTGTCATGAATACGAGTCAGTTGGCCATGTTTTTGAATTTTGATCTCATGACCATGGGGATGCGGAAATGGTCGTAAGTGTGAAAAATGGTCATCATAAGTCACTTTTGTCAGTGCTGTTGTAACTTTGAACATTCACTAAATGAACTGTTGTAAATCAAGGACTACCCGTGTTTTCTCTTCCCAATTTTTTTTTACCCCCCAAAAGATCTTGAATAAAATGCACACGTTGAGGCAAGAAGGACAGTTATTTAGAAAGATGTACTTTATCTAATTATACATGTACTAACTGTGGCGCGCATAACTTATGCGCATTATTGGAAAAAAGAAAATACACCATCAGAGCTAGATATAATCAGAAAAGTGTTGGCCTGTGTGGAAGCAGATAGGCTCACTCTTGAACTTAAAAATAAAGGGGAATCAGAATATTTTGAAGTCTGGAACAGATTTTATGATTGGTGTAGGACAAGGTGACAAGACTGGAACAAACTGTAAATACTGTGATTGGACAGAAGGATAGATAATGTATTAAGTAGGCTAATAGTGGATGAGACTAATTGTACATAATGTGATTGGATGGTCACTTCGACTTCGTGGTACTGCTTTGTTTTAAATGTAAAAACAATACAAATATATTTAAAAAAAAAGAATTTAGCAGCCTGTCCCCCACCCCCACTCTCTCACTCCCTCTTCTTCTGTGTCTCTCTCTTTCTGTGTCTTTCTTTGTGTGTGTCTCTCTCCCCCCCCCCTCTCTCTCTTTCCTTTGTTTTCTAAATCTTGTATTTGTTGTAATTTTGAACAGTCACTAAACGAAGCCTGGTAAGCAAGGACTTCCCGCAATCCAAAATTCAACGCTAGCAACCCAGTTCCACACTCTAGTTTTCCGATGCCTTGAGTCACTAAAACATCTTTCTCAATGGGCAGCTAAGGAAGAGTTTCTAGGCAGTGTGCATACCCAGAGATAAATGAACGATAAGTATGAAGTAATCCGAGATGCATGTTCAAAATATGCATCTCGCTGTGCTCTGATCTGATAGTTCAGGCAAGGTAATAAAAGGGGGGAAAAATAAAAAATAAAAACCTTGGCAATCAGAAGTGTAAATTTGGTCTCCAACCCCATAATCTCTCCTTAACGGTTTCACCTTTTGCCTTGTCTAAAATCTGGGGAATTCAAAAAAACTCCCCCAGCCGAATTACCTTGATTGTAAATTTGTATATTCCGTTGTTGCCTGTGAGCATTTCCTGGAAGGCAGCGCATCTTGAGACTTGCATAGCTTTTGAATATGATTCAAATGCACGCCCGTTCCTCCAAATAAGATACAGGGACGTTTTGGAAATACGTACAATATTCAGTTAGTCATCCCAAGACAGCTCACCACCTGCATTGGTTAAAAAAAAAATGGGAGTAACAGTTGGAAGATAGAAACGTCAGCCAATCTGGCTTCTACTGGCCAACTGCAACCAATATACAGGCCAACTGGCTCCTCTAGGGCACATTAAGCCTAAGAAGACAGGGCAGTAGGTATGAGCAAGAGATGATACCATGAGAATTAATAACAACTGTATAAGGTTGTGTTATAACTACTGTATAGGGGCTGTTACGTCAACTATAAGTAGTTATTCTTGTTTCTCTGATGAATCACAGGAAACAATAAAATTAGATGTCATTGGATGCTTTTTTTACGCATTCATTACAGTTGAAGGAGAGTTTCATATTCCATTCGCATCAGTTCCCATCTTTTTATTTGTTTAAAAACTCAGAGGCTACTGTACTTGGCATTGTGATGCCTTTTCATTATTTAATCATAAAAACAATGCCACTTGCGCTGTGTTAACAATCTGGCATTTTTGTCTAGTATCTTGTCAAAGTCTGAAATGTGAGATAAGTCTTTTCTTGATCTTTATGGAGATTGGTAAATAAGGAAGCGTTTTTTTAAAAAAAATTAAAAGAATCAGCCCTAATTAAGTTGATCACTCATCGTTCTGCTTGTATTTGGCCAATTGTGACAATTAAAACCAAGTTTAAAAATTAGTACTTTTTTCAATATATGCTAATTTACTTGCGTTTGCTTCCAATAACAGAGTTCACAATTGTACAGCTTTTATTGTAGCAACTTATACACTTTTAAAGGTAAAGGTTCCCCTTGCACATATGTGCTAGTTGTTCCTGACTCTAGGGGGCAGTGCTCATCTCCATTTCAAAGCCGAAGAGCCAGCGCTGTCCGAAGACGTCTCCGTGATCATTTGACCGGCCTGTCTCACAGCTGAAGGCACACGGAACGCTGTTACCTTTCCACCAAAGGTGGTTCCTATTTTTCTACTTGCGTTTTTATGTGCTTTCGAACTGCTAGGTTGGCAGAAGCTGGGACAAGTAACGGGAGCTCACTCCGTTACGCGGCACTAAAGATTCGAACCGCCAAACTGCCGACCTTTCTGATCAACAAGCTCAGCGTCTTAGCCACTGAGCCACCCTCAATACACTTTTAGTTCCTTCTATTTTTAGTTTTTGTGCTTCATTAAAATTAAATTCATGGAATAAATTAAAATGCTTATTTCAGGGCAGTAATTAATTCTGCTATTTATTTAATCCTGATAAAATCTTATAAAAGGTATCAGGTTAAGAGATAATTGTCATCTAAGAGATCAGGATTTCAACTCACTGAACTGAGTCTGATTGTGTTTGGGTAATAAAATGTAATTCTTCCATTCAGTTAGTAATGTTGTCTAATTTGTTTTTGTAGGTGAGAGTTTAGCATGCAACAGTTTAACTACCCAGGGAGATGGAAAAGGAATATATTTTATCTCTGCTAATGTTGTTTCTTCCAAGCTGAGATTAAGTGTAATGTCCCTGATAATTTAGAGATATGCGGAACTATTGAAAGATTCCATTGCTATTCGTTTTATTTTCGCACAGATAGCAGATGCTTTTACAGTTTTCATCACAACCAGAATTCAGACGAGTTTCCCAATAGTAGGTCCTCGAACTACAATCACAATTGAGCCCAAAATTTGTGTTGCCAAGTGAGACATTTGTTAAGTGAGTTTTGCCCCATTTTACGACTTTCCTTGTCACGTTTGTTAAGTGAATCACCGCAGTTGTTAAATTAGTAACACGGTTGTTAAGTGAAGCTGGTTTCCCCATTGACTTTGCTTGTCAGAAGGTTGCAAAAGGGGATTACGTGACCCCGGGGCGCTGCAGCTGTCATAAACAGGGATCAGTTGTCAAGCATCCAAATGTAAATCACGTGACCACAGAGATGCCGCAGTGGTCACAAGTGTGAAAAAAATGGTCATAAGTCACTTTTTTCAGTGCCGTTGTAACTTCGAACAATCAGTAAATTGAGGACTACCTATATTTGATTCAGTGTAACGCTACTAGCTTCTGCCAACCTAGCAGTCCGAAAGCACGTAAAAATGCGAGTAGAAAAACAGGAACCACCTTTGGTGGGAAGGTAACAGCGTTCCGTGCGCCTTTAGCATTTAGCCATACCAGCCACATGACTACGGAGACGTCTTCGGACAGCGCTGGCTCTTCGGCTTTGAAACAGAGATGAGCACCGCCCCCTAGAGTCAGGAACGACTAGCACATATGCGTGAGGGGAACCTTTACCTTTAACATTACTAGACGAAAATGATTGAAAGGACCAAAGCAAAGAATGACGCAGTTTTTAAACCTGTTGAGTTTATAAGCCCAGAGATATATTTTTTCCCCTACTCCAATCTACTTTACAATAAGGCTACAGCAGTAACATCGTTTCGACAACAAAAGTGCTAGGGGCTCTACTCTTCGGCCGACAACGGGCTGTTGTTGTCTTCCGTCAGGGTCTGGAGAAAGAGGAGCCGGCTTGCGTTGTGGGAGTAGCCCTCCCATGCAAGAGATTGAGGTATAGCGCGGTAGCTACGTTGATGGTATGTAAGGCTGCTCAGCCCTCCCAGGGAACGGGCTTCCCTCAGGGCTTCGGAATGAGGGGTTGATTGGAATCTGGTACCTGCTTCTCTCCCTCTTTTTCCTCCCCTTGAAAGCCTGAACAAGAGAGGGATACGCCCTAAGGATACTGGCCACAACACCGTCTCATCTCCTGGAAGACCACATTTAGATTCTAAGTAGTGGTTTGCTTGCAAACATTTCTGGATTTCACAGGCATGTTTCTTACAGGGGTCTTTGGGGGCCATAACTAAGGAACACAACACACCTTCCCTTCCTGGCTGAAGGGCAAGCTAAGCAGGTTGGGCAGCCCACGGGAGACCCCCGCCGCCTCCTGAAGTCCGGAGATTTCTAAATAGTGCTTCTGGTTTGGGAAAACAATTTATGTTATTGGAGATCATAAATCATCTTACAAAGATTGTTACATTCTCATAGTAGTTGCAAGGGGGGGGGGGGACACGTTTAAAAGCAGCCCCAGTGAGGATCATTCCATTTGAAAAGAAATTATAGTGGGTAAAGTCTAGAGTGAAAAGATTAAAACTGATTATTTTCTTTTAATTGTGCTTACATATATTGTATCTCCTCAACAATGAGCACCATTCTTTTACAAACCAAAATATTTGTTAGGCAATGGATATTTTTGGTAAGCAGCAAAGTTTTTGTATTATCTGTTTTTGAAGATGGATACAATAGAGAGAGACCTCTGTATTTACTTATTTATTCGTCTGCAAATGTTACCTTCCCAAGTTCTAGAAGAGAGAATTTTTACTCCTTCGGTAATGTGTATCTTTGGCTGTTTGGCTGGTGGAATGCTGATTCATGCAATTTCACCAACTTGTGCAAATAACATATACTAACATTTTAGAACATTTCAGTCAATGATGTTGGAAGAGATCAATTGTCGTTACACTATCAAATCAGCCTCTATATTTAAGTTCATGGTTTTTTTTAGCATACCACTTACTAGGCCAGGATGAACTCCTTGTTCTGCTGCCAGAAAAGTGAGGAAAACTGATCATGTACTCCTCTCTCTTTGTAGCAGGGGTGTCAAACTCAAGGCCCGGGGGCCGGATCCAGCCTGCAGGGTGCTTAGATCTGGCCCCCGGGCCATCCTGAGCTCTGTTTTCGCTGGCAGACGGTTGCAGGAGGCTGTTGCAGCCGAAATCGGAGCTGACCGCTCGCCACTACAGTTGACCCCGACATGAGTGACATCGAGCTGGCCGTGCCCTCCCAGTCCTGTCCCCCTGCCCCCCCTCCCCGGAGGTCAAACACACTACCGATGCTGCCCTCAATAAAATCGAGTTTGACACCCCTGCTTTATAGAGATTCATGGCCGAATGCAAAGACTCCCTCTTCCATGGTTATCATCAAGATTGAATTCTAAAAAAAAATGTGTTTCAGGGTTTATGCATGTGCTTTTTAATGCCTCATCATAATAAATGATAACGGCTTCTGAGCAGTAAGCATAGCTTTCTGTCTTAAGTGGTAAGCATGTTAAGGAGCGGCCGGTTTTAAACACTTCCTTATTTAGGTTTTGAATTATAGAGATTTGCAGTCAGGGACACCTTGGGTACCTCAGAAGGAAGCCTTTTCATTTTCTCTGTTTTGAAAACGTGGGTATTTTGGCTGCTTGCACATCTTAAAAGGCCTGTAACAAATGAAAGCACGGAGAAATGTATGTTCTAGACTGGAAGCAATCTGGCCTTACTTAATGCAGGTAGTCCTCGACTTACTACGACCACAACGGAGCCCAACATTTCTGTTGGTAATTAAGTGGACGGTTGTTAATTGATTTTTGCCCCATTTTATGACCTTTCTTGCCACAGTTGTCATGTGACTGCAGTTGTTAAGATAATGACGAAGTTGTTCAAGTAAATCTGGCTTCCCCATTGACTTTACTTGTCGTCAGGTGATCCCATGACCACGGGACAGTGCAACCGTCATAAATAGGAGTCAGTTCCAAGAGTCAGAATTTTTATTCAGGTGACCACAGGAATGCTGCCACCGTTGTAAGTATGAAAAACAGTCACAAGTCACCCACAGGTTGAGAACTGCTGCTGTAGAGGAACAAACCAAAAATCCTAACTTGGATATAATGCTAAAAAATTGTATGAAAGTTCCTAAGTTATTTGATTATTCTTACTTCTGAAACAAGCCAGATTAGAGCAGTTGCTTCAGGTTATGCTTGACATAAAATTCATTTTTATTTCCTAACTTCTCTCTTCTTTAGATTTCATGATTAATAAGAATTCTTAATAAGATCCGTGGTGGCGCAGTGGTTAGAATGGAGTACTGCAGGCTACTTCTGTTGACTGCCAGCAGTTCGGCAGTTCGATCCTGACTGGCTCAAGGTAGACTCAGCCTTCCATCCTTCCGAGGTCGGTAAAATGACCCAGTTTTTGGAGGGCATGATGCTGACTCTGTAAACCGCTTAGAAGGGAATGTAAAGCACTGCAAAGCTGTATATAAGTCTAAGTGCTATTGCTATTGCTTCTCTTGAAATTGTGTATCCGACAGTGCAAATCATATTTTACTAACTTCTTGAATCTTGCTTTTTGGAAGATAGCTTTAAATATAGCTTGGTATAGGAGCTAGCTAGCTGGTACTTCTTTGTCTTGCTTAAGACTTAGTAATTATAGGAATAGATAACCTTACATTTGCAATGACAGCAAGGGAGTGAGGCGTCTGTTGGGGTTTGTTGGAGCCTAGATGCTTAAACAACCGTAGGAAATACATAACTTGATGTTTATCCTTTTGCTATTTTCTGTGGTCCCAAACGAAACAAAATTGTTTTCAAAATTCAGCCGATTTGGAAGATGTATATATTTAAAGTACAGCTGATTTTGGAATCTGTGTATTTTTTTAAAAAAATACAAGTGATTTGGAATCTCTATATTTTAAAAAATGTTTGAGATGTTAGGGTATTAAAAAAAAATCAGGCTTTCTTAGATTATTTCTAAATGCATAAGCAACTGAGGATACTTTTTTACATGCATTGTTCCTTGGGGTAGCACCTTAAAAAGGTTTTCCTAATTAAAAGGGATCTCAGAAAAGTGAGACTCTGCATCACAAAATAATCAAGCGTCCTTTTTCCTTTGAACCATTGGATGCTAAATTCTTACAATAAAAACCATTCATTGCAAGATAGTATTAAATGTTACCATTCAGGCATTCTAATAGCAGAACAAACAATTTAATAGGAGTAGGAGAAAGGTAAGGGAAGAAGGAAGGGGAAGGAGAGGAGGAAGGAAGAAAGTAGAAAAGGGAGGGAGAAAAGAAAGGGAAAACAAGGTGGTGTTACAAAAGGAGGAAGAGATGGTAAATAAAGCAACCCAAACTGTATATTACAACCTATTAAATGAAACAATAAATGCGTAAGAATGATAAATGTAAAGAAGAATAACAATCATGTGAATGTATACTTAAAATGGTATGTAAGGGAATGAATAAAATAAAAAATTCTTTGGAAAAAACAATTTAATATTAATTTAATTAATATCTTTAGTTTTTATAAATGGAAAGGAGAAGTGTACTAAATCATTTGACTTCCAATTGTCCTATTCTAGTATGGAAAGGGCTGTTCCAGCCTCCTGAGAAATCTTCCTTCCTTGCCAAAATTGAAATGAGCTGGACACTGATCGCCATTGGGCAATTAGCAGGGTCTGTTTCTACACCAGATGGCTTCTGACATGGCTGTTCCAACATGTGAGCATTCTGATAAGATTGGAACAAGATGTTTTGGGGTCAGGACATTTCAGCCTTGAAACCTTTTCTAAAGCACTTTGACGGGATGAAGGATAAATATCTGACTTTGGGTAACTTCCTTCTCTTCCTGCATATTTCCTTGCAGCAAAAATAAAAATCCCCCTCCACGCTATCCTGGATGAGTCCACAAAACCTTATATCAGTTAGGATTAAGTTGCGTTACAAAGTTAGATGATTCTGTTCAGTATATTATTATTCATACTTTAAGCCAGTGAGAGATGGTTAGTTTAGCACAGGCGTCGGCAACCCGCGACTCTGAAGCTGCATGTGGCTCTTTCATCCCTCCGCTGCGGCTCCCTGTCGCCAGTCAGCTCCACAGTTGGTAGGGCTTTCGGTTAGGATGCCACGCTAGGAGGAGACTCTATGGTGGGGGAACTAGATTTCCCGTTGGCTCCAGAATTGAACGGGGGGGCTTCCGGTTAGGACCTTTGTGGCTCTTTGATTGTTTAAGGTTGCCGACCCCTGGTTTAGCATAACACCCTCAAAAAGTATAAAGATGACAGATGTCTATAGAGATTCTCAGTCATCCAGGTCATGGTTGTCCCAAAGGTGCTTTTTCAAGAGGCAATTGGACTTTCTGGTTCCTCAAAAGTCCAGTTGCCTCTTGAAAAAGCACCTTTGGGACTATAAAGATGACGACAACCTTTTCAACAAAATACCATTGCTAGGTGAGGTTACAATGGGTATTACAGACAACCACCATGCCTGGTAGTTAGCACATTGCAAAAGGCTAGACTTCCATGAGTATTTAGAGTTTTCACCCACTAAATTAAGCTAGGGTTGATTGTACGTGTGTGAAGCCATGGTGAGACTACTTGAAGTAGGAATATGGAAAATTTTGCATTGCTAATGTATACCGTTTGAGTATTCCCAAGAAAGTGTCTTTTTTTAAATAATTTTTTTAAAATTTATTTTTCTTTGAAAAAATAAGACAACACATACAGAACAAAAGCAAGGAGAAAAAACAACTTTCCTCAATTTCATCAAGCATGTCGTTTGGTTGCAAGTTTTTGTTCAACAGTTTTTACAATTAAAAATAAAATCACTGGTTATCCATTAAACCTAACTAAATATTTCATTGAGCATTATGTGTTCAGATTACCATTAATATTCTTTCATTTGTGACGGCCCTTATTTCCTTGAATCCATAATTACCTATTAGGTAACAGTAAGTCTTTATAGAATTATAATATCGCCTATCTCTAGAGAGGGAAAGCAAAGATTAAAACAAAAGATTCCCATTAATTCATATTGTACATTTATACCTTCAATTAAAAGTGTCATTTTGAAACAAGAGTTTTTTATTGCAAGGAAAATATCTCTTTATTAAGAGCATAATACAGTTCTGGGGCATTTCTGGATAAAATGTAACTCCCTGGATATAACACAGGTATCCTTGGGAAGAAATGCCTTGCAAAATACCAAGTGTACATTATTTTAAAATGATGTGTAACCTCAGCTAAATTGTTCTGTTTGGACTATTGAGCAAGGAAGAAACGCCGCTAACCAGCTACTTTATATGTGTGAACTCACTGTGTTTCAGCAAAGTCCAGGTGCTCTGTGTGTAAATGAGATTCAGGATGATGGGAAAACAGAAGTCTGGAATGTTTGCCTTGCAGCTATTGCTCTGGAAGCCTCTTGTAAAATGAGGTGTTACAATCAACTAGCTACGGGTCACAGCTTTGTCCCATGATCGCCATGTGTTTGGTTAATCAAGTATTTCTGTTCAGTTGGGCCTTTTGCAAAATTGGGGAAATTAGTGGTTTCGTAAATGTGTCCTTGTTTACCGTCTGAATTGGGGCAATCATTTTCCAAGGTAACTTCTGTGCTGTGCGTTTACATAAACCGTTGCAACAAAATGCACTGTTTGTCGTATATATATGTTTTCTTGACTGAAAAATTTAATGTCAGGTTATCTCACTGAAGAATTTTGCAATTAAAATTTATGCTTTTTTCCCCTGCTTAAAGTTTGAACAAAAGTAGTTTTGTCCAAAACAATTTGTATGGATATCATAGATGGGTAAAACAAGTTTTTAACAGACCGGGAATGTATATTGAAAAAATATTGATGTATTTACAGTATTTGATGACTCTCCCAGTTGTATAACTCTGATGTACAACAGAAAGGGAAAAACAATTTTTGTACAAGCAGAATAGAATAGAATGAAAAGACTTTGCAAATTGCAAGAGTATTATTACACATTTCTCCAAGGGGAGTTTTCACATATAAGGGGTTTCCTCCTTCAAATTGAGAAGGAAAGTTGATGTGGTGACAGAAAAATATTGTACGTGTGATTGTAAGGGTTCTTGAATCTTAATTGTGTTTGAGGAGTTTGTCTTACAGGCACAGAAAAGAAAATCAGGCTATGCAGAGACCTGTGAAGTTAGAAAGTAGCATCTCAATTGTCCCAGCTTTACTTCTGTAGTGAGAAAGGGATTTTAGATCACATTGTGATTTGTTTGTTATCTGTGACTTTTTTCTGTCTGAAATACGCCACGTCCATTAATAGGTTAGACTGCAGGGGTCCCCAAACTTGGCAACTTTAAGACTTGTGGACTTCAACTCCCAGAATTCTGGGAGTTGAAGTCCGCAAGTCTTAAAGTTGCCAAGTTTGAAGACCTCTGAGTTAGAGACACAAACATCCCCACTTATAATACAATACAATACAATAGTAGAGTTGGAAGGGACCTTGGAGGTCTTCTAGTCCAACCCCCTGCCTAGGCAGGAAACCCTATACCGTTACTTGATTTGTAAGTTCCTGTTGACAGTACAATTTCATGCGTGCTTTTTTGAGGATAAGCTCTAAAAAAATTCTGACATTTCTGAGTGAACATGTCTACAGCTCCATTTAATTCAGACAGAGGGAATATTTTATCCAATATTGCCTTTTGCACTTTCTCCCGATTTGAACATTGCCTCTTGGTTTGAGTTTGTTTCTGTTACTGATCTGACCTCTGCTTTTCTAGATAGATGAAGTGATCCACTGATGAATGGCGGTAGCTTGTCATAAATATCTTGTAGTGCTTGTAAAGGTGCTTGCTATTACATACTCCATTACCCTTAATGTAGGTTTGAATAACTGCCCAATACAAGAAAACAATCTCTTTACTTATTCATAAAACAATTTGCATAGCGTCAAATGCTGCAGTAATTAATATAACTGAACAAATTGCCACATGAAGGATTTGTCTTTTGAATAGGCTCAGTCCTGACAGACAGGTAAATGGATGATAGAACAGCAATATGTGTCTGGATTTGCTGAGAACCATAAGTCTTAACTTTTTCCAATGTTCATCTATTTTCTCCTGCTGTTCAAATATAGCTGATCTTTGGACAATTCCATTTATGACTTGCTTCTTGTATCATATGAACTAGGAACTTAGATCTAATACTGTTTCTGAATCTTGTGAACAATGCACAACCATCTTCCTAAACGAATAAATGAGAATTCCTGCTTTCTGTTCCATATAAATAGAACTCATTGTTACAGATCATAGTTGGATTATAAACATGTACTATAGTCTAATTATCTCAGAACTCTGGATCAAACATCTGTTATATTTCAGAGTTTATTCCTTGGTGCCTTACAACATTGGTGAGCTCAAATAGATTTGTTGAATTTATTTTTAATTTCAATTCTTGGAAGTCAACCAGTGCTCAGTTTTTTGTATAACAAAGCTTAAAGCATCAATCACGAAAAACACAACTTTAATGTAGTACGGCAGAACCTTTGTGTTAATTCTGACGTTTTATGACCAATCCATCCTCTTATCCCATGGACTTTAATTTCAGGAGTTATAGTTAAATAATAGAGTACTTTTTAAAGAGAAAACCCCTCAAAATATTTGCTCCATTTAAATGCAATGATAGAATGGTCCCTATAATGTAATGTTAAATTATTTTAAGGTCTGATCTCATCCTGCATTTGAGGCAGCGGTGTGTTGTTATAACCTGTCATCTCTAAAACCTTAAATTAGAGTAAACTTTCGTGGTATAAGATTGATCCTCAAAGCAGTCTGTTAGTAGTTGTTGACTATGGATTTCTGCAAAGAAAATATGAGGTGGACCTTGTATCTTGATCAGGTATTTCTTTAAAAAACACTTTTGCTAGCTTCATGATTTAACCTGTCTCCTTTTAATATTATGCAGATACCCAGGATACCTAGAATAATAACGATATTAACAGAGTTTTATAGGTTCTTAAACGTTCTTCTTATGTTTAGAGATGAGAGGTTTTAACAGCACGCTGGTGAATGTTGGCGCAGACTGATTTGCTTAAAACCAACTTTTGCCTCTCTCCTCAAGGAAATACATTAGCTAAGTAAATGTAAACTTGTTGGTATGTTTTCACTTGAATGCTTGGGGTAAAACATTTAAGTTTTAGTTAATCAATTTCTAGAGAGTTGGGCCAGCAGTCGGTTTCTTGCTTGCAATCCTGCCTTAAACATCCTATTTTTGTTTGATATAATGGGTTGTTTGTGAGATTTTAGCCTATTTCAGCCTTTTTTCAACAAATGAGCTGTTGATAAGAGGTGGTTAAATGCCTTACAGAGATAAAGAGATAATATAACAGGCATTTTGGAGGGCATTTGAAAGCAGAGTGATTTTTCTTCTCTGTTCAGTGTAATTGTGTTAATGGTAAAATAGTAATGTTTACGCAAAATTGTAAGCCGTTTACCAGATGGATGTCTTGTGTTTCTCTTGGCCTAATAAGCATACTGTGAAAGGTTTAATTTGAAAAGTCAGATGAAATGCAGATGGAATAATCTCAAAGACGTTTATAAAGCACATTTATTGGAAAACTACAATTGTGTTTTCCACAATATCCCGGTGGCGAGGATTTTAGAATTAATCTCTGATAAGAATTAAATATTCTTATTAAAACAAGTCTCAAAATATCTGTTGCAAATTTAACATTATAGGAGAACAACAGATGAAAGCCCCCTTAAACTTGATTTTTAAAAACTTCAGTTCGTATTGCTTAATAAGAAATTAATCAGTTAATCAATCCTCAGTTTTTACTTTAAGTTTAATCAGATATTTTACACAACAACTGATTTGGCAGGCTTAATCTATTTCAAGTGAAGAAGGCATAAATAGTAGAACTATCTAACGGTCTGAATTACATCTGCTTGAACACTGACGGAAGAGAGGCATAGATATTAAATTACTCAGAAATACGGGTGATTGATCCCATGAAAAACAACTCTCTAAAAACACACTATTGCCTTGGTCTGATTTTTAAAATACTTTATTTTACAGTCCCAGAAATCTTGGATAGAAAATACTTTCACCAAACGAGAATGTGTCTACATAATACCAAGTTCAAAGGATCCTCACAGGTAAATGAAAAGAGTTACAGAAATATTGCAGCCTTTGGTATCCTCCTCCAAATTAAGGTTTAAGCATTCTCCCGAGAGATGTGAGAAAGGGTTTCTGCAGTAGCAATTTGGATTCAAAAAAAGTGGAAGGGGAAATCTTGTGATGTGAAATGGGGGTGCTTTAAGAATTGGAGGGGAATATTGAGAATAAAGGACAAAGAGAAATCAGTGTACTACAGGACATGGGGGCGATTTTAGGAGTGGCTTGAAAAAAGATATAAATAGAAAGAAAAAGGAACAAACCATGAAATAAGTATCTCAGACGACCCATGATTAAAATAGGGGGAGGGGAAATAAGAAAATATCAAAATGTAAATACACAGGTGGAAAAATGATACGAATTGACATACGTTAAATAACAATTATAAGAATGTATATCTAAGAATTGAATTTGAAAGGACAAAAAAAAAACTTTTTACAAAAAAAAAAAAATTGGAAGGGAATTGGAAGTAAGAAGAGAGTTTTTTTCCCCAGAGGTTGGGATCTAAGTGAGAAGAAGGAATTACGGTTTTCCCCTTAATTTGTGCTATATTGGATATATCCCATAGCTGGAGACAATAGCAGCTTTTGTTTTGCTTATATCATCTTTGCTGTGTTACTCTTTTTTCCTTTTGTCCTGTAGTGAACCCGTGCACAAAAAAATAAGTGTTTTAAAAAAAATTAAGAAAAGTCCTATAATATTTTGTGTAGTGGGTTTTTTTTTTTTTTTTTGAAACTGTGACCGTTTTTAGACCGTTTTTATCTTTTTAATTTTAGATGCCTTCCAGGATGTCAGATTTGTCAGCAACTTGTCAGGTAAGCAGTTTTGCATGAAATAAAATATTTTTTAAAACTAGGTTAAATGATACAAGTGAGCACTATAGGCCGTTTCCAAAGTCTCTGGAAGCAGAAATAAGTCGAAATGCAGACAAGGTTAAATGAAAGAAGATGTTTACACGAAGAGCATAGAGAAGGTAAGCCGGTACTAAAGCGAGCAGTAAACATATTTATCCCTGCTATCATGGCACTCAAGCCCTTAGATATTATCTCTCTTTCTAATATCATCATCGATCTTCATTATACTGCAGTTTGATTTCTTTAATGAAATGGGAGCTTCTTCCTTCAAAACATGGGGTTGTGGTTTTTCAGAGACAGCGACTGGATTAAATTTGGTGGAAGTTAACAGGTAGCGACTGCGAAGTGCAGTGAACCTATCGCAATGTGCCTGTCCAATTTCCTGAAGCAAGGTTTTTGTCCTTAGGTGCTGTTGCGGCCGCTTGGTACGGCAGCATGCCTGCTTCACCGCAAGCCTTGCCATGAAATACTCCGATGTGAAACTAGGTGAAAATTTTAACCAGGAACTTGAGGAATGGTCTGTAGAAAAACACACAGAGCAGTGTTCAACGGATGCTTACGGTGTCATTAATTTTCAAGGAGGCTCTCATTCCTACCGAGCGAAGGTTTGTAGCCACAGTTCTATTTGTCTTCTAAAGGCGGAGTTGAGGAGCGCCTCTGGAATCACCTTCAAATGCAATATCCAAAGTGAAGATTAAAATAGCTGCATTGGTCTTCAATACCATTCAATACAAGGGGACGTGGTGGCTCAGTGGCTAAGATGTTGAGCTTGTTGATCAAAAGGTCGGCAGTTCGGTAGTTTGAATCCCTAGTGCCGCATAATGGAATGAGCTCCCGTTACTTGTCCCAGCTTCTGCCAACCTAGCAGTTTGAAAGCATGTAAAAATGCAAGTAGAAACTTAGGGACCACCTTTGGTGGGAAGGGAACAGCATTCCGTGCGCCTTCAGCATTGAGTCACGCCGGCTAAATGACCACGGAGATGTCTTCGGACAGCGCTGGCTCTTCGGCTTTGAAACGGAGATGAGCACCGCCCCCTAGAGTCGGGAACGAGGGGAACCTTTACCTTTACCTATTGGTCTTCAAACCCAGAAGCGATAGGGTGGAAATAGATGGGATTTGAGTCAAGTTCTCATGTGACTGAATTGCCCTTCAGTTTATAATATAATGGAGTTTATTATCTAAACTCTTTTTGTGATAAGTTTCCATGAATGGTGCTAACTATTATTTGTATTTCACTTTTCGAAGTGGATTTTCTATCCGTCTCAATGGCTGTTCATTTATCCATTAATATGGATGTTAAATCTATTCATTTATTTAATTCAACCTTTCAGATTTTCTTTGCCTTTTCCTGATTCTGATAATGCAATAAAATAAAGGTATTGTTAAAGCACTTCACAATTCCATTTGTTTCTTCTTCTAACTCCTGGTAGGAAGTACATGTACCTATATGCCCCCACACACATTTGCATTAGTCATTGGGTTGTGGACATTTATTTCTTAGTCACTGTGTTGAACCTCTTGAATTTTAAACACATTTAAAACAATTAATGCAGAAACAATCCCACGGTAAGCTTGTTTTGCAATACATTTTTTTATTATTTTGTGATAAAAGAAAGCTTCTCTGTTAGTCGTGTCTTTAAACTGAAGTTTTCGATAACAGTGTGTCATCCCCAAGAAAACACTTCCTTCTTCCTCTGTTTTTCTATATCGCACCTACAACATACAGACAGTCAGTGGTGCTTCCTCAGATGCAAGAATTCCAGCTGTTGAGAAGTCATCACATTTACCTTGAATTCACATCAAATATATTGTGGAAACCAGAGTAATTCTGGTTAAAATTGGTATTGTTAAAGGGATATTTAGAAGAGCAATTTAGATTATACTTCTACTTTAAGTTTTAAACACATTTGTGTGTTGTGCTGTGCTATATTTTATTTTAACCATGGTTTGTTAACTTAAACCTTTATGGCAAGTTTTGCATGATTAAATTATGAACCAAGCGGTAGAAATTAGAATGGCTGTATTTGTAAGGTAAAGGTTCCCCTCGCACATATGTGCTAGTCATTCCCGACTTTAGGGGGCAGTGCTCATCTCCGTTTCAAAGCCGAAGAGCCAGCGCTGTCTGAAGACATCTCCATGACCATGTGGCCGGCATGACTAAACACTAAAGGCGCACAGAATGCTGTTCCCTTCCCAACAAAGGTGGTTCCTATTTTTCTACTTGCATTTTTTACATGCTTTCAAACTGCTAGGTTGGCAAGAAGCTGGGAAAAGTAACGGGAGCTCGCTCCGTTATGCGGCGCTAGGGATTCAAACCGCTGAACTGCCGGCCTTTCTGATCGACAAGCTCAGCATCTTAGCCACACTGAGCCACCGCGTCCCTTGGCTGTATTTGTAGAACACTGCTAAACCAAAATCGAACAAAACATTTTATGAATCCAAATATACAGGCAGGTTTAATCTTATAAAACATTCATGAGGAATTTTGAATCAGCCCTTCAGCTGTGATATTTGTGTGTCACAGGCACGGATTATTTTATATGTTGCTTGTTTTGTTGTTAAGGGTTATTGACATTTTCCTTCTTTTGATAGTATGTACGATTGTCATATGACACCAGATCTGAAGCCATCCTACAACTGATGCTCAAAGAATGGCAGCTGGAACTGCCAAAACTTGTTGTTTCTGTACACGGAGGGATGCAAAAATTTGAGCTTCACCCACGGATCAAACAGTTGCTTGGTAAAGGCCTTATTAAAGCTGCAGTAACAACAGGAGCCTGGATTATAACTGGAGGGGTGAACACAGGTGATGCCTTGACTTGAAACATACATTCGATGTACTTTTACAAAACAATTGGTGCTGAGCTGTATTATTGTTGGGATGTCATAATGACTCAGAACTTGTTTTAAAGGTCCCCTGGAGGTAGCATATTTGGAATCCTGGGATGACACCGAGTGGGATAGATAACATAGGTAGTTCTAGACTTAACGACCGCACCTGAGGCCAAAATTTATCTTGCGAAATGAGACAGTTGTTAAGTGAGTTTCACCCATTTCAAGACCTTTCTTGCCATCGTCATTACATGAATCGCTGTAATTGTTTCAGATTAGTAGCATGGTTATTAAGTGAATCTGGCTTCCCCCTCGTCAGAAAGTCACAAAAGGGAATCACATGACCCCCGGGGACACTGCAACCGTCATAAATATGAGTCAGTAGCCAAGTGTCTGCATTTTGATCACGTGGCCATGGAACTATTGCAATGATCCTAAGACTGAAAGATCATCTTAAGTCACATTTTTCAGTGCCATTGTGAGCTTAGTCACTAAAATGAAAGTTTGTAAATTGAGGACTATCTATATATACATCGTCATGATTAGAAGATGGTGAAACTAATGAATTAGAATATGGGAGAGGATGAAAGAGACTAATAATAGGACGACGGTGAAATGCTTCCGGTGGGGGGTAACCTCTTACTTTTTTTAATTGACAAAGCATTAATTGGTTGTGATGTATGAACCAAACTACTGAGTTTTGTGGAGATTTATTATCAACGCACATATACTTTTTTCCGTGCACAGGAGTTGCAAAGCACGTTGGCGATGCCCTGAAGGAGCATGCCTCCCGATCATCTCGAAAGATTTGCACTATTGGAATAGCTCCTTGGGGAGTGATTGAAAACAGAAACGATCTTGTTGGCAAAGATGTAAGTCCATCAAACTATTGTACGTGCGAAAAATATTCCTATTTTTCTACTTGCATTTTTATACGCTTTCAAACTGCTAGGTCGGCAGAAGCTGGAACAAGTAACTGGAGCTCACTCCGTTATGTGGCGCTAGGGATTCGAACTGCCAAACTGCCCGCCTTTCTGATCGGCAAGCTCAGCGTCTTAGCCGCTGAGCCACCATGTCCCTCTTGATTTATTACACAGGAACATATTACTTTTGTTTTATGTTTAGGTTGTTGCTCCCTATCAAACTCTGCTAAATCCTTTAAGCAAATTAAACGTCCTGAATAATCTTCATTCCCATTTCGTACTGGTGGATGATGGCACAGTTGGGAAATACGGAGCAGAAGTGAAATTGCGGCGAGAACTGGAAAAAACAATCAGTCAGCAACGAATTCATGCAAGTACGTGCGGCATATGATTATAATGATGGAATTGACTATTTATTTTAATGTACATGAAATGACATGACTTTCAGACTAGACAATGGATGATTAAGTGGTAAAGATTTTGTTTAATTGGTAGGAGGCCAATTTTTTATTTTTTTTTTGTTTTAGTTCATGTATGTTTATTGGTAAAATGTGCATTACATCTATTCCAAATAGGTTATGGCAAAGCTTTGATAGCGCAATATTTTGTAACCATAAAAAAAATTGCTGTGAAAAACGATTGCGTGTTTACAGTGTTTTAAGTTGCATTTATGCTGACTTAGCTGACTGTGGTAAAACCACACTTTAGACCTTGTGCATGATTACCTGTATTTAAAATGTGCGCTGATCAACTTTCGACTTGTTTGTGCAATGAAAGACAAACGTTGAGTCTAGTCTGTTTCAATTCTATGGGAGTCCTGGATTTTGGACATATTCTACAACTTAGTATCAGAGATTCTCCGTTGTCCAGGTCATTGGTGCTTTTTCAAGAGGCAACTGCATTTCCTTTTTTTCTTTGAAGATTTTTTGCTTCTTATCCCAGAAGCTTCTTCAGCTCTTGACTGGATGGTAGAGAATGGAAGGATTTATATTCCTTGCAGACAGCTGGTCATTTGCATCCTTTTAGAGAGTCATTGAGGCCACTTGGAGGTTTATCTATGTCCTCGGTATCACCTGAGTAGTGCAAAGCCTTCTTGGAACTGCTGAAAGAACTGTTGTAGATTGGAGATAGATGAACAGTCCTCTCTCAACAGAGGGGGAGGGATACGACATCATCTATCTCAGAGGTCGGCAATCTTAAACACTCAGAGAGCCACCAAGATCCTAACTGGAAGCCCCCCGTTCAATTCTGGAGCCGACCGGAAATATTCATTCTACTTTTTAATCCCTGCTCATTGTTCTTTGTCTTTGTCTATTCATAACATTCTTTGAAATATCTCAGTCAATGCAGTTAAATAATAGCACTCGTCCCTCATTGATTAATAGCAGGGACATTAATTTAGCCAACTAAGAGAAACTCCAAAGTCAATTTAACAAAACCACAAAATTTGCTTAATGTGTAGAGCAGGGGGTCCCCAAATTTGGCAACTTTAAGACTTTAATTACCAGAATTCTGGGAGTTGAAGTCCACAAGTCTTAAAGTTGCCAAGTTGGAACACCTCTGGTGTAGAGGATGCATATTCAGTTTTTTTATATTGTAAAGTTGGAGCTTTAAGATTTAATTAAAAAGAAAAAGAAACCTGTTTTGAGTGATTAAAGCATTTTTATATTTTCTTTAAAACCTCTTAACCTAGGAATTGGCCAGGGTGTTCCTGTGGTGGCACTTATCTTTGAAGGTGGTCCCAATGTTGTCCTTACTGTTTTGGAGTATCTTCAGGAGAGCCCTCCTGTTCCAGTCGTGGTCTGCGAGGGGACCGGCAGAGCTGCAGATATCCTGGCTTATGTTTATAAGCAAACAGAAGAGGGCGGGTAAGTCTTTTTAAGCATCGGCCACCTACAGTGGAGCTGATCTCCATCAAGATGGCTTGTTCGTCCCTCTTGCTCAATCTTTTCTAGATGTCTTCCATATTTGTAGATTAGAATCTGTTTCAACCTTGCTGTCAACTTGTAAAGCGTTTCCATGAGTACTATCAAGTTGACATAGAAAAAGGGAGGAGAATTCCATGCATACCTTTGGCCAGAGTCAGGTCTCATACTCGTACAGCTGGTGTGTGAAATGCGCATGTTCATAGCCTGCCTAGCACCTTGTTGGTGGATGTGATTTATGACACAGACAGAAGGTAGGGGATACAGGGGATAAAGTTCAAACGCAATTAAGCAGCAATCAGTTTCGGCTCCACAGAAGAACATGCCAAAATGTTGATCCTAATAAATGACTGGATTTCTTTTGAACTTTGTCTCGAGGCTCGTAAATTAATTAGGTCATCTTTTGGAAACTTCACAGTTTTGAATAACATATCTGAGATGTTGTTGTGGCCTGTTGGCCACTGGTGCCTCCAACGGCCGAATCAGAGGAGGAGACATGGGAGTCAGGGTTAGCATCAGGGCAACCTGGGAGCTCAGAGGGAGAAGAGGGACTGGAGTTGTCAGAGCAAGAGACAGAGGCAGATGGAGAGTCAACAGCGCCCAGGTCTGGAGATGGTTGATGAAGAAGAAGAGGAACAGCTGGCTTCAGTGCCTGACGCACGGATGCGCAGAAGGCAGAGGAGAGGAGAGCTGTGGAAATCTATGGGCCGGTCCTTGGGATGGAAGAGCCACCACTGCTAGCGAAGCTCCACCCTAACATTGGATATAAAAGGCAGGGGGCGGAGATAAATAGGTGTGGCAAACAACTATTCATCTTCAGGATGGACTGACTTGTTAGCCTCTGGGAGAAACTTTTTGCCGGGGCTGTAAGCACTCCTAATTAAAGGAATCTTTGAGTTCACTTCTGAGGGTTTGTAGTGTTTGGGGAGCTGGGTCAGAATAGATGTGTTCAAGTACAGGCTGACTTTCTTTGTGCAAAACTACTATGTATGCTCAACCACTGAGCTATATAACACATCCCTACGATGAGAGCATTTTTTCTGCAGTTGATTTTTCAACCTAAGTGCAGAGTTTTTAACCTAAGTGCCTGAGAAACAGTTGATTAGAACCTAGTTCTGTAACGGTCCCAATTTTCTTCTCCTGTAGCTCTGAACTTAAAAAAACATATGCTTTGCATATGATAATTATGCAGAAATTTTGATATTTTTTTTCCCCTTTAACCTCAGAAGCATCCCTGATGGAGCTGAACCAGAAATCATTTCAACAATCAAAAAGACATTTAATTTTGGTCAGAGCGAAGCGGTTCATTTATTCCAAACACTGCTGGAATGCATGAAAAAAAGGGAACTGGTAAGTAAATCTCCGCACCGCTACAAGGATTTGCTTAATAAACATTTCACTCTGGGAAGAGTGGAAAATATATATTCTAATAAATCCAGATCATTTGTCTCCTTTGTGAATATTAGTGAAGTTAGAATTCCCATTTCAAACATGATATAATCTGGGTACCCTGTTTCCCTGAAAAGATCATCTCCCCGGATAATAAGCCCAATCGGGCTTCTGAGCGCATGCGCTAAAATAAGCCCTCCCCTAAAAATAAACCCTCCCCAAAAATATAGCAACACAGCAACAGCCATGAGGTGGCCACACACGCCTTTTACTGCACCTCAAAAATAATAAGGCCGAAAATAAGGCCAAACACTTTATTTCAGGTGTCAAAAGAAAATAAGACTTATTTTCATGGAAACACGGTACATGAGAGGCGGTGCGCACACCTAAAAAACTTGCTTTCTTCCTCCGTCTAATTTTCAAAACAGATTACAGTGTTCCACATTGGGTCTGATGAACATCAGGATATTGATGTTGCAATCCTTACAGCTCTGCTAAAAGGTACGTTTTTTCTTTCTTTCAACATGATATTGTTTATCTTAGAAGTTAGTACTTTTTGGTAGGACCAGGGATGAATATCTATTCCTTTCGTTGCCTATCTTGTTTCTGATTGGGAAACTGTTTTGGGAATCCCCTTTAGGAAAGGAGAAAAAAAACATTCATCTTTTTGCTGTTTATTTGATTGACTTTTTCGGATACCGATTTCATCATCTCTTTGTAATGGTGTGACAATTACATAAAACGGTCTGAATACTGGCTCATTCTTTGCTTAATTCTGAATAAAGTTGCTATTTCTTCTATGGTAGCCTCCAGCATATTGATGGGATGGTCAGATATAAACACCATTCACTGATCTGTTAATTTCAGGCACATTTTATTCTGTTGGATCTCTGGTGCTCTCTGAGCTTGGTTGTTTTCCTACAGACATTTTGTTGCCAAACTAAATAACGTCATCAGTGCACTGGGGTATCATCTGCAAGAAAACAACCAAGCTCATAGAGCAGGGCTATCAAAACTCCCGGCCTGTGGGCCGAATGTGTCATGCTCTGTCCACGCCCACACTCAGTTTAGCGAAGGGGGAAAAAGTCCCAGTACGTCACGTGACACCACTGTGATGATGAGAGTTTGCCACCCCTGTTCATAGAGTATCAAGGACCCCACAGTTCAACCTGAGCTACAGATATTCTCTTCTATCGGTACACTTCATTCTGTGGCCCTTTAAAAGCATTTTAAAGACCTTTCTCAGCTTTAAAGACTTTCCTCCAATCCACAGGTCCTATATCCCCTTAAGCAAAATATTAAAATCAGTTTGTTTTTAACGTACAGTTGTATTGGATCTGGATACTTTTGAAATTAGGCTTTTGTGGCAAGCAGGTTAAATTTAAAAACTTTTTTGTTTGTTTGTTTACATTTGCTTTTAGGGACAAATGCTTCTGCATTTGACCAGCTTATTCTTACCCTTGCTTGGGATCGAGTTGACATTGCCAAAAATCATGTTTTTGTTTATGGACAACAGTGGCTGGTAAGTCAAGCCGGGCAGTTGGAATAAGGACAATATAAACAAGATTGCTGATAACTAGATCGAGCAGATGTAATGCTGGGCTACCTCATCTCCATAATCCCCTTGGGAAATCAAACAACATTAATTTTTACTTAAGCAGATTCTTAACATATCAGTTTAAAATAAACTCTGGTTTACATAGTACTCTTATTATACTCTCACATGAGCCGAAGTGGCGCAGCGGTTAGAGTGCAGTACTGCAGGTTACTTCTGCTGACTGCTGGCTGCAGTTTGGCAGTTCGAGTCTCACCAGGCTCAAGGTTGACTCAGCCTTCCATCCTTCCGAGGTCGGTAAAATGAGGATATATAGGTTTAAGTGCTATTGGGAAGGAAGGAAGGCAGGAAGGAAAAAGGAAGGAAGCTGTAGTGGGGCAATGGTTAGAGTGTAGTACTGCAGGCTACTTCTGCTATCCACTGGCTGCAGTTCAGCAGTTCAAGTCTCACCAGGCTCGAGGTTGACTCAGCCTTCCATCCTTCCGAGGTGGATAAAATGAGGACCCAGATTGTTTTAAAACCGCTTAGAGAGGGATGTAAAGCACTGTGAAGTAGTATATAAGTCTAAGCGCTATTGTTGTATTTGGGCAATTTTGTATTTCTATCTATTGTTCAATTTAAGCATGATCCTCTTACAATGTCATTCAGGTTGGCTCTTTAGAGCAGGCTATGTTGGATGCTCTTGTGATGGACAGAGTTGCCTTTGTGAAACTTCTTATTGAAAATGGAGTAAGCATGCACAAATTTCTGACAATTCCCAGACTGGAAGAACTTTACAACACTGTAAGTTGAAGACCATCCATTGCAAAATCTCCATCTACTGTTTTTAAAATCTCTGTCATGGAGCTAGGTTTACATATTCAGCTAGAAACCAAGCAAAATGTATTGATGGGTTTGAGGGAAATTACAAATTTGCAAAGTGTTTTAGTTTTAAATATTGCAAATATATAGCTATTTTGCTTGTTAAACCAAAGTAAGTAAACAGTCAGCATTTAGTCATTCTTTTCTGATTTGTTGCTTGCCTGAAATTATCTAAAAGTCTTCATTTTTCCCTTTCTTCATCAAGAAACAAGGCCCAACAAATCCAGCATTGTTTCACCTCGTTCGAGATGTCAAACAGGTAAAGATTTCAGTTGCTAAAATGACTTCACATCCCTTAGAACCTCGTAAACCATATTCACCTCCTCCCTTCTCTCAGTTTAGTATAATTTTGTTTCAGACTTGATGGTGGGAATTACAGTTCCAAACTATCTGAGGGGCAGGAGGCAGGGGTAGGCGTCAAAATTTCCAGCAATGGGTTCGCTGCACCATTGCTGGGTGGGCGTGGCCATGGTGGGCGTGGCCTTCTTGGCCTCCTGCACCACGGTGGGGGGTGTTTTTTGCCCTCTCCAGGCTCTAGAGGCTTCCCTCGAGCCTCCGGGAAAGCGAAAACTGCTTCCCTGGGCTCCGGAGGCTGGAAACGGCTCGTTTCTGTACTTCCAGAACTTCCGGTAGGCCCATTTTTTGCTCTTCCCAGGCTCTGGAGGCTTTTGTTGAGCCTCCGGGAGGGTGAAAACTGCTTCCCCTGGGCTCCGGAGGTCAGAAACAGGCCCATTTCCAGACTTCTGGAACCTCCGGTAGCCCCGTTTTTCGCCGTATCCTAGCCTCCACGCGGGCCCTGCACTTACCTTGCATGATTGGAGACTCCTGGTGTAGAGTGGAGGGGTGGGGTGGGGTGGGCAGAGCCAGCTAGGGGTGGCATTTGGGGGTTTGCCGAACTGGGCAGAATCGTAGCTAGAGGCTTGCCCGAACCCGTGCGAACCCCCAGCAGCCCACCCCTGGAAGGGGGTTAATCAAAGGTAGGGCGGCTATTTTATTTAGCCGATCCTTTTTTTTAAAAAAAATGACACCAAAACGTTTTGAATCTCAGCTCTAAATTTGTATTTTTCGTCTATAGGGAAACCTTCCTCCAGGGTACAAACTCACTCTGATTGACGTTGGTCTTGTGATCGAATACTTAATGGGAGGAACCTATCGGTGCACGTACACAAGAAAACGCTTCCGAGTGATCTACAACAGCCTCAGTGGCAGCAACAGGGTACGCGATGTGTCCTTTTTAATGTGAAAAAAATGAAAACGCATTTCCCAACACGTACGTCAAATTGGCTTCTTGCGAATCAGCCTTTCTCCCTTGTGGCTCTGCTTGTCCGCTAAGATCTTGTGCCGATACTCCAATTGTAGTCTTTAATCCTAGGCAAACCTGGCTCTCTTAGTTGGCCATCTCCATCAGATTTTAGTTGACGTGCAGGTACATCAGGGAGGAGCCCCCCCTCCCCCCCCCCATTCAGATAATCAAGGCTAAGATGTATAAAAGCTCAGCAGGACATTGCAAGCATCCCGGTAGAAACCTAGTAAGCCCATGCAATGCTTTCAGAGCAGAAGTGATAGGTTCATGGTAAGTGGCCTCCCTCTGGATTCTTAGATTAGGTCCAGAGCATTTCACGTGCATTTTCTAAGGGAACAGAAATATTATTTCTACTGAATACTCCAATAGACTTTTAAGATGGGTGAGTTTTGGCTATTCAAGTAGCCTTTTAAGATATCCCAGTTTTTCAGACAGAAGCTGGATGAGAGGGTCCCCCTTCCCCAGTGCGTTCATAACCAACTTGCAATTAATCTGTGATGTTCCCATTCTCTCACCTCTGTGGTTATATTAGGCTGTATCACTTATTTAAAATCCATCTGGGTTTTATAATTTTAGGTTTCTATTGTCTCGTACAAGTTTGGCAACGTATTGGAATAACCATCTTTTTCATTTGTTCTTAACCTTTTAAAATATTTCTGTGTGTGTTTGTGTATATGTAGCGGTCCGGGCGAAATGCTTCAGGCAGCACTCCTCAGTTACGTAAAAGCCACGAACCTTTTGGGAACAGGGTGGATAAGAAAGAAAAAATGCGGCACAATCACTTCATCAAAACTGCACAGCCTTACAAACCAAAGGTAAGCAACCAGCGGCTGTTCCCTTGGCATGAACATTAATGCTACCTACATAATACATTCTGCTTCTTGTCCACTGTTCTATTTTTTGTTTCAATATATTAAAACAGAGAGCAAAGGAAACCACACAAAAACAAATCCTTAAACCTTGGTAACAGAAATTATTATTCACCCATTTTCAATACAATACAATACAATACAATAGTAGAGTTGGAAGGGACCTTGGAGGCCTTCTAGTCCAACCCCCTGCCTAGGCAGGAAACCCTATACCACTTCAGACAAATGGCTATCCAACATCTTCTTAAAGACTTCCAGTGTTGGGGCATTCACAACTTCTGGAGGCAAGCTTTTCCCATTACTCTACGTTGGGAAAAGGCTCACAAACAGAATGTGAGCAAAATATCTCTAATCCAAGATTGTAAATCTGTGGAAGTTCTGTTTCTTTGATCTGGAAGAGTGTTGTACTTCAGTACTAAAGAAATCCATAAGATTTCATAGTGGTAAATTTGGGATATACCGTATTTTTCGGAGTATAAGACAGAGACGCACCAAGATTTTGAAGGGGCAAATTAGTGCAAAAAAGTTTTTGCACTCTGCAGACCTCCCAAAACCGGCCCGTTTTTTTTGCGAAAACAGGCTCTTCTTTTGCAAAAACAGACCCGTTTTTCGCTCATTTGTGCCCTCCCCAGTCCCCAGGAGCACTCTGGAAGCCTCCTAAAGGCTATGCACAGCCATTTCTGCAAAGAAGGCGGAGTTTCAGAAGGCCAAAAATGCTGTATTTGGTGTATAAGATGCATCCAGATTTTCACCCTCTTTTTTGGGGGGGAAGGGTGCGTCTTATACTCTGAAAAATACGGTGAAAAACGCACACATCCCAAAATTATAATCATCTTTGAATCATCTTATCTAGCATTTTGTGAATATCAAATTAAGACAGGACAAGTCCATATCACAAAAGTTAATGTCCCTTTATGTGGTCAACACGTGCAATGTAAAATTACCTTTTAATTGAGGTTCTCTAGGCTTAGGTAAGGAAGCTATACTGAAGTAGGGACCAAATGTTTTGCAGATATTTTTGCTGCGTTCCAGCTACCATTGTTTGTTTAGATCCGTGGGAGCTAGCAAAAGGAAGTTCAGGTTAAAAAAAATAGCCATATTACCCCCTCAAATTTTCCTCACTGCATTCTTTGACAGGAAAGATGATTGGGAATGTTGCCCAGGGTTCCTGTATACCCCTCCCTTGTGCACCCCGTTTTCTGGCCATCCTATAATCTAGATACGAGCTGCTCTTTAGGGACTGGAAATAATTCCAGAAAGCCAATGCTAATTGTACGGTATTGTTCCTTTTTTCCTCGTTCAAAGTTGTGCCGGATACTATTGAAGGTTTTGCCCTAAAAGGCAAAATATTTTTTTGCATTTTTTTTAAAAAATTACGAGTTCAATTATAGATTCTTGGTTTTTTCCCTCCCCCCTTTTTGAAAGGCTGAAACTGCCACAGATGAAGGAAAAAAGAAAAAAACCAAAGATGACATTGTCGATATTGATGATCCGGAAACCAGGCGCTTTCCGTACCCTCTTAATGAGCTGTTACTTTGGGCGGTGCTAATGAAGAGGCAGAAAATGGCGCTCTTTTTCTGGCAGCATGGCGAAGAGTCCATGGCAAAAGCCTTAGTGGCCTGCAAGCTTTACCGTTCCATGGCCTACGAATCGAAACAGAACGACCTGGTCGACGATACCTCAGAAGAACTAAAAGAATACTCCAGGTGAGAGCTTCAGCGTCTTTTGCCTATCGCGTAATACCTTGTTCGACAAAATTATACTTTGTAAAAGGACAACAGTCCCACCGTTAGAATCAATGGTCTCTTTCGTTCTACTGGCTGGCTATTTCCTTTTATTTTCTTCAAAAGGACCAGTAAATCGCTTGTGTTAGTTTCTCTCCTTTCATTTGGTGAGATTTCATTTGTTTTCGGAAATTCAACAACGGTACCAGGAACATTGGGAATCAATGAAGCGTTTTCCTGAATCAGATACTGGTTCTCCTTAGGAAGAAAAATAACAGGACTTGAGTTAAAATAAAAGCTGGTATTATATTTTAGGGGTGGGTGGGTGGAATCTTCCATTTTATATCTTTCTATCTCTTAAACGTATAAAACCTTTTTGGCACCAAGTGCCAAAACGGGAGCGTGCGCATGTGCACGCATGCGTGCCAGAAACCAGAAAAGCATCTGCTCACCGCGCATGTGTGTGCTGGGATGCTGCTCATCCGGTTTCCAGCACATGTATGCACACAGACCACCTGGTCTTCTGGTTTCTGATGCGCACGCAAAGACCAGCTCGGCAGTGCGCATGGACGTGCTAGAAACCCGAAGACTAGGTGGCCGGTATGCATGCGTGGGCTGGAGAAACTGGAAGAGCAGCAATCTGCAGTTGCTCCGCGCACATGAAGACCAAGCTGACCAGCGCATAGGAACCTGGAAGAGCAACAAGCAATGGCTCACGTGCCTGAGAGATGGCTCTGCACATCACTTCTGGCACGCCTGCCATAGGTTTACCATCACGGGTATAGAATTTAAAAATCGGTTCGTTCTGTCAGTCTAGGCAAGTCAGGTTGATGATTGGCGAACTTGTTTGGGTGCCTATTGTTCATATGAATCTTCAAATGCATTTTGTTTTCTCTCTCCTTTTTCCTCAGTGATTTTGGAGAGCTGGCCGTTGAGTTATTAGAGCAGTCCTTTCGGCAAGATGAAACAATGGCGATGAAGTTACTAACCTACGAGCTAAAAAACTGGAGTAATGCCACCTGCCTTAAGCTAGCCGTGTCTTCACGCCTCCGTCCTTTTGTAGCACACACTTGCACCCAGATGTTACTCTCGGATATGTGGATGGGAAGGCTGAACATGAGGAAAAATTCATGGTACAAGGTAGGCGCCCTTCGGGGTTTGATTTCAGCGGATGCCTTGAGTGTTATTGCAGTTGCATTGTACAAAAACAGGGAATAACTAAGCGTGTAGTTCTATAGTCTCTGTCAGTGTCATCGTTATTTAGGGATGTGTAAAAAATCAAAGCTGGAGGTGGTGTTGGAATGCACAGTAATTTTTCTTTTGACGCTGTATTATCTTTTTTGAAAAAGGTACAGACCTATAGAAGGCCGAATCCAGGCAAGTAGCCCTTAAATAGAGATGGATCTCTAGTTCATCATGAGAACTAATCTACTACTAAAAAAACGTAGTGGTGACCCATTAACAGACTCAACCCCCATGTAAAACCGAACTGCAATTAAGCTTCCTACAGGTAGTAAAGTAAAATGCGATGTAGAAAGTCTTCAGATTTATGCTTCATTTTAGTAGCATGAGCTGAGCAAGCGAGAGCTTCCTCACAATTCAGACAAAGCCTCAGGGTACGAATGGGGTAAGTTTTCAGAATGGTACAAGACAAGTAAGCCATATAGACTAGATTAACACCAGGAGCCTCCATTTCTCTCCAGATAACCAGGCTGAAAATTTACCCCACTGTGTTCGAATGAAAGAAGACACTTCAATTAAAAAACAAACCCAGAGCCTTTCAGTCCTTTTACAGAAAACTCCTGAAGTCTCCTTTTTAAAATAGAGTGTGTGATTACCGTATTTTTGGGGGTATAAGAGACACTCCCCCCCTCCCCTAAAAGAGGGTGAAAATTTGGGTGCGTCTTATACACCAAATGTATCCAAACATGCGAAGCACGGAGGAGGCGTTCGTCTGTGACAATCCCTGCAGCCTGGAACAGTTGATTGGGGGTATTCCGGGAGGCTGATCCACCCGCCAATCAGCTGCTCATGCCGAATCAGGCTGCAATGATGTGCTGAAGTTGACCTGGCTGTTTGCTATTTGCTGCAAGGAGGTGTCGGAGTTTGCAGCAGCAATCACATTCAGAAAGCACACACAAGTAACTGATTCAGCAGGATTCAATAGCTTCTCTTTATACATAATATAACACATTAAGTAAATATACAATACCAATAGCAGGTTTTCCAACGTGGTAGTTCAGCAGAGAAGTTTCACTTTCAGTTTTAGTTTCAGATATCAGCACAGCATGCAGCTTTAGTACAGAACAAGCCACGCCCAGGCTCCTCGCTGTCTCCTTCCTTGTTGCTCACACAGCAAACACTGCTTGTTTCCAAACAGCCCTCAACTCTCTCACACACTGACAGGATGCTAGCCAGATAAATACCATGGATGCTGGTGGGCAGAGGCAGGAATTCCCCCCCCCCTTATTTTCCTCCCCCAAATCTAAGGTGCTCCATAGTGTCTTCTACTCCGAAAAATACGGTAGTCTTGTCTTGGGTTTGGTTTGCGGCCCCTTGCTTGCTTTGCTCTTCAGCAAAGAACCCTTTGAAGTGGCCTCATGCTTCATTTCTTCAAAGATACAGGAAAGAAAAGAAAGGATTGACAAAGATTGAGTCAGTTAAAACCTGGCTGCGGAAATCAATATACATTATGGGGGGAGGAGTGGGAAGATACGACAAACCCATTTGGTTGGATGATAATTTAGACAGGGTTAGTTTTTTCCCCTCTTGGGGAAATTGTCTGGGTGTATTTGTAAGCTGCTCGGTGTAAGCATTCTTCTACATCTTTTACTTGCTACCTGACAGATTTTGCTGGAATAAGGTGGGGTGGGGTGGGGGAGAAAGCAGGAATCTGTGTGCTGGATGGTGTTTTTGTTTTTTGCTTTGCTTTCTTTTCTTTTGTTTCTAAGTACTCCTGCGTGGAAATAATCCTTTAAATTGTCCGATGTTAACATTTCACAGGTAATCCTGAGCATCCTTCTCCCCCCTACTATATTAATGCTGGAATACAAAACCAAGGCCGAAATGTCTCACATTCCTCAGTCCCAAGATGCACATCAGATGACGATGGAAGACAGTGAAAACAATTTTCAGAACATAGCAGAAGAAATACCAATGGTAAGTCTTCACATCCATTCCGAGGACTCGGTTATACTTGCCCCTGTTAAAGTCAGTCAAACAAATTAGACACTTTTTGCACTCATGCCAGTAGCACCAAGGCCCAGTTTGAAAGGGGTTAGATGTCACTGGGGAGACCCAGTTGGGGGCTCCTTACAGGAATGGAATGGAATGGAATGGAATAGAATAAAATAAAATGGAATGGAATGGAATAGAATAAACAGAGTTGGAAGGGATATTGAAGGTCTACTAGTCAACGGCCTGCTTAGGCAGGAAATCCTATATCATTTCAGACAAATCGTTATTCAATCTCTTCTTAAAGACTTCCAGTGTTGGGGCATTCACAACTTCTGGAGGCAACTTCTGTTCCACTGATTAATTGTTCTAACTGTCAGGAAATTTCTCCTTAGTTCTAAGTTGCTTCTCTCCTTGATTAGTTTCCACCCGTTGCTTCTTGTTCTACCCTCGGGTGGTTTGGAGAATAGCTTGACTCCCTCTTCGTTGTGGCAGTCCCTGAGATATTGGAACATTGCTATCATGTCTCCCCTGGTCCTTCTTTTCATCAAACTAGACATACCCAGTTGCAGCAACCGTTCTTCATATGTTTTAGCCTCCAGTCCCCTAATCATCTTCGTTGCTCTTCTCTGCACTCCTTTTAGAGTCTCAACATCTTTTTTACATTGTGGATGCAAAACTGAATGCATTATTCCAAGTGTGGCCTTACCAAGGCATTATAAAGTGGTATTAACATATCACGCGATCTTGATTCTATCCCTCTGTTTTTATGCAGCCTGGAACTGTTGGCTTTTTTGGCAGCTGCTGCACACTGCTGGCTCATATTTAAATGATAGGAACTCGAGTGATGGATAATAGCTCAATCCCGCCCTACTGCACCTCTCGGGTCTCATATACGGCTTGCTAACATCCTGCCCAGTATTCCAACTACTCAAGCCACCATGCTCCTAGGAACTTGCTATAGACCAGGATCGATCACTCATTTATTTAGCTTAGTATTGCTGACCCTCAAGAAAGCAGCTCTCGGGAGCTTCAGTAGATGTTTCTTCAGTCCTGTTTATACATCCTGAGAGCTGAATTGGGACTTTTGTTCCAGGAGAGAATTGTATTGCCATTCTATCACTGACTTTGACTATGTCTATCCCATTAGGTACTCTTAACCACAAAAATACAGTCCTTAGCAAATGTAGGTCATGTAACCATGTTGCTTTAATCTTAGGAAGTCTTCAAAGAAGTCCAGGTCTTGGATCATTCTGACGGAAAGCACGATATGGAGAGCATAATAAAACCGAAGAGGCTTCCCATTACCCGAAAGTTTTATGCTTTTTATCACGCGCCAATAGTGAAATTCTGGTTCAACACGGTGAGTTGGTTTTAGTTGTGGTAAAGAATTACTCCCCCTCTCCGGTAATCCTTTTTTTTTTTTTAACCTCTCCAGATGGATGTCTAATACTTGGCTTGTCTTTGTTAGTTGGCCTATATAGGATTCCTGATGCTTTACACCTTTGTGGTTCTGGTGAAAATGGAAGAATTGCCTTCGGTTCAGGAATGGATTGTCATTGCTTACATTTTCACACTGGCGGTTGAGAAAATCCGCGAGGTATGTCTGCCTTAACATTGTTCCACTGAAGCGGGCTTCAAATGCTTCATCAAAAAAACAACAACCAATAACAGTGAATTTGTTGTACAAAGAGGGTATGCACAAGTTGCACTTTGCCAGTCCAGCATAAATGGTTCAAAGCAGGACAGTAAATTTGGCCCTGTGTATAATGTTTGCATAGAATGTGTGTAGCTAAAAAGCATAAGGGCTTTTAAGCTGCTTTTTTTTCAAGGTTCTCATCATACAATTTGGAGAGCATCTGTGTGATTTAGCAGACATATTGTGCATATAAATGCACAAGTTTGGATACAGAACTTCCAAACATCTTAAGAGGTCCAGAAATTACCAAGCCTGGTGCCAGTTCCACCATAATCTTTTTTTCCCCTTCTCCCCTTTATATTGTAAAGTTTGCCTAACCAGATCTTAAGATGCAGATAATGTGTCTTTTATTCATAGCTGATCCCCTTAAAACTATACTTGTGCAATCCAGAGCCTAGTATAGATGCTCGTACTTCTGGTGTCATCTTCCTTTTCTTTAAATACCATGCCTCTGTGTTTTTTCCTGTTGGCTTTTGGCACGGTTTCATCTAACATGTGTGTTCTGACCCAGGCTTCCCCAAAAAGCACGAGGCAGAGTCCTGGTCCAAGCCTTCTCCATCCTCCAGGATTGGCCCATGTTCCTCCCCAACTTCCTCACTGTCCAACTCTGCGTGCCACAGCAATGTGTGCCAACAGTAACCAGAGCAAATACATGCCAATGTGCCTTTTAATAGTGTTTCTCTATTTTTTCACTCATGGTCCCCTTTTGGCCTTGTTTTTCTCCCATTGCCCTCTTGAAATATCCTAAGCTTCCTAGGGGGCAGTTTGGTATTGTGGTTAAGGTACTGCCCTAAAAACCAGGAAATGATGCCTCCCTTAGGCATGAAATCCACCGGAGTGACTTTGGATAGTCCCTTTCTCTTAACTCAGCCCTCCTTACAGGGTTGTTTTGTGGGGAAAGTTGGAGGCAGAATTACTACCGGTAGGTATGTTCATTGCCTTGAGTTGGCCAAATACAGAGTGAGCTGCGGTGACACAGTGGTTATAATGCGGGCTAACTCTGCCCACAGACTGGAGTTCAATCCTAATGGAGCTCAACCTTCCATCCTTCAGAGGTCGGTAATATGAGCACCCAAAATATTGGGGCCAATATGTTCCCAGACAATGCTGTATAACACTATTGGGCAGTATACAAGTCTAAAAGCTTTTGCCAGGAGTGGGCTGCTACGGGTTCCCCCAGGTTCGGGAGAACCCATAGCTAATGTTATGGCAGGTTCGGAAAACTTCCAAATCCCACCCCTGGATGGCCCCGCCCACCCTGCCCCTCCCCTCCCCTCCCAGGAGTCTCCACCCGGCCCATTTTGGATGCGAGGTAAGTGCAGGGCCCGCACGGAGGCTCAGGGAGAAGCGGGGAAAGGGGCCTCCCGGAAGGGCCCGTTTCCAGCTTCCGGAGCCCGGGGGAGGCAGTTTTTGCCCTCCCAGAGGCTCAAGGAAAGCCTCCGGAGCCCGCGGAAGGCAAAAATGTGCCCCCCTCCCCAAATCCTGCCGTGGTGCAGGAGGCCGACTAGGCCACGCCCACCATGCCCACGCCCACCCAGCAACCGGGCAGAGAATCCCTTGCTGAAATTTTTGAAGCCCACCCCTGGCTATTGCTATATAAAACTGGAAACCACTGCCTTATAACCCTGGTTTGTAAAGCTACTGCCATGATTGTTGGTCTCTAGTTTCTGACATTCAACAGATTGCTGTGGGTTCATGTTAACAGCCACCTCATCAGGCCGTTGTTGACCTTGATATGAACCAAAATTGACCGTACCCGATTTTCTTGTTATTTTTAATACAGATCTTTATGTCAGAAGCTGGAAAGATTAGCCAGAAGGTTAAAGTGTGGTTCAATGATTACTTCAACATCAGTGACACAATAGCCATTATCACTTTCTTCATTGGTTTTGTACTAAGATTTGGAGCAAAAGGGAACTTCCACGAAAATACTTACAGAGAAAATTATGTTTTCGTTGCTGGAAGACTCATTTACTGCCTGAATATAATATTTTGGTATGTGAGACTGTTGGATTTTCTGGCTGTAAACCAACATGCTGGACCCTACGTCATGATGATTGGGAAAATGGTAAGATGAAAAAAGAAAATACCTCGTGGTTGAATTTTTAATGCAAATAAATTTCGTTTTACTTTACTTTCAGTAAATTAAGATAGATAGACCTTATTTAGCAGTTAATTCTCAGCATGGGAGGAGTATTACGAATATAACTGTTGTTGTTGTTAGTTGCAAAGTCATGTCTGACCCATTGCGACCCCATGGACAACGTTCATCCAGGCCTTCCTGTCCTCTACCATCCTCTGGAGTCCATTTAAGCTCACGCCGACTGCTTCGGTGACTCCATCCAGCCCCCTCATTCTCTGTCGTCCCCTTCTTCTTTTGTCCTCAATAATTCCCAGCATGAGGCTCTTCTCCAGTGAGAACTTCCTTCTCATTAGGTGGCCAAAGTATTTGAGTTTCCTCTTCAGGATCTGGCCTTCTAAAGAGCAGTCAGGGTTGATCTCCTCTAGGACTGACCGGTTGGATCGCCTTGCAGTCTAAGGGACTCGCAGGAATCTTCCCCAGCACCAGAGTTCAAAGGCCTCAATTCTTTGGCGCTCAGCCTTTCTTAGGGTCCATCTTTCACAGCCATCCATTGCAACTGAGAAAACCATAGCCTTGACTATGCACACTTTTGTTGGCAGGGTGATGTCTCTGCATTTTAGGATGCTGTCTAGATTTGCTATAGCTTTCCTCCCCAGGAGCAAGCATCTTTTAATTTCTTGGCTGCAGTCCCCATCTGCGGATTTGTGTATAACTCTGGATATACACAAATATAGGTGTGCTTGATTATATATGCAGATGATGTGGAATGGAAACATCTATGAACTTGAATGATCACGTTTCATGCTTTCCCATCCCCCATATTGTATTTGCTGCACATGTGTGATTTACACAGACATTTCTCTCATATAGATATAGTCCACACAGGTGACATACTCTGGTTTTCTGCATTGAAATCATGGATTTGTACATAGAAAGGTGGAGCATGTAATCAGAACTGATATGCGGAAATAACAGATGAAGCCAGGACAGCTGCTTCCAAGATTTAGTCCAAGTATCTCCCATTAATTGTTATGATTTTCATCTTGAAAATGTAACATCAGCTTTTACAGTTTGGTGACAACTTTGAGCAGGCATCCAAAGCTTTGAGCGGCCCTAAGAGGATCAGGGTTCCATTCCATTCCTCTCTGGTTTATATACAGGTAGTCCTCGACTTACGACAGTTCATTTAAGCACTTTTGAAAGTTACAACATCACTGAAAAAAGTAACTGGTGACCTTTTTCCAGCATGCCGGTGGTCACGTGATCCAAAATTCAGATGCTTGTAAAAACAAAACAAAAAAAAGTGTTTTTTTTTTGTTTTTTTCTTGTGTTTTTCTTTCTGTTTTGAAAGATTAAAATGTTTAATAAAAACTTCAAACACAAAAACAAAATTCGGATGCTCGGATTACCCGAACAAGCTATAAGTCAAGGGCTACCTATCATCATCATCTTTTAACGACCCCATAATCCCTCGCGGGGTAAAGTCTGGGCAACTGAATGGAGCGGAGTGTTTGAATGGCCGGATGCCCTTCCTGTCACCAATGCAGGGTTTTGTTCAGCAGATCTATTCTCATTGTGCCCAGAGAGAGAAATATCTGCCTCTACCTAGGATCAAACTCACAGCCTCCTGATTGGGAGGCGAGAGCTCCACCCCTAGGCCACCGCACCAACTCAAGGGCTACTTATACCTAATTGAAATCCATATCTTGAACATTTCTCATGTTGTACAAGGCCGCTGTGACCTTCTACTCATACTTTCAATTTCCTTGACTCTTGCTCTGTTTTAACAGGTGGCGAACATGTTTTATATTGTCGTGATCATGGCCCTGGTCCTGCTCAGTTTTGGAGTGCCTAGGAAAGCAATACTTTATCCTAACGAAGAACCCTCCTGGGTCCTGGCCAAAGATATTGTATTTCAGCCTTACTGGATGATATTTGGTGAAGTGTATGCTTATGAAATTGACGGTAGGTAATTATGATTTCATTGGTTCATTTATAACAGGGGATTTCAAACTGGATTTCTTCAAGGGCTGGATCAGCATTTTAGTTCTCTTCCGTGGGTTGGGAGGGAAATGGGACAGACGCCTCCAGCAGCACCCTGCAGGCCAAAATGCGGTGCGGGGGCCCCCACGTGAGCCCCCCTCACCCCCGTGCCCCATTTTGGCTGGCACAGCACTGCAGGAGGTCATCCATGCAGTAGGGGGGGGGGTGGAATTTGCTATTTCCAGTCTGGCCCCACGAGCCAGATTTAAACACCCCGTGGGCCTTATCCAGCCTGCGGGCCTTGAGTTTGACACCCCTGATTTATAACAAAAACTCAGCATTGATCTGACGTTTGATTGTTAGGTTTGAAGAGATTTTGCAAACCTTTACCTAATGAACAAGGGATATTTTTAAATGAAATATTTCAGAGGCGTTGGGTTTAAAAAAAACAGATTGGTGTTGGGTCACCTTTGTATCTGTCATATTTATGTTTTTTATTCTTCTTCATCTGCCTAGTATGTGCAAATAATTCCGAAGCTAAGCATCGCTGTGTCACGGGATCATGGCTAACTCCGTTTCTTCAGTCTGTATACCTTTTTGTGCAGTACATCATCATGGTCAACCTTCTCATCGCCTTTTTCAAGTATGTATGAACTTGACAGGACCCTTTGATTATTAAACTGAGCTTTAGAAATCACCTTGGCAATTGTAGAACCATAGTAGAAGTCATTTTTTAAAAAAAAAAATCAATTGATCGTAATATAAATTAAAATAAAGCTAGTAGGGAAACGGGAAAGGAAAAGAAACAAGGTGAAGTGTGGGATAACAGGGAAAACAAACAAAAAAACATTGACTTCAAACTTTTTTCAGCGTAGTAAAATGCAAAGTAAAATTGCAGCCTCAATTTTTTTATTTTTTACGTATTTACAAATGCTAGCTAGCTAATCAGCAAATCCCTAAGTTCAACATTTCGTTTTTTTCCCCTGTCTCAAGCACAAAGTCTAGAAGCAATAATAATAATAATAATAATAATAATAATAATAATAATAATAATAATAATAATAATAATAATAATAATAATACTTTAATTTCTAGACCGCGCCCTCTCCTAGAAAGGACTCGGGGCGGTGTACAGTCATATTAAAACAACAATGTGAATACAAAAATATAGATATACATAGATAGACGGAGGAGGTAGGATATACACTGTACAATAGTGGTTAAAATTCGAATAAAAAATTAAAAATTACCCTTAAAAACTACCCCAGGATAAGATGTTTGCCAGGAGGTTGAAAGTGGGACTATAAATCAGCTAGGCCAGCTAATTGTCCAGATAGAAACAAAACTGGATAAATTAAAACAGTTAATTTTACCATCTCTGGTAACAAATCATAGTAGAGTTCTTGTAAATACGGATCTCTGCATAATCATGTGGGCAAAACTGGTTTGTAGGATATTTTTGTACTGAAACACTTACCTGTTTTTTTTAATTCTTTCTTGTTTTTTTCCTTAGCAATGTGTATTTACAAGTGAAAGCTATCTCTAACCTTGTGTGGAAGTATCAGCGTTATCATTTCGTTATGACCTATCACGAGAAACCCATCCTGCCTCCCCCTCTTATTATTCTCAGCCACATGGCTTCTTTGTGTTACTGCATTTGCAAACGAAGGAAGAAAGATAAAACTTCAGATGGACCAAGTAAGCATGGACAGAATGCATAATGTCTTCTCTTCTTCTTCTTTACCTTCAAAAATGCATCTGGGTATCTTAAAAGTTGCTTGAAGGGACTGGCGCAGTGGCCTAGCGAGGGAGCTCTTGCCTTACAATCGGGAGGCTGTGAGTTGGATCCTAGGTAGCAGCACAATGAATAAATATCAGCTGCGAACTCTGCATTGGCGACAGGAAGGGCATCCGGCCAATAAACACTCAGCTTCATTCAGTTGCCCCGACTCCACCCCGATGCAAGGAATTATGAGGTCATTAAAAGACCCCCCCCCAAAAAAAAAAAATTGTGCAGGGAGGTTTCTCCTTTTTAAAAAAATATTCCTGTGTAATGCTGGATTCATCTCATCTTGAAATCTATAGAATATACATATCTGTACATATCTGTACATATCTGTAGAGTGTAGACTTTTAAGGGTCTACACTAGAGGAATGTTATCGTTTCTCTTGCTCTGATCTCTGCAATTTTCCTTGTCTTTTTTTTAGTATGACAGACTATTTGTAGAACTTCTATAATTGACTTGTGTTTTTTTTCTGTTCCGTAGAACTGTTTCTAACAGAAGAAGATCAGAAGAAGCTTCATGATTTTGAAGAGTTGTGTGTTGAGATGTATTTCAGTGAAAAAGATGACAAATTCCATTGTCGGAGCGAAGAAAGGATTAGAGTCACCTCTGAACGGTAGGCAAATAATTCAATCCCAAAATTCCCCCCCTCCTTTTTTTTTGTAGAAGTATAAGCATTACTCACCCTAAGATGAACTTTCTCCATTTTTTTAAAAAAAAAACTGTGCTTACCTTTGGTTTTGAAAAACACCGCAGCATGGAAATCTGATATTCTGTACCATTTGTACACAATAGAATAGGAAAATCATCTTCGGATGGTATTAATTGAGAAGGAGATAAGTCCAGGGTAATGGTTGAAGTAGAAATGTTCCATGACATCTCCATGGAAAATAGCTTTATGTTCCATGATCTCTTCTTTTATGGCAGAATTGAAGTCCTTTAGTTTACAACTTGTTAGATGTCTAGCATCTTATCAAAACATGTGTTGTGGCCTGTTGGCCTCCGGTCCCTCCAACAACCGAATCAGACAAGGAGGAAGCGTGGGAGTCAGGGACAACATCAAGGCAACTTGAGAGCTCCGAGGGGGAAGAGGGAATGTTGGTGGCAGAGAGAGAGACAGAGGCAGAGCTTGGGCTGTCTATCAGCCCTCAGGTCGAGAGTCAACAGCCCCCAGGTCTGGAGTTGGCTGATGGGGAAGAGGAGGAACAGCTGGGTCCAGTGCCTGACACGCGGATGCACAGAAGTCTGAGGAGAGGAGAACAGTGGAAATCTGTGGGCTGGTCCTTGGGACGGAAGAGCAACCATTGCTAGCGAAGCCCCACCCTAGCTCTGGGGATAAAACGTAGGGGGCGGAGATGAATAGATGGGGCAGACAACTATTCATCTTCCAACCGGATGGACTTGTTAGCCTGCGGTGAGAGAGAAACTTTTTGTGGGGGCTGCCGTCACACCTAATTAAAGGAATCGTTGTTTGATTTCAGAGGGTTTGTGGTGTTTGGGGAGCTGGGTCAGAACCGCATCCCTTAGACCTCTCTCTCTCTCTCTCTCTCTCTCTGATTCTTTCTCTCCAGCGTTGAGCAGATGTGCATCCAAATCAAGGAGGTGGGCGACAGGGTCAACTACATCAAACGCTCCTTGCAGTCTCTGGACACGCAAATCGGCCACTTGCAAGACCTCTCTGCTCTCACCGTGGATACGTTGAAAACCCTCACCGCCCAGAAAGCCTCGGAAGCAAGCAAGGTCCACAACGAAATCACCCGGGAACTCAGTATTTCCAAGCATTTGGCCCAGAACCTCATCGACGACGTTCCCTTAAGATCTTCCATGTGGAGGAAGCACAGTATCGGCAACGCCTTCGGCTCTTCTTTCCCCCAAGGAGGCCTTGACGCTAATAACGCCGTGCTGTGCAACATACCTATGCAAGAAGAAAAAGACCCAGGGCATAAGATGTCCGCTTTCACCACGGGGGACGAGTTCAATTTTCCCGAGGCGAGTTCCTCCGGGGGTGCCTTACTTCCAAAAGCTCTTTCTCCCACAGAACTTCGTCAAAGAGTACAGGGTATACAAGTATCCAAATACAGTAATAAAGTTAAAAAGGGGGGCAGTTCTTTAAACAGCCTCCCCTATCTAACATCTTTGTCCGCTAAGTTTTTTGTCAGTACTCCTTCTCAACCCATTTGTAAAAACCTGCCGGGAAGCACCTCAAAGGAAGAGGAAGACGTTCTGGTCCCAAAGGCCGCCGAAGGAGAAAACGCCGTTGAATTTGGTGCGTTTGTGGGTAAGTATCACCAGCTGAAAAGAGGGCATCCGGCTATTGTTGGGGGTTGCTGCAAAGTTCCATCTTCGGGCTTCTTTTGGCTCGCTTCCATCTCCCCAAATGGTGGCGGTTATTACGCCAAGTCTGGATTTATTGAGGAGGAAAACGATCGCGCTGCTGCGGAAAACCTTTCAGACCAAGGGAACGGCCAGACCTCTTCTAGATTTGCGGAGACTGTTGCCCGAAGTAAATTCCAGCCGACTCTCGCTAAGGAAACCAGAAGCCTTCCTTGTAGCGGCTTGAAAAAGACACGGGAAGTTGAAAGCCGGAACAGAAGTTTTCCAGAAATGTCCGCCAAGATCTCCAGTTTAAGTTCCGGTGTCACTGCACAACATCAGAAACTGTGGATCAAATCTAAACTGCAAGGTTTGATTTATCAAGAATTGTGTGGTGCCTTTATGGATTTTGTGGTACTTTTCGGTGCACTCTAGTTTTTAATGTCTTGATTTCTTCAAGCTCTCCAAATGGTTCCCCTTCTTTGTGAAAGTGTAAACTCCCTTTAAAAATAATAATAATAATAATAATAATAATCTTGAAATGTGGGCAATATTTTTCAGACATAATGGTTGTTGTGTCTGTCAGCCGCAAATCAGAACTTATAATTAAGAAGAGAGCTGCTCTGTCAAATGTTATATTTGTATCTTGATATAAAATATCAAGATACCTATAGAAAAATATTGTCTGAAAAGATGTAAAATTCCTTGTACAAATTTCTATTAACTTTTGCCACTATGTCTATCACCTAACCACTGTTTTGTTCACCTTGGAGGAATTGGCTACTGCAACAAATTGCCTGTGCAAATCAAAATTTAGTATTCTGTTTTTTTCTTCTTAATAGCAAAAAAACAAACAAACAAATCCCTTTAAATTGTGTTACTTACTTGCATCCTCTTTTTAATTGAAAAAAAAATCAAAACAGTGGAAGGATGGTGTTTGTTTGGATATTGGGAAAGAGGTGTACTAACAAAATGTGTGGACTTTAGATAACATAGACTTTGTTTTCCTTGTAAGTCATTTTGGTGGTTCGTTGTAGGTCAGGGGTGTCCAAACTTGGCAACTTTAAGACTTGTGGACTTCAACTCCCAGAATTCTGGGAGTTGAAGTCCACAAGTCTTAAAGTTGCCAAGTTTGGACACCCCTGTTGTAGGTGGAATGGTGTATTTTATGTTGTAAAAAGAACTGATAATATAATCTAGTCACATTTAATTTAAATGTCATTAACCAGGGGGCCTTCTGCAAACTTATTGATAGAGGTGCTAGATGTCAATTCCCATAAACTGTCATTGTAAGAGTATCAGTTGGGGAAGGTTAATTTAAATCATGATTTAAATGTTGTGCTGGCACATTTAAAATGTACACATAGTAAAAGCTCCTCATGGTAGATCCCATTTTTCCATAACTTCCATCTTTGCAGTGAGGCCAGTCTGCACATCTTACCCTGAATTGCACAATCTGTTCATTTCAAATGTGGCTTGCGTATTTGTGGATGGGAAATCCAGTGTTAAGAGCCGAGGTGGCGCAGTGGTTAGAATGCAGTACTGCAGGTTATTTCTGCTGACTGCAATTTGGCAGTTCGAATCTCACCAGGCTCAAGGTTGACTCAGCCTTCTATCCTTCCGAGGTCGGTAAAATGAGGACCCAGATTGTTGGGGGCAAATGTGCTGACTCTGTAAACCGCTTAGAGAGGGCTGTAGAACACTGTAAAGTCCTTTTTAAGTCTAAGTGCTATTGCTATTGCTATAATGTGGCCAGAGCAAGCCAACATTGTTCCTTACATAAGAGTTAGGATAGGCGTTAGTACTTCTAAAGTCTGCCCTGTGTCTACGTAGCATGAGAGAAAGAATAGCATGCTTTCGTGTCAAATAATTTTTTATTGGGGGAGATATATGTTTTGAAATTTTGATTATATCCAACTGCGTTTTCTGTGGAGCAGCCCTTAGTAAAAATGTTAGCATCCATGTTATGTACTCCTAGAAAACAAGATGAGAAGTTATTTCTGAATGCAGCAAAGTGGAATGTTATTTTTTTTCCTGGTCGAATGCTTTTTCTAGGTCATCATTATGATGACAGTAACATTGTGGTGCTGGTGATGTAGTTTTATCCTACTTTTTAATGTGTAAATCAAGGTGCAAACATTCCTAATTCTCATGCCTCCTATTCCCCCCCCCCCCAACCAACAACCTTCTCAGGTGGATTGGGTTGACACACAGAGAGAGAAAGGTGCAAAATCACTTAGCTGGCTTTCACGCCTAAAGAAGGCCTAGAACTTAGTCTCCTGGTTTCTAGGCCACTAACCTCACCACTACATCAAAGAGACCACATAAAAGATAACCGTTATCATGGGGAAGATCAGTGGAGCTGATTTTTTTTTTTATAAATTTAAAAAGAAATGTTTGTGTATTTTCAGATTCCAACAGCATGTGAATAATGGCAGATGTACCTAAATCTGTAATCATTCTTGTTTTTGCATGGTAATGCTGGCTGCTATAGGTCACAGGGACAGCATGGAATTGCAGCGGTTTAAGGAGACACCAATGATGAGTAAAGAAAAAAGTGATAGCATTGAGGTAAGTGGGAGGAGGTATGGGAGGAATTTAGCAGTAGACTTTTGATGTAGAATTTATATGCAAGGAAGGACATATCCGGGAGGGATCGAATGTGCCAATGCCACATTTACAATACAATAGCAGAGTTGGAAGGGACCTTGGAGGTCTTCTAGTCCAACCCCCTGCCTAGGCAGGAAACCCTATACCGTTTCTATTAAACTAGACATACCCAGTTCCTGCAACCGTTCTTCATATGTTTTAGTCTCCAGTCCCCTAATCATCTTTGTTGCTATTCTCTGCACTCTTTCTAGAATCTCCACATCTTTTTTACATCGTGGCGACCAAAACTGAATGCAGTTTTGAAGCACTGAACTGAATTGTAGTTTCAGAAAACAGAATCCTATGGGTGTAATTGTGTGTGTGTGTTTGCTTTGAAGTCACTCTTGATCCTAGTAAGCACCTGGACAAATCCCTGTAGTTTTTTCCTGGCAAGATTTTCAGAAGTGTTTGCCATTGCCTGCTTCCTGGGGCTGTGAAAGAGTGGCTGCACAGCAGGCTTTGTGTGGAAAGCAGGACTAGAACTCCCAGTCTCCTGGTTTCTAGTCTGCTGCTTGAAACTACTGCACCAAATTGGGTCTGGTTGTTTTTCTTTAATCCCTGAATTTTAAATGCACAGACAACTAAAGCAAAGGTTAAAGCCAAATCAGAACTAACTTTAAATGCTTTCCTTCTTCCCTTTGATAGGAGCAACAGGAAGACTTCAAAAAAGCAATTCTAGAAGCCATGGAGAAAGCAAAAGAGAAGGTAAAATATTCCAGCTGTTCATTTCTGCATCTGGTCTGGGTGACATTTGTTCTGACCCAGCCTTGGCAGAAGCAAGAAACAGACTCCTTGTCACGAAAAACCCCTCTTTATTTACCTCTTGTGAATTAATTGCATTCACCCACAAAAAGTCCATGCAATAGTCCTTCAAGGAGTTAATGGCAGTACAGACCTTATCAGTTCCTTGCAATAATTGCAAGTCCGTGAGCTCCCAGCCCAAAGGCTGCAAATTAAGTTCCGGCAAGCCGTCTTTCTGGCACGAAACACAATGAGCAAAATGTTCAGAAATACGAACTGTTGTCTCCTATGACAACCACTCCCCTTTCCTTCTATTTATTCCTCAGTCAGGGAGGGGCCATTCAGCGTTCACGTGTGCTTTGCTTCTCGAGTCGACTCCTTGTCCTCCGTTGTTCACTTCTCCTAACTGCTCTGTGCATACGGGCATCTGGAACAGGTCCCAGCTGTTCTTCCTCCTCACTCATATCAGCTTCCAAAGGCAACTGCCTCACCTGTGGCTGGGAAACACCAAACGATCCTGGCTCTATCTCTGCATCTGACTCAGAGCATCCATCAGAGCCTTCCCCGGGCTCCAGAACTGGCCCAAGTTCCTCCCCAACCTCCTCATTGTCCGAGTCTGGCGTGCCACACCAGCATTGTTCTAAGAATATGGGCGGAGAATGATGGGAATTGCTGCAGGTTGGGAGAAGCTGACATAATTGCAATTAAAGAATAGCACCTACCAAGAGATGCACCACATTAGTAGAATAACGATGATGGCTAGCATTGTTTTCTTTTTAATGTGCAGGTCAGCAGTACTACAGACGGTACTCTAAGACATGTTAGTTCATGTGAAGGCTTCAGTGACTATTGTAGAGCTGCACGATCAGAGAAAAGTAAGTATTAGCACAAATGCTTTCATTTTTGTTTAGTGCATTTTATAAAGTGCTGCAAATCTAGACTAATACTTTAACGACAAAGAGCTGCGGTGGCGCAGTGGTTAGAGTGCAGTACTGCAGGCTACTTCTGCTGACTGCCCGCTGCCAGGAGTTGGCAGTTCAAATCTCACCAGGCTCAAGGTTGACTCAGCCTTCTGTCCTTCCGAGATGGGTAAAATGAGGACCCAGATTGTTATGGGCAATAGGCTGACTCTGTAAACCGCTTAGAGGGGGCTGTAAAGCACCATGAAGCGGTATATAAGTCTAAGTGCTGTTGCTATTAAAAAACTGAAGAATTGTTTTCTCAGATGCTACACCACCCCAGTAAGCTAACAAACCATAGATAATGTCGTTGAGGATTACCTAATGAGTTGTGTACTTGGATCAATTGGATTTTTAGTTAAATGTTATCAGCCAATGGTAGATGATCAATCCATCAAAATCAGTCAGTTGACTTCAGATCCTAATTGCAAGCTCCATTTATTTTAGCTCACAATAAGAGCAGAAGAGCGTCTACTGAGGAGAGTCACCAGGTGGATTCCAAGGCAGCCTTACTCACAGTGAGTAAAAACACAATGCAAATTGTTATGCGTTTTTCATAAAAACTTAAAACAGCAGAACCCAAGAATCCAAAAGTAAAACTTTTTTTAGTAACTGACAGTAACATATGACAAATTTCAGTATTCTCTGCCAAATACATGCTGTCCCCCACGGTGTCGACACGGTGTTCAACATGGTGGATATGTCATCTCTCAAAAGTGCCTTTTAAAATGTGCTGGGGATTTTTGTGCCTCTCTGGCTGTCGGGGAAAGATCAAACTGAAAAAAAGCATTGCGTAGAATATTGACAGGCCCCATTGGTATGGTGATTGTTGACACTTTCACTTAAGCATCGGAATAGCAGTGGAAAGTTGATATCAGCATCACAGAGAGAATCCATCAGCTCTATCCTTGCATTAAATTCATGCTTTAAGAGTAGCATGAGGAAGTCTAGCATTTGTTATAGTATGGCAGGGTTGTCAAACTCAAGGCCCCGGGGGGCCCATGGGGTGTTTAGATCTGGCCCGTGGGGCTGTCCTGGAAACATCGAAGGAGTGGCCCATGGTGCCTCTGCCAGCGAAAAAAGAGCTTGGCAGGGCCGTAAGTGTCCGTTTTCACTGACAGAAGGTTGCAGGAGGCCATCACAGCTGAAAACGGAGCTGGGGAGCCTGTTTTCTCTGACGAGTGCTCGGTCCACCACAGGCGCCCCTGTCACGAGTAATGTCGAGCTGGCCACGCCCACCCTGACCACAGCCATTCCCACCCACCCCCCCGTCAAACATCGGCCCTCAATGAAATCGAGTTTGACACCCCTGTAGTATGAAGATAACCTTGAAGAAGAAAAGCAGTTGCTCAACAGCTTTTGCATTCTTTTATTCTTGAGTATTGTCTCTGTATTCCTTATGAAAGAACTTGGGAGGGAAAATAGACAATTGGGTATAGCGGAAATCATTGCATTGATCTGCCACTTTGAGCAGTTTAAATGATTTTTCTTGGATCCACGAAACAGCCTTAGAGAAACCTAACATGATAGAACAACGAGAACATGATAACTGCATCATGGTTTGATATTAAAAGCAGCAATTAACCTCTATTTCACCAACTCCTTTCTGGTTTTCCTTCCTTTCCAGGATTGGTTGCAAGGTCGAACTTCCTACAGGAATGAAATGTAAGTAAACCATTAAAACATCCTTTATGGAGCATTAAAACGTTATCTTTTATGCCTTTGGTTATCTCCAGAGACCAGTAACTCTGCCATTGCTTGAGGCGATCTTGATTTGATGTATAAGAATTCCTACAGGAAAGAGTGCAAATGAGGAAGCATGAGAAAATATAGTTTTGACTATAATATTTCATTTGCCAGATTATGTTAATAAGAGGCACGCTGTAACCGTAAATTACATTTTAGTTGAAGCCCTATATCAGTGAAGGCGAACCTTTTAAACACTGAGTGCCCAAACTGCGCATGCCCAAACTGAAAGGGGTGTGCACGCACACAAACATGTGCATTTGCAGACATGTGCACACACACAGCAGAGACTCGAAGGCCAGAACATCCCAACACGGGCAGCACAGCAGGAGGTAAGATCTTTTTTCTTTCGTGAGCTTCTGTTTCGTCGTTTGTAGGGAAACAGAAGCTCACAAAAGAAGCGCCACGGAAATCTGACATGGGGCGACGGCGCACGTGCCAGCACAGAGGGTTCGCCATTCTAGCCCTATGTTCTTTAATTGGTTGGTTGGATTTATAGCTTACATTACATGGTAGTTCTCCTATACAGACATTCAATGTTCTAGGACAGGGGTCAGCAAACGGAGGCTCTGGAGCCGCATGTGACTCTTTCCTCCCTCTGCTGCGGCTCCGTCACCGGTCGGCGCCACAATTTTGAGAGGAGCTTCCGGTGGGGGAGGGAGAGAAACATAGTGCGCCAGGAGAAGACTCTATGGCAAGGGGAGGGTTTTCCAGTTGTCTCCACAATTGATAGGGCTTTCGGTTATGACAGGTAGAGGAAAAAGGACGCTGCGCTAAGAGGAGACTCTATGGTGGGGGAACCGGACTTCCGGTCAGCTCCAGAATTGAACAGGGGGGGGGGGCGGGGGGGCTTCCGGTTAGGACCTTTGTGGCTCCCGGTGTTTTCTTTTCTGTGGGAAATGGGTCCAAATGGCTCTTTGAGTGTTTAAGTTTGCCGACCCCTGTTCTAGGATACTCTTTCCGAGGAATTTTTCTGTTCCTTTACAATGAGAGCACTAAAATCCAAGAAATGTAAATAACACTAAAGTTTTAATGGTGTCTCTGTTACCTGTAGGTCTTCTGAGGAAGATGCACTGAACGGTAAGTTATTGCTTACAGAGTACCGCTAGCTTCAGTCTTGATAGTAACTTTTCTTGAGTTCAATACATCATTCAGCTTTAACTGCAGACAAAAGTGTCTCAGCAGAATTGTTGGTGGATATTTTAGTACCTTAGCTCTTCAAAAAGAGATTTTCTTTTTGTTCTCATCCAGGGTAAGCCAAGATGAGGTTGTCCTGTTTATGCTGAGGTTTTAATTCTCCTCAAGTGTTTTGAACATCACAGGTTTTTTTATGCAATAAATGTGATGTTATGTTTATAACTTGTTAGAGTTTGCTGAAACTTCACTTGAAAAGCTTCATCTTTTGCATTGCTGTAAATGTGAGGGCTTATTTTAATGCATGCGCTCAAAAGTCCAATTGGGCTTATTATCCAGCAAGGAATTTTCAGGGAAACAGGGTAGGACGTGATTTACTTATTTCTTTCTTTATTTTAGGTATAGCTTCCCCTTTCAAGCCCATTATGGATACCACCTACTACTATTCAGGTCAGTCTCTCACCTCCTAAAAATGAAATTAAAAAAAATTAAAGCACTATAATCCTTAATCTACAACATATTGCCTTCTCTTTCTCTGCAGCTGTGGAGAGAAATAATTTGATGAGGTTATCACAAAGCATACCATTCACCCCGGTGCCTCCAAGAGGTACGAATTTTTATTTATGTATTTTCAAGTTTTTCTAGATGACCGTTCATTGTGTCAAAACAGACCTGGTAGGCATACAATAATTTATATAATACACCATTTAACACGCAAGAAAACAAATAAGACCCTAAAATCAGGCAACTGTGATATAAAAGAGCAAATAGGATGTCAGAAGATTAAAGGATTAAGCAAACTAAAATGTTCAAAGTGTTTGAGTAAGTAAAATTTGTCTTCACTGAGTACCAAAAAGATTCTAACGTTGGTTAGAATTTTTCTAAAAACCAGAATTTTCCCTCTTTTATATAATCGATTTCTGATAAAAAGAACGCTTCGATTGTATTTTACTATGAAATTTGCTGAACGCCGTATCTTCTTCCTTTCCTTCCTCCCTTTTTGCACTCTTTCTGATTCTTAACTACAGTTTTGAGTGATAGGAGATGGAAGATCTCAAAGCAAATGCTATAATATAAGGTTGAGTTCATTCATTTATATTTGGTGGTTACTCATCCGATTGAGCTGAATCAGATTTTGTTTCTCTCAGGCAAGACTCATCTTGGATAGGTTAGTCACTGATATAAAGTGTCATTACATTACATTAATATTCTGAGCCACAGTGAGGCTGTGGTTAGAGTGCAGTACTGCAGGCTAATTCTGTTGCCTGCCGGCTGCCTGCAATTTGGCAGTTCAAATCTCACCAGGCTCAAGGTTGACTGAGCTTGCTACTTGACTAATTAGCACACCTGCAGCTTTGAGAACTGTGTTTTAAACAATAATTTTAAAAAGTGGGTCCATTTTCCGTTTGCTCCTACTTGCCAGGAGATTCAGCTTCAAGAACTATATTTTGATCAACTTGGTCAATAGGACCAGTGGTTAGAACGCAGTATTGCAGGCTAACTCTGTTCATTGCCTTCCATCCTTCCGAGGTGGGTAAAATGGGGACCCAAAATTGTTGGGGGCAATAGGCTGACTCTGTAAACCTCTTAGAGAGGGCTGTAAAGCACTGTGAAGCGGTATATAAGTCTACGCGCTATTGCTGTTGTTTGTCCTTCCTTCCTTCCCTTTCCTTCCTTCCCTCTGCCCACTGCCAGCAGTTCGAATCTCACCAGGCTCAAGGTTGGCTCAGCCTTCCATCCTTCCGAGGTGGGTAAAATGAGGACCCAAAATTGTTGGGGGCAAGAGGCTGATTTGTAAACTGCTTAGAGAGGGCTGTAAAACCACTGTAAAGCGGTATATAAGTGCTATTTCTAGTGCTATTCTCTAATCCTCGCCTGTATTTTTTTTTTTAACTTTGTTCTGGTGACGTCATAGGAGAACCAGTCACTGTGTATCGCCTGGAGGAAAGCTCTCCCAGCATTTTGAACAACAGCATGTCTTCCTGGTCTCAGCTGGGTCTCTGCGCCAAAATCGAATTCTTAAGCAAGGAAGAGATGGGAGGAGGTTTGCGACGAGCACTGAAGGTGGCCTGCACTTGGTCCGAGTACGACATTCTGAAATCAGGTCACCTTTACATCATCAAATCGTTTCTCCCCGAAGTTGTCAATACCTGGTCAAGCATTTACAAAGAAGACACCGTGTTACACCTTTGCTTGAGAGTAAGTTGTACTTTTGCTCAGAAGGGGCAGATTCTTACAGTACCACGGAAGCAAAAGCAAACACTTACCGTATTTTTGGGGAGTATAAGTCGCACCAAGGTTTTGAAGAGGCAAATTTAAAAAAAAAAAAAAAAAGTTTTTGCACTCTGCAGACCTTCCAAAAACGGCAGGTTTTTCGCACAAACGGGCCCATTTTTGTCAAAATGCATAGCCTTTAGGAGGCTTATAGAGTGCTCCTAGGGGCTGGGGGGGAATTGAGCAAAAAACGGTCCTTTTTCTCATTACATGAATACGTGGCACATAAAGTGCTTGTTAAAGGTTTAAATACAGTTGGGAGTTTTTAACAAAAACCTATTTCTTATTGCGCCTAGGAAATTCAGCAGCAACGGGCTGCACAGAAGCTGACTTTCGCCTTCAATCAGATGAAGCCCAAATCAATTCCATACTCTCCGAGGTAAACCTTGCGATGTCTTCTCAATGTTAAAAGCTCTCCTCTTTTCATTTCAGACCAAATTACCCAAGGGGTATGTGGGTTTCCTTAATCTGTGTGGCAGAGACTATGCTTCCTTTCCAGATGTAGAAAATTGATTACTTGGGTGCAGAAAACAGTACACCACACTGATCTACAATAACTGCTGCTGCCAGCTGTTGCGTGCGTGTGCACAAACAGAAGACCAGATTTCTATAAAAAAGATACCCAAACAACTATTTTAATATTCCTGGATATTAAACAAATAATGTATTAAGGAAGATTTGGATGTGTGAATACCCCCTTCTTTTTAGTGTGTGTATGGAGGGGGGGGAGGGACATGGTGGCTGAGTGGCTAAGACACTGAGCTTGTTGATCAGAAAGGTCAGTTCGAATCCCTAGCGCCGTGTAATGGAGTGAGCTCCCGTTACTTGTCCCAGCTTCTGCCAACCTAGCAGTTTGAAAGCATGAAAAAATGCAAGTAGAAAAACAGGAATTACCTTTGGTGGGAAGGTAACAGCGTTCCGTGCGCCTTCAGAGTTTAGCCATGCCGGCCACATGACCACGGAGATGTCTTCGGACAGTGCTGGCTCTTTGGCTTTGAAACGGAGATGAGTACCGCCCCCTAGAGTTGGGGACAACTAGCACATATATGCGAGGGGGACCTTCACCTTTACCTTTATGAGTGGGAATGAGCTTCTCTCTCAACCGCTTACAATGTTTCGCCCCAAGGTTCTTGGAAGTGTTCCTCTTGTATTGCCACTG